>NC_034198.2:32284801-32634801 GCF_002021735.2 Oncorhynchus kisutch | reverse complement strand
TCTTTGTACTGTAGATAGACTTACCATAGTTGGAGAAGGAAACAGTGATCTATTTTTGCCAAAAGTGAGATTTGAGTACATTTGTTTCCCCAGAGTATTTTTCATAGAAAGGGGGAGAGAAATAGCTTAGACTTCCACAAGGAATTTCTCATCCCTTTGGTCCGTGGCTCAGTCATTCCCATTAGAAACAAAGTTGGGCATGTAATTCATTTTAATCAGAATATTAAGTGACAAAAACAGATCATAATAGCAATGGAGGAGGCATCAGTGTGTCGTGGCCCCGTCAGTGGGTCGTGGCCCCGTCAGTGGGTCGTGCTTGGTGTTCTCATCCACGTGGTGTGACACATGTATAGATAGATTAATAATCTCTTCTGTGATGATGTGTTAGCTATAAACTCCATCTCCACTTTACTGCCTAAGATGTCTTCTCTGGAACACAGCTGAGAGAGGAAGGCCATTGTGGGAGGAGGAGGGAGTTCCATTAATCTGGGAAATAAGTCTATCCCCTTCTTGTGGCAGATAAGTGGATCCTGTCACACATATTAAAACAAGTCCACATCAGAGTGTGACACATCAAAGAGGAAAACAGGAACCAAAACCCCTTGTTAATAGAGTGAATTGCGTGAGTAGGGAGTCCTTGGAGGACATAATGGCACTGACAATCAACCAGCTGAGAGAAGAGTACTCCTCTTTTTTCTGTCTGTGTGTGTGTGTGTGTGTGTGTGTGTGTGTGTGACTGTGTGTGTGTGTGTGTGTGTGTGTGTGTGTGTGTGTGTGTGTGTGTGTGTGTGTGTGTGTGTGTGTGTGTGTGTGTGTGTGTGTGTGTGTGTGTGTGTGTGTGTGTGCGTGCGTGCGTGCGTGCATGTGTGTGTGTGTGTGTGTGTGTGTGTGTGTGTGTGTGTGTACCCATCAAGACAGAACACCTGAGCTAGGTTATAGACTTCCCGTACTGCTGCTGCCAAAGAGTTGGACGGCGCCCTGAGTGGATGGGAGATAAGCGCCAGGACGATGTGGGGGAGCCACAGTTCACAGTAATCCCTCTGGCCTCTGACATTGATAGATTAAAAAACATACTTCCTGGTTCTGTGTTGACAGTGTCGCGACTCGTCGCTCTAAATGAATACATCAAGATAAGCGTTGCCAAGCTGAAAGGCTCTGGAAAAATCTATCTCATTGGAGAAATGTGTTCCACTCCAATGTACTGGACATAAAACATTAAGTCTCAAAAGTGCACATTTCACAAAGTAAACAGCAGAGGAAATGGTTTTCACATCTTTCTGTACTGCCAGTGACAAGCATAGCTATCTTCAGTTCTAAGGATAAGAAATAATTTCCAGAAAAATTTCACAGCTCCAGTTGGAAAACATTGATTTTCTTCTTGAAATGTGGTCACTTTTTTTGGGGGGGGCCAACACTGGTCTCATCCTCACACTTGCTAATTTTCTACAAACAAGAAAGGGGCGACGCACAATTGGCCTAGCGTCGTCCGGGTTAGGGAGGGTTTGGCCGGTAGGGAAATCCTTGTCTCATCGCGCACCAGCGACTCCTGTGGCGGGCCGGGCGCAGTGCGCGCTAACCAAGGTTGCCAGGTGCACAGTGTTTCCTCAGACACATTGGTGCGGCTGGCTTCCGGGTTGGATGGCGCTGTGTTAAGAAGCAGTGCGGCTTGGTTGGGTTGTGTATCGGAGGACGCATGACTTTTAACCTTCGTCTGTCCTGAGCCCGTACAGGAGTTGTAGCGATGAGACAAGATAGTAGCTACTAAACAATTGGATACCACGAAATTGGGGAGAAAAGGGGTAAAAAACAATACAAAATTAAAAATTAAAAAATACTTTCTTGCTACAACCAGAAACCCTTTAATTTCCTTATGGCCATCTGTATCAGCTTAATAGTGGTGTGCGTTGGTCAGTCCTTATGCGGGAAAGTTCTCTGTCTGGGAAAAGTGCATTAGTGGTATGTAGTTACTGGGAAACACTTTATTTGGAAAGTCCATCTGTAGATGCACTACAGACAATCTACATACTATCGGTAACATTTAATCTATCTACTAACCCTAACCCTAGCCCTAACCATAACCATAACCCTTATCCTAAACCTAAACTTAACCCTAACCCTAGCCCTAAACATAACCCTTATCCTAAACCTAAACCTAAACTTAACCCTAACCATAACCCTGATCCTAAACCTAAACTTAACCCTAACCCTAGCCCTAAACATAACCCTTATCCTAAACCTAAACCTAAACTTAACCCTAACCATAGCCCCTATCCTAAACCTAAACTTAACCCTAACCATAGCTCTAACTCTAACCTTTACCCTAACCCTTATTCTTAACCTTACCCTAACTGTAACCTTAGCTAGCAGTTGCTTATGAACAAATAGTTTTTTGAAAGTGTGACCATCTGTAGAGAATCTACTATCCAAATGAAGTGTGACCTTGATTTCCTATTAAGCTTTGATGTTTCATAAAATAAACCATGCAGGGATGACTTTAGCTATTTATAGCCAATAAAACCACTCATTCCAAGGCGCAGAAAACTCAGAGACATGTTGACAACTCCATGTGAGTCATGTGTTCTCTGTTTAGTTATCAATAACTTGTACATACTTAATCCCATATAGCACATGATATTGTGAAAAAAAGCAGCCAGATCCAAGCTTACGTTTAGAGTCACTGGGCCTGATTTCTAGTGTGAAGGGATTTTACAAACAGCATTTATTTTGCTTTGATGTGTTTCTGTCACGCCTGCTCCTGCACTTCCCCTGGCGCTCGAGGGCGACAGGCTGTCCTGCATTATGCACTCCTGCCACCATCATCTACGCACACCTGCCTTCCCTCGTCACGCTCTTCAGCAATATTGGACTCACCTGGACTCACTCAATCACCTGTTTATTACCTAATAATAATTTATTACCCTATATTTGTCAGTTCCCCAGCTCTGTTCCCTGCTGCTGCATTGTTTGTCATATGTCCGTGTTACCCGTGTGCTGGCGCTGTTCCTGTCTTGTAACGAGGCTATATACAGTGGGTGCCGGTACTGAATCAGTGTGCGGGGCTACAGGTTAGAGGTCATTTGTACATATAGTGACTTTTATCGTGTTTATCTTTACCTTTTCTGTACAGAAAGTTTATGCTATTATCACACATGACCTCCAAGCACTTTTGGACATCAGATCGACAGTTACTAACCTAGATGTCCACTTCAAATACGACTCCAACTTCTGACTAAGATGTTCCACTGTTCATACCGGACCATATTCCTATGTTCCATGAGCTACCAAAATGACACATGCTTAGACACAGGAGACGAGGTGGAGTCCTGGTTAAGAGGCGAAGAGAAAATCGAATGGTGCTCCCCTCTGTTCTATTGGCAAATGTCCAGACACTTGAGAATAAGATGGATGTGCTTCGTTCGAGAGTCTTCTATCAGAGAGACTTGAAAAGCTGCCATATTGGCTAGATAATGTTACTGGCTAGATAATGTTGCCATGCACATAGTACTCTGTGGATTCTCAATGCAGCGGCATGAATGTACACCGGCTTTGGAGAAGTCGAAAGGATGTGGAGTGTATTTTTTCATCAGTAACAACTGGTGTGCTGCTTCAAGTGTGAAGGAAATCTCAAGCTTTTGTTCACCTGATATAGAATACCTCATGGTAAACTGCAGACCCTTTTATCTACCAAGAGAGTAATTAATTATCATGGCTGTCTACATCCCTCACCAAACCAACACCATTCTGGCTGTCAATGAACTGTAAGGGGCCATAACCTGGGGAGACTTAAAACTCTCTTACATCACTTCTAACAACACATCTCCTGCGCCACTAGGAGCTCTAAAACTCTAGACTAGACCACTTTTATTCTACCTACAGAAATGCATACAAGGCCCTCCCTCATCCTCACTTCGGCAAATCTGACCATGACTCCATTCTTGTTTACAAACAAAAGCTCAAAAAGTACCTGTGATGCGCACAATACAGAAGTGGTTTTATTTTCATAATTTAACCTTTATTTAACTGAATGAAGCAGATGCGAGGCTGTTTTGCTAGTACATGCTGGTATATAGCATACTACAGTAGAGCTACCACTTACAAAGAATGGGTCACGGACATGGACGCATACAAGAAAGCCTGCTACGACCTCCGACAAGACATAAAACATGCAAAAGGACAACATAGGAGTAAGGTGGAATCCTACTACACTGACTTCGACACTTGTCGTTTGTGGCAGGACTTACAGACGATAACAGACTACAAAGGGAAAAACAGCCATGAGTTGCCCAGCGATGCAGAACTCCAAACGAGCTAAATGCCTTTCATGCTCACTTCGAGGAATATAACACTGTGCCTTGCGTGAAAGCCCCTGTTTTTCCAGGTGACTGTGTGATCTCACTCTCCATGGCCGATGTGAGTAAAAAGTTTAAACAAACATTTTCAATCTGTATTTGTCCCAGTCTGTAATCCCAACATGTTTCAAGGTGTTCAGCATTGTCCCAGTTCTGAAAAGCTTCAAAGTAAGCTGCCTATTAACTATTAACTATGACTATTAACCTGTAGCGCATCTGTAATTACGAAGTGCTTTCAAAGGATGGTCATGACACACATCAACACCCTCTTATCAGACACCCTAAATCCACTCCAATTCACATACCGCCCCAACAGATCCACAGATGATGCAATCTCAATTGCACTTCACACTGCCCTCTCCCACCTGGACAAGAGGGGAAACAAACTATGTGAGAATTTTGTTCATAGACTACAACTCAGCGTTTAAGATCGTAGTCCCCTCCAAACTCATCACCAAGCCAGGGACCCTGGGACTGAACCCCTCTCTCTGCAACTGGATCCTGGACTTCCTGACGGGCCAGCCCCAGGCGGTGAGGGTAGACAACAACACCGTAACGCTGACCCTCACCCGGGGGCCCCGCAGGGGTGTGTGCTTAGTCCCGTCCTGTACTCCCTGTTCACTCCACGACTGTGTGGCCACACAGGACTCCAACACCATCATCAAGTGTGCTGATGACACAATGGATTGATGATGAGCTGAGTAATGTAATGATTCAACAATATAAAATGCCCCAAAACTTCCAGATAAATCTGGCACTCTGTTTGATAAGCAAAGCTATTGTAAATGTGACCAAGCTAAACAAAGGAAAGAAGAAGGGATTCTATAAACAATATTTTGCATCTGCAAAGTGGTAGACATGTTGTGTAAATCCATTTTAATTCCAGGTTTTAAGGCAACAAAATAGGAAAAATGCCAAAGGGGTGAATACTTTCACTAGCCACTGTACCCTTATAAAATATTGTGTCAATGAAGGAGAGGCAATGCATGTTTGAATTTCATCAAGTAGAAAGGGATGAGATAGAGAGGATGCTGCTGTCTCTTTCAGATGATAAGTCACCTGGTGCAATAATCTTGAGGCCAAATTGCTTGGAGTTACAGCTAACCAAATATCTACCCAAATCTATTTTTTTTTTATAAGTGCTTGATGTATGGGGTGTGCCTAGAAGTCTGGAAAGAGTCAAAGGTTATTCCACTACCTAAGAATACAATTCTGCATTCATTGTTCGTCCTATAAGCTTGCTGCCTCTGTTAAGTAAATCTCTAAAGCTCTATTTTTGTTTAATCTGACCAGAGGACATTTCTCCAAAAAGTTCGATCTTTGTCCCCATGTTCAGTTGCAAACCATAGTCTGGCATTTTTATGATGGTTTTGGAGCAGTGGCTTCTTCCTTGTTGAGCAGCCTTTCATGTTATGTCGATATAGGACTCGTTTTACTGTGGAAACAGATATTTTTTTACCAGTTTCCTCCAGTATCTTCACAAGGTCCTTTGACCTTGTTCTGGGATTGATTTGCACTTCTTGCACCAAAGTATGTTCATCTCTAGGAGACAGAACGCGTCTCCTTCCTGAGCGGTATGACGGCTGCGTGGTCCCATGGTGTTTATACTTGCATACTACTGTTTGTACAGACGAACGTGGTACCTTCAGACGTTTGGATATTGCTCCCAAGGATGAACCAGACTTATGGAGGTGTACAAATGTTTTTCTGAGGACATGGCTGATTTCTTTAGATTTTCTCATGATGTCAAGCAAAGAGGCATTGAGTTGGAAGGTAGGCCTTGAAATACATCCACAGGTACACCTCCAATTGACTCAAATTATGTCAATTAGCCTATCAGAAGCTTCTAAAGCCATGACATAATTTTGGGGAATTTTCCAACCTGTTTAAAGGCACAGTCAATTTAGTGTATGTAAAGTTCTGACCCACTGGAATTGTGATAAAGTGAATTATAGGTGAAATAATTTGTGAACAATTGTTGGAAAAATTACGTGTCATGCACAAAGTAGATGTCCTAACCGACTTGCCAAACATAGTTTGTTCACAAGAAATTTGTGGAGTGGTTGAAAAACGAGTTTTAATGATTCCAACCTAAGTGTATGTAAACTTCCGACTTCAACTGTATGCTTGCTGATGATCCCCAATTGAATATGTTCATTAATAGAATGCATGTAGGTCAAGTGAAAACAACGAAACTACTAGGCATCATGTTGGATGCAGTTTACAGTGAAATGCTTACTTACAGGCTCTAACCAACACTGCAAAAAATGGTTCACCTAATACCTTTTTTGCAGTGTTGGTTAGAGCCTGTAAGTAAGCATTTCACTGTAAGGTCTACACCTGTTATATTATACAAATAAACTTTGATTTGATTAGATTTTTTATTTAATTTATTTTTAAATACATTTGACCCCCTTTTCTCCCCAATTTCGTGGTATGCAATTGTCAGTAGTTACTATCTTGTCTCATCGCTACAACTCCCGTACGGGCTTGGGAGAGACGAATGTCGAAAGCCATGCGTCCTCCGAAACACAACCCAACCAATAGGTAAGTAAGGAAATAAAACAACAGTAAAAAGACCGTGAAAAAATACAGTAGCGAGGCTATATACAGTAGCGAGGCTATAACAGTAGTGAGGCTACATACAGGCACCGGTTAGTTGGGCTGATTGAGGTAGTATGTACATGTAGATATAGTTAAAGTGACTATGCATATATGATAAACCGAGAGTAGCAGCAGCGGAAAAGAGGGGTTGGGGGGAGGCACACAATGCAAATAGTCCGGGTATCCACTTGATTACCTGTTCAGGAATCTTATGGCTTGGGGGTAAAAACTGTTGAGAAGCCTTTTTGTCCTAGACTTGACACTCTGGTACCACTTGCCATGTGGTAGTAGAGAGAACAGTCTATGACTGGGGTGGCTGGGGTCTTTGACAATTTTTAGGGCCTTCCTCTGACACCGCCTTGTGTAGAGGTCCTGGATGGCAGGCAGCTTTGCCCCAGTAATGTACTAGGCCGTGGACACTACCCTCTGTTGTATCTTGCGGTCAGAGGCCGAGCAATTGCCGTACCCGGCAGTGATGCAACCGGTCAGGATGCTCTCGATGTTGCAGCTGTAGAACCTTTTGAGGATCTGAGGACCCATGCCAAATCTTTTTAGTTTCCTGAGGGGGAATAGGCTTTGTTGTGCCCTCTTCATGACTGTCTTGGTGTGTTTGGACCGTTCTAGTTTGTTGTTGATATGGACACCAAGGAATTTGAAGCTCTCAACCTGCTCCACGACAGCCCCGTCAATGAAAATGAGGGTGCGCTTGGTGCTCCTTTTCCTGTAGTTCACAATCATCTCCTTTGTCTTGGTTACGTTGAGGGATAGGTTGTTATTCTGGCACCACCCGGCCAGGTCTCTGACCTCTTCACTGTAGGCTGTCTCGCCATTGTCGGTGATCAGGCCTACCACTGTTGTGTTGTCAGCAAACTTTGGAGTCATGCCTGGCCATGCAGTCGTGGGTGAACAGGGAGTACAGGACGGGACTGAGCACACACCCCTGGGGAGCTCCAGTGTTGAGGATCAGCGTGGCAGATGTGTTGCTACCTACCCTCACCACCTGGGGGCGGCCCGTCAGGAAGTCCAGGATCCAGTTGCAGAGGTAGGTGTTTAGTCCCAGGATCCTTAGCTTAGTGATGAGCTATGAGGGTACAATGGTGTTGAACGCTGAGCTGTAGTGAATGAATAGCATTCTCACATAGGTGTTCCTTTTGTCCAGGTGGGAAAGGGCCGTGTGGAGTGCAATAGAGATTGCATCATCTGTGGATCTGTTTGGGCGGTATGCTCTCAACTTGCCTACCTGGTTAAATAAAGGTAAAATAAAAAAATATAAAAATAAATATGCAAATTGGAGTGGGTCTAGGGTTTCTGGGATAATCAAAACACTTCATGGCTACGAACGTGAGTGCTACGGGTCTGTAGTCATTTAGGCAGGTTGCCTTCGAGTTCTTGGGCACAGGGACTATGGTGGTCTACTTGAAAGATGTTGATATTACAGACTCAATCAGGGACATGTTGAACATGTCAGTGAAGACACCTGCCAGTTGGTCAGTACATGCCCGGAGCAAACATCCTGGTAATCCGTCTGGCCCCGCAGCCTTGTGAATGTTGACCTGTTTAAAGGTCTTACTCATGTCGGCTACAGAGAGCGTGATCACACAGTCGTCTGGAACAGCTGATGCTCTCTTGCATGCCTCAGTGTTGCTTGCCTCGAAGCGAGCATAGAAGTGATTTAGCTCGTCTGATAGGCTTGTGGCACTGGGCAGCTTGCGGCTGTGATTTCCTTTGTAGTCTGTAATAGTTAGCAAGCCCTGCCACATAAAACGAGCATGGGAGCCGGTGTAGTACGATTCAATCTCAGCCCTGTATTGACTCTTTGCCTGTTTGATGGTTCGTCGGAGGGCATAGCAGGATTTCTTATAAGCTTCCGGGTTAGAGTCCCTCACCTTGAAAGCGACAGCTCTACCCTTTAGGTCAGTGAGAATGTTGCCTGTAATCCATGGCTTCTGGTTGGGGTATATACGTACAGTCACTGTGGGGACGACGTCCTCGATGCACTTATTGATAAAGCTAGTGATTGACGTGGTGTACTCCTCAAAGCCATCGGAAGAATCCCAGAACATGTTCCAGTCTGTGATAGCATGTCAGTCCTGTAGTTTCGTATCTGCATCATCTGACCACTTTTTTATAGACCGAGTCACTGGTGATTCCTGCTTTAATTTTTGCTTGTAAGCAGGAATCAGGAGGATAGAATTGTGGTCGGATTTACCAATTGGAGGGCGAGGGAGAGCTTTGTATGTGTCTGTGTGTGTAGTACAGGTGATCTAGAATTTTTTTCTCTCTGGTAGCACATTTAACATGTTGATAGAAATGATGTAGAACTGATTTATGTTTCCCTGCATTAAAGTCTCTGGCCACTAGGAGCGCCGCCTCTGGGTGAGTGGTTTCCTGTTTGCTTATTTCATTATACAGCTGACTGAGTCCGGTCTTAGTGCCAGCATCTGTTTGTGGTGGTAAATAAACAGCCACGAAAAGTATAGCTGAAAACTCTCTAGGCAAGTAGTGTGGTCTGCAATTTATCAGAAGATACTCTACTTCATGCGAGCAAAATCTAGAGACTTCCTTAGATTTCGTGGAGCAGCTGTTGTTTACAAATATGCACAGACCGCCCCTCCTCGTCTGTTCTATCTTGCCGGTGCAGCGAATAAATGTGTTTCCTGTCAGGTATTTTAATTGTCTGTATTGTCTACTTGTTGAATGTTTGCAAAGTCTTGATTAGTGGTTGTTAGTAATATCGTGTTAATTGTGTTGGACCCCAGGAAGATTAGCTTGCTTGGCTTTAGCTAATGTGGATCCTAATAAAAAAGGACAAAATGACAACGGTGGTAGGCTTGATCACAGTCTTAGCAGAGGACAACAACCTCTTCCTCAACATCAGTAAGACCAATGAACTGATCGTGGACTATAAGAGAAAGAGGGGTGATCACTCCCCCATCCACATCAACGTGGCTGTTGTGGAGCAGGTCGAGAGCTTCAAGTTCCTCCCTCAAGCGGCAGGGTAGCCTAGTGGTTAGAGTGTTGGACTAGTAACCGAAAGGTTGCAAGTTCATATCCCCAAGCTGACAAGGTACAAATTTGTCATTCTGCCCCTGAACAGGCAGTTAACCCACTGTTCCTAGGCCATCATTGAAAATAAGAATTTGTTCTTAACTGACTTGCCTAGTAAAATAAAGACTGCAAAATAGTCAAATAAAGATACCCAACTATCTGCACTGACTCTATCTTGCACACTCACTTGACTACATTACTTTTACACTCATCATTTGCTGCTGCTGCTCTGATCTTTACTTTACTCTTATTATTATCTATCCTGATGCCTAGTCACTTTTTCCTGCCTTCATGTACATATCTACCTTAAATACCTTATTATTATCTATCCTGATGCCTAGTCACTTTACCCTGCCTTCATGTACATATCTACCTTAAATACCTTATTATTATCTATCCTGATGCCTAGTCACTTTACCCTGCCTTCATGTACATATCTACCTTAAATACCTTATTATTATCTATCCTGATGCCTAGTCACTTTACCCTGCCTTCATGTACATATCTACCTTAAATACATTATTATTATCTATCCTGATGCCTAGTCACTTTACCCTGCCTTCATGTACATATCTACCTTAAATACCTTAGTATTATCTATCCTGATGCCTAGTCACTTTACCCTGCCTTCATGTACATATCTACCTTAAATACCTTAGTATTATCTATCCTGATGCCTAGTCACTTTACCCTGCCTTCATGTACATATCTACCTTAAATATCTTATTATTATCTATCCTGTTGTTACTATTTTAGTTCTATTTCTAAACTATGCATTGTGGGGAAGGGCTCGTAAGCAAGCATTTTAAGGTAAAGTCAACACCAGTTGTATTCGACCCATGTGACAAAATCAATATTTTATTTGATTGTTATCATATAATAACACTCAACAGTTTATAAAACCTGTATGTACTGCATTTATAGTTATATGACAGTAGTTTAGGTTGATTAGAATTCAATTACAAAATGTATGATACATCACATGCCTTACTTTTATTTTCTTGTATAAGTAAAAGCAGGAAATGAATACCCTATTCCTCTACTGCCATTCATTCCAATGGAACTTGTTTTGGATTTCTCCCTGACCAAGATGGCTGCTTTTTTGAGCCTATTGTGGATCTTTGAGGGTTTATGACATGTCCCCTCTAGTAATATAACAGGATCTCTATGGGAGTAATAGTCCAAACTAAGATAGTTAATTAACATGGGAACCCCTATGCAGGCAGATTGATTTGATTTTGTTTTAGTCTTATAAGTCACATTTCTCATAAACGTTGTTTGTTTTTAGTCAGGAGTCTGTCTGTTCAACATCTCCCTAGTATGATTAGAATACTGTGAGTGAGAAACATGAGTGAACCATGCCAGTGTTGTTATTGACCAGGGCTGTTACTAAGTTGTTAGATAATACTGGTTTATTGTTTACCTTACTTGAGTGGCTTTGGGGCCCCTGCTATGGCTACGATACATTTTCTGATCTGTCTAGAATGAAAACATAAATAAATCACATTCATTTTTTAAAAGCCATTTTTACATCAGCAGTAGATACAATGTGCTTTACAGATAGATACCTAGCCTAAAACCCCAAAGAGCAAGCAACGCAGAGGCAGAAGCACAGAAAACATTGTTTTTCCTTCTCCTACATTTATATTTCTGTTTAGGGACAGATACGGTTGAAAAGTAGAAGCCCCCTTCAACCCTCACACAGCAGCAGTGGCAATTTCCATCATGTGGTTCATACAGTAGCTCCCTGTGCCATTCCCCAGGGAGCATGGCGTTATCACTTCTGACGGCCATATTCTCTGTCCTGTCTACAAGGGACTCCAGCAGCACTCAGTACAGAGAATTACGATGAGGAGCTTCCTTGGCTTAAGAAAAGCCTCCCTCTCACAGTGTTTCCACAATGTTCCCTAGTCGTGTGGTTGTCTGCGGTTTGATGTCAGAGCTGTGGTATGCCTCGCACACATGTACAGCCTTCAACCAACATCTACATTGGAATTTAAAACAAACATCAAATATCAGAATACAAAACAGTCTCGGATGCTTTCAGACTCCCATTGGAGGATCCCCGGAACTTATTCTCAATTTATTGACTGTATCATTTGCAGTAGGTCAGGTCAGTGGAAAAACCAGCACACAATTCCTGTGCACATTGCACTGCACTTCAGCACCAAATTCATGATTCCAATATGAATCAAAACTGTGTGTGACACCTGTGTCCAGTGGGGATATTAAGTACTGGTAAGAATACATCTCATACCAGAATGCTCATGGGTATTGCAAAGGCTGCAATACTGAAACAAGAAGAGAACTCTTGGTAGACTATTAGTGTAACCTCTCACAGAGCTTAATTTCACTCATAGCAGTAATTGTCTTTTTGACATTGCGGGGTGGGAGAATCATTCAGCAATGTCAGGAAGACAAATCCATCCTTGCTGAACTGAACAAGAATATATTACCAATCAATTGAGCTTGGCTTCCCTTGTTGAATGTAATTTGTTAATTATTTCCCATAGCCAAGTTTCATGGAAGTCTCCAGATTATTACACTAGAAGTGCCCCATGAGGTACACAATTATTCCTCTCCGTTGGTGTTCTTGTCTCCTTCAAGAATGAAAAATCCTGTCATATATTTCATTTAGGTGACGGGCAAATTGGTCATATTTTGAGAGTGAAAGGAAACTGCAGGGAGACCAGCAGCAATTATCATCTGACTGATTCATTATAGGAACATGGGAAAATATTAGAGAAGTGTGTCCCCCAGAGATGAACCTTACCAAACTCTAGGATTCTTCCTGGTCTGTATGACATAGTTCTTCTCAGTAGGTGGTGGCTTACTGTTCTAGAACCTCTCAGTAGCTGGTGGTTTACTGTTCTGGAACCTCTCAATAGGTGGTGGCTTACTGTTTTAGAACCTCTCAGTATGGGCGGTTTACTGTTCTGGAACCTCTCAGTAGGTGGTGGTTTACTGTTCTGGAACCTCTCAGTAGGTGGTGGCTTACTGTTCTAGAACCTCTCAGTAGGTGGTGGTTTACTGTTCTGGAACCTCTCAGTAGGTGGTGGTTTACTGTTTTAGAACCTCTCAGTAGCTGGTGGTTTACTGTTCTGGAACCTTTCTGTAGGTGGTGGCTTACTGTTCTAGAACCTCTCAGTAGGTGGTGGCTTACTGTTCTAGAACCTCTTAGTAGGTGGTGGTTTACTGTTCTGGAACCTCTCAGTAGCTGGTGGTTTACTGTTCTAGAACCTCTCAGTAGGTGGTGGTTTACTGTTCTGGAACCTCTCAGTAGCTGGTGGTTTACTGTTCTGGAACCTCTCAGTAGCTGGTGGTTTACTGTTCTGGAACCTCTCAGTAGCTGGTGGTTTACTGTTCTGGAACCTCTCAGTAGGTGGTGGTTTACTGTTCTGGAACCTCTCAGTAGCTGGTGGTTTACTGTTCTGGAACCTCTCAGTAGGTGGTGGCTTACTGTTCTAGAACCTCTCAGTAGCTGGTGGTTTACTGTTCTGGAACCTCTCAGTAGCTGGTGGTTTACTGTTCTGGAACCTCTCAGTAGGTGGTGGTTTACTGTTCTGGAACCTCTCAGTAGCTGGTGGTTTACTGTTCTGGAACCTCTCAGTAGGTGGTGGTTTACTGTTCTGGATCTTCTCAGTAGCTGGTGGTTTACTGTTCTGGAACCTCTCAGTAGGTGGTGGTTTACTGTTCTGGAACCTCTCAGTAGGTGGTGGCTTACTGTTCTAGAACCTCTCAGTAGCTGGTGGTTTACTGTTCTGGAACCTCTCAGTAGCTGGTGGTTTACTGTTCTGGAACCTCTCAGTAGCTAGTCGTTTACTGTTCTGGAACCCACGGGTGTAGGAATGAGAAATACTTAGAGAGAACTTTTGTCCTGATTCCACTATTTTAACAGCTGGTACAGAAGGGTTTGGAGGGATTTGTCAACCTGCAACTAGAACATTGTATGGACTGGGATTATTTCAATAGTAAAGTGACTGTTGTAGAATACCCCATGAGAGGAAACAGTGTCTGTCCAATAATCAGGCGGTCAACACGACATATTCTCTTTCACAGCCTATTAGTCTTTTGAAACCACTCAGGAATTTTGGCAGGGATATTACATTGAAGTCCGAGGACTGAGAAAGGATGCTGGTGAGGAAAAAAATGCTCATTAGAAAATGTCAGTTCTTCTGTTCTGTTTGTAGTTCCCACACATTTATCTTTTGTTCCGAAGAAAATGAGGTGCAGTGTTTTCACTGGAGACAAAGCAAAGCACATGCAGCTCCAGAGGTTGCCACATTGATAAGGTGAGGTCAATGTAAGCTGGTAATCGACTTCAACAGCTTATAGCACTAACCCCTCTGGGCATTTCTAGCCCAGAAACAAAGCACTGCAAAGGAAGTAATAATCCAGTAATATGTGGACTGGGGCTGGGGCTGGGGACTGCCAATACCATGGCTGTTAATAGGAAAAAGGTTCTGAAGCTAAATAAGAATGTGAAAGTAGAATGTGGAGCGTTACAGTTTATTGACACTATGAATTATTGGATTTAATACATTTCCAAAGTGCATGGGTATTACAGTACACATGGAAATTTCCCCAAACAGCTTCCCAAATGTCATCAAGCCCAGTGTTAACTAGTCATCCCATGTTGTGAATGTAGAAACTACATAGTCGCTATGGTTCAATGCATTTTACTGGAGGTATCCAAGCTGCTTGGACCCCACAATGAATGACCAATTAAAGTAAAATTCCAATTAAAGTAAAATTATTTGTTTCATTAATCCATTGTTGAAGAATTCCCTAAATGTTTTGCATGGACTATGTGTGGAGTACAGGGCCATGTGTGGTGTACTGTAAAAGCTTCGAAGCTCTATCCAAAAAATACAATGGCAGCAGCCTTAAGCGATCTGAGGCTCAAATCTACAACATGTGCTGCGTTGTGATTAGTGCATTAGTAGTGCAGCCAGTCTCTTGTCTCATGTAGTCATACATCAAAGAGAAGGCAGTTTGATGGTCCGTTCTAATGGACATGATCCCATTTGGAAATGGGTCAATCACTAAATTAATAATGTCCTCATTGCCATGTTGATTGCCTATGGACAGGGTGTACAGATAATCCTAATGCAGCATATTTACTGTTAGTGAAAGAAAGGAAATTACACTGCTTGCTACAGATGTAGGATTTTATTTTGAGACAGTTTGCTACAGCAGGAAAAGAATCCTGCAGAAACAGGAAATGTGAATTATTATGTTGATTATAATTAATGGATTTTTTTTGGAAAGGGTTGATACATTTTTCATTAGGGCAAATCAAGTCTGTCATTTTAAAGTGGAAATGACAAACTTCAGAAGCCTTTTTAAACCTTGAATAGACTACAAGTTTGCATTTCCTGCTGTGCTCAGCAACAAAAGAGTGATCAACTTAAGACCTTACATCTGTTTATGTATGAGTGTGTGAAGTGAGACTGTCAGGCTGCAATTACTTCCATGGTTCAGTTGTAAAAATTTGCTGCTGGAGATGATAGTTATGCAGAAAATGTGAGATCACCGCCTGATCATATTCATTGCAGTTAAGCTCCTGACACTGACACTGAATGTTTCAACAAGGTTAGGCAAGTTAAGAATCTAACAAACAGATTCACAATAGAGTCCTTGCTAATGTGCACATCTTTTCACCATAGATGTAGGCAACATACTATCCCCCTGGCTATTGTCCTGTTTTGAAAGGAGAAGACATCACTTTGATTCATTACAGTAAGACAACTGTCATGCCCTGGCCATAGAGAGGCTTTTATTCTCTATTTTGGTTAGGCCAGGGTGTGACTGTCGTTGGTTTTGGCCAGGTATGGTTCTCAATCAGGGACAGCTGTCTGTCGTTGTCTCTGATTGAGAACCATACTTAGGTAGCTCTTGCCCACATGAGTTTTGTGGGTAGTTGTTTCCTGTTTTGTGGTTTTTCACCTTACAGGACTGTTTCGTGTCATTCACTCTCTTTGTTGTTTTTTGTCATTCAGTGTTCAGTTTATTTTCTTAAATTTACGATGAACACTTACCACGCTGCACCTTGGTCCTCTTCTCCTTGGTCCTCTTCTCCTTCTCCCGATGACAATCGTTACAACAACCTAGTATTTGACACTAGAGCTATATATTACTGTAGTCACCTGTGTGATTTTACCAGTTTGTCAGTAAGTAATAGAACAACTGAATAAGTGAAAACGTCTTTGGAAGGGATGTTTCACACATCCGTCTTGGCATGATAGACTTGACTTGGATCAAATCCAACAATGGGGCTTCTTTTCTTCAACTGTGAGGGTTGAAATAAAAATCTCTCTATCGCAGATGTCTTTGTCTCGGAATCTGGTCTGTTACACCAAGGCCTTGACTGTTGAGTTGCAATGTTAAAGAATTATAGTTGTTTAAACTCATTATTATTAATTAACTGGTTCCACAGCCGTTTTCAGTTTACTCAACTTTTTGGTTAAAGTGTTAACTGAACTAAAAAAGTTTAGTTGGCCGATAACGGCATTCCGAGAAAAAAGAGAATGCAGGAAGATTGGTATGCGGTGAACCAAGAGATTATGACTTCAGATCCCAGGTGAGGACATGTTGAATAATAATTACTGTGTAAATGCACATGCGCGATGTAATCATGTGTGAAATATGAACACTACCGTTTGGGGTCACTTAGAAATGTCCTTGTTTTTGAAAGAAAAGTACATTGCTTATCCATTAAAAGAACATAAAATTGATCAGAAATACAGCGTAGACATTGTTAATGTTGTAAATGACTATTGTATCTGGAAACGGCTGATTATTTATGGATTATCTACATAGGTGTACATAGGCCCATTATCAGCAACCATCCCTCCTGTGTTCCAATGGCATGTTGTGTCAGCTAATCCAAGTACAAACCTTATAAAACATATAGGCCCATGGGCTAGGCTATATGAGGTGTGGGACTATGATTAGAAAAAGTAGAAACAGTTGCCTTATGCTGGGCATCATTCACAATTGTCACCCATCACACTATTCTTGATTTAATCTGGTCTTTACATATACTAAATTACATACGTGTGAAATTAGTTTTGATTTGGAATGGACCATTATCATGCACCTGTCTCAAAACAGGTGCAGCGGACAAAATACATGCCTTCTTAGAAATGAAATAGTTGGACGCTTTTCCCAATGTTCATTTTCATGCCAGCCAGGTAGGCTATGCCCCTTTTGTAAAGAGAATATGCTTAATATTAGGAAAGTTGAGAAATAAATATACTATGCCTATAGAAAGCTGATGGGATCCTCTTTTTAATAGAGGCCATCGCTCTGTTTTCTCACGCAATTGCGTGTTGCGCAACATGAGCTCATGGGCTGTCATGAAATGTTTGATTCTATTTTCGATAACATTTGCATTGATATCAGAGTGGTTAGAGTGACAATATAGTGCTGAGTACCAGGCGGTTTGCAAGTTTGGTGGGCTACTAATTCCGATCAGCAGCATTAGAGCTTGGAGAAGCCTAATTACCGTTTCTAAACGGTCATGTGGATTTTGACAGCTGTCATGACTCATGACCTTTGGAGCAGCGATAATACAGTCACCTTAACAACCCTAGGTGCAGTGGTGATTTTAGATTTTAGATGTATTTTTTATGCATGCCAGCAAAGCCACTACATAACACAACACATCACTAAACAATACATTAATTGGACTATAACAGTGACAAATGGTTCCCACAAACAGACAATGAAAGCTCTTACAATGTTTGATGATGACATTTCTCTAAAACAGGCTGTAGGCTACATGTGGAAAAGGGACCAAATTATTAGGGTGAGGCACATTGGCTACTAACAGCTTACTACACAACATACACTTCATATTACTTTCTTAGCTACAGTATACATATCTCCCTGGCATATTACATCATGTGTTATTTTATTTAATCTTTATTTAACTAAGCAAGTCAGTTAAGAACAAATTCTTATTCACAATGAAGGCCTACCCCGGCCAAACCCTAACGATGCTAGGCCAATTCTGCACCACCCTATGGGACTCCCAATCACAGCCAGTTGTGATACAGCCTGGAATCAAACCAGGGTCTGTAGTGATGCCTCTAGCACTGAGATGCAGTGCCTTAGACCACAGTGCCACTTGGGAGCAGAACATGAGCAGCAGCATACAAGACATTTTTGGACTCACCTTGTTGCGTTGTGCTCACTTGAACTGGAAGTTGGTGTGGCGGTCCTTTGTGGGAAAATTTTGTCATCAAACTTTGTCATCAAAATCTGTCATTCTCTGGATTTATGGTGCTTTCAAGGCAACTGGGAACTTGGAAAAAACAAGGTTGAATCATGACGTTAGAGATCTTCAAGTCGGAGCTCGAGAAAGAGGCCCGAGTTTCCGGTTTGGAATCCCGAGTTGGATGGCCGTTCAAAACATATTTTCCCAGTCAGAGCTAGTTTTTTTTCCGAGTTCCTAGTTGTCTGAATTCACTGATGTCTGAGATTTCCCAGTTACGAGTTTCCAGATGTTTTGAAAGCGGCTGAAGTCATGCTGGATTGACAGAGCGGTGAATGTTGAATGTGTATCCATATAAGCTTGGAAAAGAGACCGTTAAACCCAAACTTGGATCACACATCCACTCCACTGAACAGCAGAGTAGTGATTGCTTTGCAAAGCTT
The DNA here is from genome assembly GCF_002021735.2 of Oncorhynchus kisutch. Lineage (NCBI taxonomy): Eukaryota > Metazoa > Chordata > Actinopteri > Salmoniformes > Salmonidae > Oncorhynchus > Oncorhynchus kisutch. The sequence continues at coordinate 32,616,136 of NC_034198.2, read as the reverse complement.
GCAGTTAGCCACTGATTCCTTCCAAACCACTCATTGTTGAATTTGCAATTTCCAACTTGTTGTGTAATGTTTATGTCCAAAGGCCAATGAGCACCAATACATTTTATCGATAATTTCTCCTCTTATGACAAGGATTGAAAAGCATTTGCCAGTAGATTGTTGACTTAATTCATGATGATGACTGCTAGCTTGCTAGCTAAGATTTTGAAGGTATGATGTTGACATGATCAGTCCAATCAAAGCTACTGTAGGGTAGATATAACGCTTCTTGGGTGGGCACTTCGAATGTAACTCTATGGCAGCACCCAAGGGGCTTGAATTTTTGAGATCACCCTGTAGATTTTTTGGTGACGTAGTGTACAGTGATGAGTGACAGAACACAAAGCCAATCACGGTGCAACTAGAGAACATTACCAACCCCTATGCTCCATATTTTATTCGGACTGCCCCACCACCACAGAAAGCACTGAGCTATGCTGAAACACCTACATTTTTAGAACTGCCTTACTTAAGAAAGCAAAAAAGAGACCATGTTTGTATGCATCTTTATTGACTCAATTATATACTGTAAACATTTGTTTGCATTGTTTGCGAACTGACATTAACGGCAAAATAACATGTGTAACAGGCATCTTTTTTTTCTTTTTTTAAACAGTTACGGCTCAAGGAGTGACCTGAATGATGGGTTGCCACTGCCTAGGTGTAACAACCTGATCAGTTTTGGGATTTGACAGCTCCAACCAGTTACACTTCTGACACGCCTAAACAAAAGCAATGATAAGCTATGCATTTGTTGGCTACCGTGGGTTACTGCTGATCTGATTTAATCCTGACCGTAGTCATAATTTAGTACAATAACAAGATGCTGAAGTGCACCCTGTAGAATTGGAAATGTCTTTATTGCTTGCTGCATTGTACACCATCAGCACTCGGCTCAATAACTGCCTCGCACAGCTTTTGTAGCTACTGTATCTGAGGCTAGTTCTTCTTGTCTTTTGCTCTCCTTGTGGAATAATTCAGTTGAAACCATGTCTTAATTTATGGATAAATTGCGGAATGTGAGCTAAGGGTGACTGGAGCGGTACTGTGGTGGGCAGCAGAGCATGGGATGTCAACAGGGCATATGAGAGAGAATCCGTAATGATGACCAGCTGGTGAGAGCCGTCGTGAATCTCATTAAATAAATATTCTCCCTGCTCAGATGTGCGTCCATGGTGAAACGACTTGTGGAAGGAACCAAATGGAGATTTACACACTTATAATATCTGTGTGTAACTCACAGATATTATTATTTTATAATATCTGTGAGTAACTGTGTTGAACAGCTTTTTGGTTTCAAGGTATGTGGTCGATATTCTGCATTTAGGCTGCATTTGTTGGTTTTAGATATACTGTACTTTGTCGTATCAGGAAAGTAATCCCAATGTGAGACTGCAAAGGTGGATGTACCATCTGAAACGTAGCTTGTTTTGAGCTCCTCTTGTCTGTGGGGTGTAAAGGTATCGTGCTCAGCAACCTCCTCTGACATTCATACGGTATCTCTGTTCACCGGCGGACGTGATAGCCCATCAGTTCATTGATCTTTTGTGACCTATTCAATCCTATTCATATCAGAATTGTGAATGAGAGGCATGGCTCATGAGTAATATGACAACGTCATGCTCTTGAATGCTCACCAGTTACATGTACATTGATAATACATACTGTTGGGTTTCTAATAAAAGTTTGAACATTTAGCAGACCCTCTTATCCAGAGCAATTATAAGTGCCTTGCTCAAGGGCACATCTACATGTTTTTCACCTAGTCAGCTCGGGGATTTGAACCAGAAACCTTTCAGTTTACTGGTCTTAACCACTAAGCTACCTGCTGCCCATTCACATTTCCTGTGGTCTAGGTAGAACATCCATATATAACCGTCACAGGAGAAACATAGTAGTAGCCTGCGAATAACACACGAGTAACACAAATAAATAACAATAGCTAAGTTGTTGTGGAGGCGATACAAACTCTGCCAACAATACGAGTTGATTTCGCACACATTTTTCTGTTGCTGAACATTACTTTGGGCTGGAGTCTATCTCTGTAAGAGTGTGTATTTTTAGGATTGATTATATCTGTACCTGTGGCCAGCTGGTGTGAACATCACTGAGCCGTGTTTTGACCTGGTGTATTGGAGAGGGAAGGTGCGGCGGGCTGAAAAAGAGACTGCCCGGGGGAAATGCAGCAAGGGCCATCTTGGCAAATGATGCAAGGCTGAGCTGGGTTGTCAGTTTGGGGATGGTGGTGCGAAGGTGAAAACCAAAATCACTCAATTATCCCAGAAATTGAAAGATAAACCAGGCCTTCACACAGCCTATTGCAGGGATCATCAACTAGATTCAACCGCTGGACTATTTTTTCTTGAGTGGATGGTCAGCGGGCCAGAACATAATTACAAATCATTCGTAGACTGCAAATTGACTGCAAGAAGCACAGACAGATATATTTGACTAAAACATAATATTTCAAACGCCTACATTTGTATGCGATCTCACATATCTCTCTAACATGTGTGGGAATACTTTGGAACGTATTTCCAAAATTAAAATCACTTGGAGCTGATTTGTTTTTACACTTGTGTATGTCCAACAAATGGAAAAAAAGTTGCTCAGAAAACTTGGGGGGCCAAATAAAATCACCTACGTGCAATATTCGGCCCATGGGCCGCCAGTTGGTGAACCCTGTTCTACTGTATGTTATACAGTATGGTTATGGTACTTGAAAGCACAGCTGTTGTGCTATATTCACTGTATTATTCACTTAAAAATGTATGTACATTCTGTGACCTAAATTATAGACTAATGTTTTTTCTGCAATTGCCTTATGTAAATGTCCATAAGTAATACAAGCCTATGTTTTTAGACTACATGAATGTCTTGAGATCACCTCAGAAGAATCCCATTGAGAAGTTTCCCCATTGGACCTGGCTGTATACTGTAATAGCACAAATAGCCCACATGTCAACACTCAGTATCAATCAGCTCTGTGAAATATAGACCTGGTAAGCTGGAGAAGGGCAAGACCTGTGCAGAAGGTAACCTTCATCTGATGCACAGAGCCAGAGTAGCACAGAACTTCTTTGGAGCTGTCAGCTCACCTTGTAACACCCCAACATTATGTCACCCGTGCCTGGATCCCAGTCAGCCATCGAGAAGAGACGAAAAGTCATCAAAACGTGTCAAGTACTCCGCATACTCTGCAAACCCGCTTCATTACAAATTCTACATTGGGGAAGCGCTTTTTCAACTGGTGATGATCAGCGCTCCCTTCCATTCTGGCTCATCAAGCGTGAGCAACTATTTAAACAAAGCTGGGTTTGCTCAGGTACCTGTCTCTACCAGGCAGGGGGAATTCACCACTGCTGTGTGTTTCAACTGCGGCCCTGCACTGTTTTGCATCATTGAACATTTCTTCTGGATATCTGCCTGCTCTCTGACCCACTTTCGCTCTGCATTTTCAATATTTAGATCAAGAGATATGAAGGCAGGTAAAATGTAGAGTCGGAGTGAATCAGCTTTTATTGAGGGAACATATCAAAATCAAATAAAAGTCTAACTTATGAATGTCTTTATGGGAGATGTTCACAGTTGGCGGTTCATGGGGCGAATCTCTCCTTATAAAATGTGTAGCCTAAGTGAAATGGGATTCTGTTACGCAATTAGAATCCAGATCCTTATTATAGTTGTACTCGTTGAATAGCATCAGTTTTCTGTATCCACAATTCCTGGTACTATTTCAAGGCTCACGTGGTAATCTTCATAAAAAATATATAGTCCTTGGCAAGGTTAAATACTGTAATCAGAAGACATTGAAATAAACAGTCCGAATGATTTGTTCTGCTTGCATCAGGAGAGGGAAAAGGTTGTTATAGTACTATAGTACAGAACATGTCAAAACCCCTACGTGCCAACTGTACCGTCACTCCCTGTGTTGCTTGTTTTAAGGCTGAGGGTAGAACGGCCATGTGTTTAATTAATGTATTTGATACCATTCCACCCATTCTGTCCAGCCATTACCACCAGCCCGTTCTCCCCAATTAAGGTGCCACCAACATCCTGTGGCCCAACCCCTTCAAATATATTTAAAAAAATAACAAATTTGAGAAGTTGTGGGTGGGGGAAATTGCACATAAATATTCATTTTTGGGGTGGTTAAACGTAGTTGTACGTAATCCCAACACTTTTTCACTAAAGCATATTTACCAGAAGTCTACTGGCACGCTCTGATAATACAATAATGTGCATCACGAGAAATTACAGCTCTGGACAGTTAGTCTAGAGTGGTAAGGTGCCCAATTCCTTTTATCTGTGGCGGTGGACTGTAAGTTCCAATCCCCCATGGGGCGCAAAATCTCTTTGAAACGTGGACTCACATTTATTGCGGTATTGTGTTGTGAGGAAAAGTGCAATCATCACCTTGAAAATGAAATCCAAACCGCATTGCAGTATTTACAAAGTTGTTTTTTTCTTACCCCAATGGTCAAATGAACTCACAGATTGGTTTTGGATACTGTATAAAACTCTACTAATAATACTAGGGTGACCACTCCCACAGATTGGTTTTGGGTACTGTATAAAACTCTACTAATAATACTAGGGTGACCACTCTCACAGATATGCTTTCACTTTTCAGAATTAGAATTGTGTGAGCAGGGGATGAATATTGTAAATAAAGACAACTGCCTCATGTGGGATTAGAACTCACAACCATGAGTTCATGAGCCAACCACTTTTGCAGCAGACTGCACCACCAATCAGGTATAGTAGATGGGGAAAACATAACAAAAAAATTCATGACCACCATTGTCATCTATTTCTTAGTTACAATGGATGTAGCTACAAATATAAATGTATAATCCTCATAGCCTACATGTTTATTTTCTTCGTAAAAACACGTGTATGAAACGGTAAGCCAAACATTTCAATTTGGTCATACTGCCTTACTGCCTTTTGTGTAACGTCAGTCTGGTCAAGGATGCATATAAAAATATATTGATACATCCCACTTACCAAGACCATTGACAAATAAGGTGTGCTGTCACCTGCTTCATAGTAAAGCCTTGAGGTGGTTCCGCCCAGCACATAGAAGGAAGTGGATTGATATCGAACCCTTCCCTTGAAATTATGTAGAGCAGTGGTCACCAACCGGTCGATCGCGGTCGCTCTTCAAGGCATTCCTAGTCGATCACCAAACATTTCTGTAGAAAACCCAATGATAAAGTCTGTGATAAAGGCTTGCGTTCCTTTTTTAAATTTGTGTTGCGCTGTTGGCGGTAGGTGCACTTGATTCAGAAGCCCTGTGCACCGGGTAGGCAGATTGAAAAGGTTCAAAATGGGAACATTTGTCTGAAAAGACAAATCAACCTACCAGGCTCACCTGTAACTAAATGAGGTGTTCCTACTGCGCTGGCCAATCGGATAGCTCATATCACCATGCCTACAGCTTCCACAACCCCAGCCACAGCAAAGTTTGATAACTTTTAAAACCTTGACCAGAGAGGGATTGTCAAAGAATACAGCGAAGAACTGCTGTTTTTATGAGGGAGTTTCTACTCAGCACTGTCAACACTGTTTTTATGAGGGAGTTTCTACTCAGCACTGTCAACACTGTTTTTATGAGGGAGGTTCTACTCAGCACTGTCAACACTGTTTTTATGAGGGAGTTTCTACTCAGCACTGTCAACACTGTTTTTATGAGGGAGTTTCTACTCAGCACTGTCAACACTGTTTTTATGAGGGAGTTTCTACTCAGCACTGTCAACACTGTTTTTATTTAGCACTGTCAACATTTTTTATTTTACACTGATTCTATTCAACACTATTACAAAACAAAAAACACACTTCTCCCTACCTCCAGTCACGCTGCAGCTGCATTGAATGAGTAGCCAAGTGTATCGACAGCCCCGAGTTTTTAAATTATTATTAGCAGCTCATCGTGTCTATTTTAATATCAAGGAATATTTCACTTTTTCTTGTCATAGGAACAACATGGTCAGTCTCATAGGAGGAAAGGAAGGAGAGAGCAGGGACCGTGAGAGGCTTGCCCTCTGCTGCTCTCTCCCTTGCTTCGCTGAGACTAATGCTGTGTTCAAAACAACTGGGAACTGGGAAATCTAAAAATCTCTGACTTCCGATTTCAGTGTGTTGAAGACAACTGGGTACTCGGGAAAAAAAATAGACCCGTCTTGGAAAAATATTTTTTTACGGTCATCCAATTTGGAATTCCCGAGTTCCCAGCATTACCATTAATCAGATGCTGATACAGATCAGTCCAGTAAAATAAAAAGGTAATTATTTAAATTATGCTCAGCTGTGCCTTGCAAGTGCTACAACAACTGATCTATTTTGTTTTCAAAGCTTGAGTTTTGAAATATATGGTCTGAGAGGAACAATATTGTCAGGCCAGGCATATAGCCAACATGCTGTGGAAATGTACTAGGCCTACTGCCCAAACCTCATTTTTTATTAGATTCATGTTACATTTTTTAAGTCATGTTTAAAAGCAAAACCTGAGTGATGGATCTCAGCTTGCTTTTTGACTGTGAAAGTGATCTTGACTCTTGATTTCATTGGTAGTTGAACCACTAGGGGCCAAAAGAGATAGATTTACTACTAAAATACCAAAATATATATATATTTTGCAACAAACTGTGAAAATGAAGACCGGAAATTATGTGTTTCATTATAACTAAGCCTAAGTTACTCTTTTAATCATGGCTTAGCATATGCAGATGTCCAGACGGCATCATTCTTTATCCCAAACACCCCCCACCCTGAGAGAGCAGTCTGAGGAATGTGCCATACTGTAGCTGGCCTCTGTCGTTTGCTCAATTTGGACTTTCCTGACAGGCCTCTACAGTAATGTGCCTGTGACATCTGGCCTGGGTGCCAGCGGTAGGCCCCGACTTTCCTAATGAATTAACACGCTCATGTTGGCACTACCAAGCACATCATTTATTAGCAGACCTGGCTGGAACACACCCAGGGGGCACTCTATTTGTTTATGACAACAGGCTCCAGGTGACAATACCTCTTAGCCTGTCCGGGATTCAAGGTCGCAGTGCTGTGCTGCCGTTTGGTATAAAGCAGGACAATATATTGCATTTTTGTTGTTGTTGCATATAGTTGCCAAGAGTGAGTTGACAATTAAGAGGCCATGTCAACGGTATTTGAACAATGAGGATATCAGTTTCAACAACAATACATACTGTATAACAAAAACAATTGCTCCTTGCAAATAAACATACAGAGGCAAATTCTGTTGGATAAAAAGTGATTTTAATGTAAATACACTAAACTTTGGCTGAATTATACATTTTGACCTATTGTGTTGATATCTGCCTTGAAATGGCACAGCACACTTTTAACTGCACAGTTTTAGTTTACCTACGAACTTCATTACATACGAACCTCATCACATACGAACCTCATTACATACAATGTCAGCATTTAAGTGAAAGCAAATGTAGAATTGATTTGTCCTGTTTGTCCCCTCGTTCAACACAGAAGAATGGCAGCAGAGGAAATAGAATACAGAAACAGCACGTATATTTCACTGCCTGTAGTGAGGGGAAATAGAAAGAAATATCTCAGGTCGAGCTACAGTTGAGTAAACATCTATTAGTTCTGCATGCTGTAATAGATTTTTGGGGGCTTTTGTGTAGAAAATGAAATTATAGACAGGATGCTTTAGCAGTGATCTGCTCTCTGGGATGAAAAAGGTAGGAGAGGTGATACTGGTGAAACTACAGTATACTTACTATAGTACAACCCTGGTGAACGAGTGAAACCCCGGCGAACTGAGAAAACCCTGGCGAACTGAGAAAACCCCGGCGAACCTGGAAAACCCCGGCGAACCTGGAAAACCCCGGCGAACCTGGAAAACCCCGGCGAACTGAGAAAATCCCGGTGAACTGGGAAAACCTCTTATATTGCTTCAAGGGAAGAGTATAAGTTCCGCTCAAATTTTCAGCAATAACAAAATGAAAACTACCGATCAAAACTACAGTATAAGCATGCAATGCAATGGAAATGAAGGTTTGTATGGAAACACAACAAACTAGTATGACACGGCTAACTTAATCACAATGATAAAATACATGCATGATAAAGTGTAGGCATTCACCTGGCCAAGTTGACTTGTTGACATGGACAGGGAAGATGCTACACATCCACAGAACCATTTGCACATCTGAAAAACAGGAGACAAAGCTTGCCAGTCTTCTTGATGGTGTTATTGTAGTCTTTGGATAAGTTAGAAAACATGGCTTTGTGGCTATTCTTTGCCATTTGAATTTGAAACTGCAATCAATTTGACACTGCAACAACTGAGTGCTGTAAGTTTGTGGATGTTCCTGAATAAATAAGACAGTTGTGGTGATGAGCAAAGGCTCACTGACTGCTGTCTGGTCTAGACACCTGTTCTCTTCTCCCCCTCGCCTCCCCATGCCAGTCAGCCAGTCTGTGAGGGCAGACGCTGGGAGACGAGAAGCAAGTACAGGGAGTGAATATTTTGTAAATAACCAACATGAAACAAAACAAGGACAGCGTTTGGACAGGGGGAACAAAAACGACATTAGTGCTGCAACAGGGGATGAAACTGAGGAATAGACAGATATAGGGGAGGCAATCAATAAGTGATGGTCCAGGTGTGTCCAATGAAGCGCTGATGTGTGTAACGATGTTGACAGGTGTGGGTAATGATGGGCCGCCTGGCGCCAGAGAGCGCCAGAGAGGGGGAGCGGGAGCAGGCGTGACAGTAGCCCCCCCTCTAGGGGCGCCACCCGGCGTCCCACCTGGGCCAGCCGAGGCATGGGAACCTAACCAGCCGGCTGAGGCGTGGGAGCCTGACGAGCCGGCTGAGGAATGACGTGGGATGGGAGCCTGCAAAGCCCACCGGGGCAAGAAAACCTCTCGAGCCAGCTAAGGCATGGAAGCCTGACGAGCCAGCTGAGACACCCCCGGTTCCTTCGGGAGTGGCACTCGACGTCACCAAAAAAAAAAGAATCTCCCTGATGTTGTGGTGTCAACATTCTGTGAGGACAGACACTGGGAGACGAGAAGCAAATACAGGGAGTGAATATTCAATAAATAACCAACATGAAACACAACAAGGGGGACAGGGGGAACAAGAACTACATTAATGCTGACATGGGGATGAAACTGAGGAATAGACAGATATAGGGGAGGCAATCAATAAGTGATGGAGTCCAGGTGAGTCCAATGAAGCGCTGATGCGCGTAACAGTGGTGACAGGTGTGCGTAATGATGGCCCTCGAGCGCCAGAGAGGGGGAGCGTGAGCAGGCGTGACACAGTCAGTCACTTGGCAGTGGTTGGCATGAGACACTTCCTTGCGTGCTGAGCCTATGCAGACACCATCCTTGCCATGCAATCGACCCAGATGCCAAGCTCATTTGTGAACTGGCAGGACTGGGGAGCTGTACACCTCAATAGGTTCAACAACAGTAATTCCGTTTTCTTTCTCTATCATGGAAATGATCAGGGAAAACAAACAGTGATGGAAAATGAAACCATTTCATGCATGGCCTGGGTAATGCGCTCAGCTGAAAACTCAACAACTGGTGTTGCTTATTAACTTGTGTGAGTGAATGTTTCCCTGGTAATACCCACTACATCTGCTCCAAATAATCTCTCTCTGCATGCCAAAATGGTGGAGAACATCCATATGCGCATTTGAGTACAATAAGGGTGAACTGCAGTGTTACTATGGTATATACTGTACTGCATTTTAACATAATCATGCAGAATATAACATGGGTTTACTTATTTGACTTATTTTACTGTGGTTAGTCTTGGACTGAAAGACTTGCAAGTGTCTTTGATTCCTTCCCAAATCCCCAGATTGACTCTGCCAAGCCAAGTGCATTATGTCATGTTTGTGTTTGTGTGGGGAAAACAAGCCAGTGCCAATGCACTACAAACAGATGGTGTCATTGTATATCACTGTCAAATGTTTTGATTCTGTCAGCTTGGATTAATATAATTCATCTTCAATCATAAAGTACACCCCTCCTTTGCTTTCCTGTGCCGTCAACTCCTTTCCACTACCAATGGGGGATAATGATCCATTTGAACATTACACACACTCAGAAAAGTCAATAATTATTAGATTCATTTGAGGGACGTTAAAGGAATTAACATGCCATATCTGACCTGGTGACTCATTGCATTGCACCCCGGTACAATTATTCAACATTGGTCAATTTATAGGCGTATTCAATCATTTTCTACACAAAATAAATTGTGATCTGAGAAGCCTTGAAGCACCTCGGCCTCTGACAATTGCATACATCACATTTAACCGAACAATGACTAATGCTATTGTCTTTGGGAATCCAGCTCTGGTAATGACTCATTGGTAATCTGTATGTGAGACGCCTGAACAATGGCACACACTTTAAGAAATGTACACCAACATTCATAACCGGCTGGGGGATTTGAGCCCTTGGCTTGTGTCAAGCTGGCAACACGCTTGTTATGAAAATGGATCTGAGAGTGGCTTTTGGCATAGGCTACACGAATGGAACTGGCAGACGTCTTTCAGCCCAGCAACACAAATCAGTCCTTAGTCATAACGGCAAATAAACAGCCACCATGCAAATCTGGTCTGGGGCACTCCTAACAGGCTGCACCTGCTGAGAGCCAAGTGGCTCAGGCTCAGGGAGAAGAAGATGGCTTTCAAAGTCAAGGGCAAAGAGGAGGCCAGCTGTTCACAAAGACAATTTCAAGCTTTGCTGTAATAGAACACAACATTAGGCAACCATGTCTTGTTGCCTGTGGACCAGACTTGGTATTCATGATTTACCCATTTTATACCCCAAAATTGACAAGACAAATTGATTAAGATAAAATTGCAGATAGAGGGTATGATGAAAGAATTAAACTAAATGTTTGTTTGATTACAATCTACAAATGCCCCCCCCCCAACCCCACACACATACATACACAATTCATCATGAAAAAAAAAACTATTTAGGGAGTTATTTAAAAGCCTTTCAAAGTGGCCCAATTGTCCTTCAGCAGTTGTCCTTCAGCAAATCTTTTGATGTTACAAGAGTGTGGAAAGATAGGAAGTAAATCCCTCTCTACAGGCTAAATGTAGCGGTTTCAAAAGCTTTTCAAAATCAACAAAGAACCCACAACAGATGAATCAGTAGCCTTTTACTGAAACCTGAATATGCATTTTATTGTATGTACGTTATGTTTTCCACTCTTACATGTACCTATTCAACCCCTAATTGCTGGGAGACACAACTGCTGTGACATATACAGCCTTTTATTTGTGTTATAAAGATGTTTTGTAGCCCACATACTTTTCAGATGTTGGATTGCAGCACAAATATAAGTTATGGTTCAGAGCAGAAAGCTAGAAGCACTGGCTTCCTCTCCTAATGGCTGATAGGGTTCATTAACAAAAGGCTGTGCCCATTCTTTGGCAACCCAACCCCTATAGTTTGTCGAAAGGTTTCTTTGTAACAGGTATGGAGGACAAAATGTATTAATTTTACAGCAGGCGTGCAAGAAAGCTTCCAGATACTTACCATGCTCATTTGCACAAGGCTAATTTCTGGTTGTGCCCAGCACTTCAGATAGGCGGAGGCACTCTGCAGTCCCCAGGGAAGAGTTTACTGTGTTTTCCATACGAGAGTTTTGAGAACAGGAAAGGAAACAGATGTGTAAATGGTATGGAAATATTAAAGGAAATAGAGAGAGGAAGAAGGGACATACATCAGGAAATGTGGGAGACAAAGTGCTCAAGGCTTTTGTAAATGCAGCGATCTGAAATCTACTACTTCATGTGCTTCTTCAGAAGAGTGTTCATGTATCCCCTTGTGGTAATTGAGCAAATGTGCAATGGTGAATTCCCTTATTGTGAATGAGAAAATGTGCAACAGTGAATTCCCTTATGGTGAATGAGCAAATGTGCAATGGTAAATTCCCTTATGGTGAATTCCCTTATGTGAATGAGAAAATGTGCAACAGTGAATTCCCTTATGGTGAATGAGCAAATGAGCAATGGTGAAATCCCTTATGGTGAATGAGCAAATGAGCATTTCCCCGAATCCCTTGAACTAACATTAATTGACTTATGAATGTAGTCAACCAAAGGCATAATTTATGGATGACAGTGGCAGCCTCCTCTTCCTTGGGAGCTCCTGCAGCTCCTCATCAGCTGATTGGTCTGTTTTTTTTATCCTGCCGTGTTAAAACTGAATTCAATTACAGGATCAGTAAGACACTTCTCTGGAACCGTGCTGCTCAACTAGAATCCTTTTAACACTCGATGAGGTGTTATATTTTCTATAAACAACGGTTTGATCTCTTGCATTTTTTTTTTTACTGGCACCTGAGATGAATCACAACTGTCTTTTATGAATTTGGCATCATACTGAAAATAATAAAAGATCTTAACTTATAGCCCAGATACATTAAGACATTTATAGCACAGTTTAGTGTTTCTTTATGGACTGTTTAAATTAAGCGAGCGTGTTTTCTGAGCCATGTTTTCACACAACTGTGTTATCTTGGCCAAAAAGAAAAGTCAATTATCCTCAAGGTTTTAGTAATCCAGGCCTGTGTGTAGCTCCTTCATTGACTAACATGGCACTCGACAGAGAAGACAAATTAGATGCTCAGGAAATGGTTTTGGGAGTGTGGCTGTGACAAGGCTTTACTAGAAGCGTGACTGCAAGAGGAAAATGTTTCCACCTGTACGACACTGATTAGAGCAGACTGCCAGTTTTATTTAGCAGACCCAAAGCCACGTGTATAGTACTGTATGTCAAACCTATCTGGTCCAAAATATATGTCCTATCCCTCTCTTGGCTCAATCAACTCCCAGCTTACAGGGAGCGCAGACGTTGTATTCAGCCCAACTCAGGGTTAAATGTTGTCATTAGTAGAGTCTGTTGTCTATTAAATATTTTGTTAAAGTGGACTGACATTTCAATGAACATCCATTTGTGATAATAAATAGCAAGACTAGAGACCCAAGAGTTAAATAATTAAAATGGTCAAATGCATTTTTATTGCATTTCATTTATTCCATAATAATGAGAACTGATGTACAAGGATTTAAGGTAATCTAATCACTTTATAGGTAATGCTCTATAAAGACACAAGTGTGCTACGTTGCCTTGCCCTCTACACCAAGCACATGCCCGAAGCTACTGCAACATGCTTTAACAAAGTCTATGCAAGAGTAAATTATTCATGATCCTTCGCACCTGCAGTAATACGCATTTAAACCAGATAGATGTTACATATTGAAGGATCTCATTTTCACAGTTGAAGCCATAGCAACAGCTGGTTCACATCTTATTAATCAGCTCTGCAGATGAAGTTTGGTATTAAATTAATGGCAAGTACAGTACTTTTGCAATCAATACATAGAGAATAGTTTGCAGGAGGTTTATCTAATATCTAATTCAGAAATGAATGAAAAATCAATTTAATGGCTAGTCCTTATCAAGATCAGTCTGCCCACTACGCCACCCCTGCTTCAGAAAGACAAAAATGACAGGAAGCATCTGAGCTGGGCAGTGGCCACTCTCACTGCATCTCTTTAAATCTACAGGTAATGGACAAAATAATGGAAACACTAACACCACAGTAACTGAGGATACAAAGGGATAGATTCTGTCAGATCTGCACTAGCCGACACCCGCATAGCAGTTGTTTTGGTGGTATCGCAGGTGAAACTGCATAAAAGCAGTCAAATCCACAAGTGGCACCCAGTATTATACCTAAAGCAGACATTGCCATTGGCTGCACAGTCTCATTAAGAGAAATCTAATACAGCCTTTTTTCCAAGTTTGAACACAGATGCAGGCTAGCCTAATCTACACCTCAATTAGGCTGATAGAAATGCTCATTATTTTGTTGAATGATTTTACATTTAAGTGTCATTATTTCTATATAGCAGACACGTTCTCATTCTGAATTTCTAACGCGAGTGGGACGGGTGTGGCTTCGTGACAATGACCACACGAGCAGCAGCTCACCGATGTGACATTTCTAACGCAGTTCCACCTCCGACACTGCCAAAACACCAGCTATGTGGGTGCCGGCTATAGCGGGTTAATGCCTGTGCTGATTGGATCTAGGCCAAAGTATATGGAAAGCAGGTGCTTCCACAAAGGTATGGTTCATGAGATAATAAAGCAAATAACATCCCATCATGTTTGGGGTCATGAATAAAAATACTGGGCAGGCCATTATTTTGGCTATCATGGCTATGCCCCAATATTATGACGACGCCCCCATCCACAGGGCACGAGTGGTTACTGAATGGTTTGATGAGCATGAAAACGATGTAAATCACATGACACGGCAGTTTCAGTCACCAGATCTCAACCCAATTGAACACTTATGGGAGATTCCGGAGAAACACCCGAGACAGAGTTTTCCACCACCGTCAACAAAACACCAAATTATGGAATTTCTCATGGAAGAATGGTGTTGCGTCCCTCCAATAGAGTTGCAGACACTTGTAGAACCTATGCCAATGTGCATTGAAGCTGTTCTGGCTCATGGTGTCTCAACGTCTTATTAAGACACTTTATGTGAAGGTGGTTCCTTTATTTTGGCAGTTACCTGTACATTTGAAAGAAAAAAAAAGATCCCAGCTCAGCCCTTAAGGCATTTAAGATTAACACATTTATACTTCATGTTCCTTGTATGACCTCAGGTAAGACATATAATGGGATCCTACTCCAGAAAGGTATGGAAAGTGTTATGGGTGTATTATGTGAGTCACCAGATGTTAATAAATCCACTGGCATGCTCTAAACTGCAGGGGATTTAAGCCAAGCCAGCTGTCCCTCAATACCGTGAAACCCCCCCAAAATAAAGTAGAGGTTAACAGCATGGAATTAATTCGGATGGAATGTCAATCTCAATAATTACCTTGCGTTCACATAGATAAACACCATTCTGTTTTTTAATCTCTTTGTTTAAGGGAGATTTGATGATAGTGATGCCAATCATGAGGAAATTAATGGTGAACAGAGAGCAGTTTAGCCACATATTAATGCAGCGGTTTGAGGGCAGAGAATAACTCTATCCCAGCTATTTTAGTGTAGAGATGCCTACATCTCTATTGTTTATGTTTGTGGTCTAATCTAGATTGAGGGTAGCCTCGTTTTTACCACTAATTACCGATGGGACTAATTACCGATGGGACCCTGTTTTAAAATAGGCAACCAGTAGGCTACCATTAAAAAAAGTTACCTAGAAAAATCTTCCACAATTCCTATGCTTAGTTAAGTGTTCTCTAACTAAGGGATTTTCAAACTTTTCTTGACCAGGGAACCCCGCCCAGACAAACCGGAGACCCAGGGATCCCCAATCATTATGTTAGGAAAAAACAATATTATCATCAGGTGAATGATAATGGCAAGTAGAAGTAAACAACATTTTAAAATTAAGATATTTGGTAGACAGTTAGTTGGAAGAGGAAGTATGAACTAAATAGTTTATTACTGTAGCTCAAAATGTATCTTGGCGATGTAGAGAACATTTAGCAGTTTTGAAGCTCATTTCCTGCAATTCTACGCATTTTGTCATGGCTAATGCTGTGTTCCTCTTTATAACTTTATAACAAAATCATTGGGCATTTAGACGGCCCGCCTAAGAATTTTCTATACAGAACAAAACTGTAATTAGCTCCAATTACTGTAATTTCCTCCACATTAAAGGGATAGTCTGAGATCTTGCCCTTTATCTACTTCCCAGAGTCGAATGAACCGGAACAGCTAGCATGTTAAGTGTTCATGTAGAATTCCAGTCATTGTGTTGAGCCTAACTGACATTGGCTCGGGAAACTAACTAACTTCCTTCATACTGGATGACGCAGAGACATAAAAATGGTATCCACGCTGGCATTCTGATGCAGCTAGGGATATTCATGAAATAATACTTTTTCACATAAAAAAATCCCAACAAATATTTTTTCTAAAAATATAAACATTTGTGGACCCCCTGCAGTACCTCTAGGGGTCTGCGGACCCCAGTTTGAAAACCCCTGGTCTAACTAGATATTACTATTTTACTTTACCATTAGATTTGCCTTGCTAAAATAGCGAAGAAGGATGCATAATTTTTTATTGAACTGTCAGACGTTCTCAGCATTGCAGTAGAAGGGATCCATTAGAGCAGAGATACTCCCCAAAGACTGGCATTCGTGTGCAATTAATCTGTACATTCTATCCAGCAAGACTGCATCCTTCAGCACAGACTTTACCTTCGAGCATGTATCTGCTGCTATGCATTTCTGTTGAGTATATGATTCATTGTATTGTGTTACTCAAACATGCAGTTCTTCTACTTGCTTGATTTTTAAACCAAGTCTATCATTTAAAAGAAAGGAAAAACATGTTCTCCATTTGAGGGTTTTTGTCAAGGGAATGCTATGGTACTTAGCAATACAAACTGCAAATGTCCAACAGCAAGCTAGTCCTGTGTTTGCTAAGCATCATTACAGCAACCTATCTTGTTTTATTCAAATTGTAAAATGTTGTAGCTAAAAATGAACATTGTCATTGAGGTGTCATTACTATGGTAATGTTTATGGTAGGTGTAATTTTTCTTTTGTTATGTTAATGTAGCTTTTCATATTCTGAATGTGTGTGTATATTAGTTTATGTTAATGTACAATGTCATGTTTTGAATGTGTGTATTTTGCTATATTTCCAAAAGTACACAATGCAATGAGCAAATGCATTAAGATGAAAATCCCTGCAAAGCATTGTGCACAGAACAACAAACAGGGTCACAATCTGCTTCCCCATCACATAATAGACAGATGGACCAGTCCCTTTCCAAGGAACAACAAGCTAGCGTTAGTATTCAGCACTGTTTACTTTGCACTATTGGAAATGTACATATTAATTGCTTTCTCCTTTTGTTGTGTTGAAGTAGCACTGCCCAGAACTCAATATCATGGTAGAATTAATCCTTTTAAGAAATCGGAGCAGCAACACCGAAGTTGCAGGTCTCTCAGGCTTGCTCTCTGTCTAACTAACATGTTTATTCTAGAGACAACTATCCTCTTCCCTTGGGCGAAGTGGGGACTGAAATAGGATGCTTGCCAAACAACTTCAAAGCTCTTTATCATGGCAAATTGCCTACTCATGCAACTACTGGACGCCAGAATACAATGTACTTTATATATCTTCCCTTATAACGGTAGTTTAGAAAATGAATTAATGGCTGTATTCATCAATCTAGCAAGAAGGCAATATTGTAATAATGTAGTAGTGTTTCCCCTCCCTAGAAAGCTACGACCTTTGGCTTTGGTTATTTATGTCTGAGAAAAAAAAATGTTTCAATGTATATGCTCTAGTACACAATACAAGTAAAACAAACCATATAGAAATATGATGATATCATAGTGAATTCATGACATGTGAATGAATCAGCCTTGTCATACTTTATACTATGTCTATATATAGTTTCAGTTTTAGGAACATCTAACCAAAATATTTCACCTTCTTTATTACTTTACTCAAAATATCATGACATGAGTGAATGTCCAAGTGTGTGACATTTGTGAACATCTAAACATTTTGGCCATTTAAATCCTATCGACAATGGGAGATGTGCTGTGAAAAGGATGCTTTTTCTTGGCTCTACTGTGCTTTGTGTTTAAATCAGGCTTCCACACAAAATTACTTCTTTACTTATTTTAGGTTTAAATTATTATTTCATTTAATTATTTATCGTACAGCTATAAAAGTTATATATTTCCATTCGAGAGGAAATCTGGGGATGTCTGTGTCTTAAACGAGTCGATCTGCTGAGCTGTTTTTCTAAGGACCATGTATTCTGAGTTACAAAACAGTGGGAAATGAATAAAATAAGTCATGTAAACATCTAATCAGTAATTAAATTGAGTGCACAAAAAAATTGGGCACTGTAGTCTTAAGAGGTTCAACTTACCTCTCACACTCCCCTTATTGAACAGTTCACACAATATGTTACACCTGTAGGGGGAAAACAATGTGATTAAGATCGGGCAAATAATTTCATACATTATCAAACATGATGAAATACAAATGTGTCAGACTATGGAAAATAGCAATTATTGGAACTACTTCCTGTTTGCATGCGATGCAACATTGTGGACTGTACACAGGATGTAAAGCCTACAGTATGTTACTGTCAAAAAAGTAAACCAATTCAGGGTAGGACAAACGCCATAGAATTATGACAATTTGATTTCAGAAGAACTACTGCATTGTTTTGTTTTCTGGTTATATGGTTCAAGTTTAGCTATTAATATTAGTTTTAGTGTCTTTTATGGATTGTTGTGTTATTTTCTTCATTTTGATCAGTCATTTTTGAAGTCTCTAGTTAACATGAATTAGTGGTTTTAGAGTGTCTATGCTCTTATTTGGGGATTAGGAGAGACAGGTTTACTTTTTTAAGTGTAAGTAACTTTTATAATCATTTATAATCGGCAAACGCAACATTATAGTTATTATTAGGGTTACCTGCTTAAGGTTAAGTCGTCCTTTGAGTCCCACGATCTACTCACTTAATAAGCCTTCAGAATTCAGATCTCTAAATGGCCTTCAGCAGAGGTGATATTTAAAAGCACTGGACATTACAGTACAAATGCAGCTTTCTAAGGTTGAATAACAAAAATGCAAAAGAGAGAGATAGCAGAGACACTGATGGATTGCTGATAAAAGACACGGCAATCTGAGTCCATCCCATTCATTCTTTCAGTGATGGCATAAGAGTGTGAATATCTACAATATTCACATACTGTATGTCGAGTACTGTATATGAGCCAAGTCCAAAAGGTTGAAGGCATTTAGACAATATTATGGTAGTATAGGGGGACTTTCTTACCTCTTTTATCGCCATATCATTCTCAGAGACATGCTAGTGCAAACAAGTCAATCAGAATTTGTGTTTAATAAGGTCAAACTTAGAAAATAGGTTAAAAATCCATTTATTAGTCTAAACATTATACATTTAATATGACTAACCAAGACTCAAGGAACAATTTATATCTTACTTTGAAATTATTTAACAAAAGATTCTTTATCGTGTTAATGCATGTTATCTATACTGTTGCACAGAAATTACGAAAGACAAGTCTGGGAAAGTCTCGAAATGGCATTTTTTGTGGACTTTCTGTATAAAAAACAACAACATTTTTAGCAATGACCTGAAACCAAGCAGGCATTTAGTGCTAGAAACAAGTACTTCAAATGTTTCTGTTTTTACCCAAAAGTTTCAGCTTTATTAACAAATTATGGAAAAACAAATTTACCAATTTATGGCCACCTATTTAGAGAAGCTTACACATGGTGCTTTATGGTCTTTTTAATATACGTTTTTAGTTACAAATACAAGTTAAACACAGAACAGAGCACTTGTAGTAAGCTACAAACATAGCTGATTGCTTTCAACCCCAACACAAAACATTTAAATTAGTTTTACAAGATCAAATTCTAACATCATAACAAATATTTAAAAAATAATTTATAAACTTTGTTAACTTCACTCAATCGTAGCATCCTATTGTCACCCTGATGAAATCAAAGTTCACTAAGGGGTATCATGAAGCATCAAGTTCTGTGACAACTTCATGCTTTTCTTTTCTGAGGGACAAACAATTATGGACAACCAAGAACAACGTTACAATGTAGCTTATTGAAACACAAGTGTCTCTCTTTTGTTTTCTCTGCTCGTTGTTCTAAAAAAAGAGCCCACGTTATCAAGAAAATCATAGAGACACTGTGTGAAAGGTTAAGGGTCATCTACTGTAGCTATGTGCTTCCTTTGTGGACAAATCCTGAGGGAGGAGAATGTAAAAAACAACAACAAAAAAACAATCGTAAGGTTGTCTTATGTCGGAGGTCACAGATGTGTAGCACCTTCAATATCTACCATAGGGATGTTCTCTGTAGCCCCCTCGTGAGAGCCTTGTTGTTGGGGCTTTGAGTGTCGGACGGGTTGTAGTCCACTCCTCTTCTGCAAGAGGTAGAGTTCAGACATTACATAGTATTTTTTTGGTACACTAAAAACAAACTCCAGTAGGTCAAAACAAACTAAGGGTTCAATCCAACCGGTCTGAGCAAAGTTTTGTTTCCTACTGGCTGTATCTGCTACGTGTTTAATTGTGACTGGAAGTTTTGTTTCCTACTGGCTGTATCTGCTACGTGTTTAATTGTGACTGGAAGTTTTGTTTCCTACTGGCTGTATCTGCTACGTGTTTAATTGTGACCGGAAGTTTTGTTTCCTACTGGCTGTATCTGCTACGTGTTTAATTGTGACCGGAAGTTTTGTTTCCTACTGGCTGTATCTGCTACGTGTTTAATTGTGACTGGAAGTTGTGTTTCCTACTGGCTGTATCTGCTAGGTGTTTAATTGTGACTGGAAGTTTTGTTTCCTACTGGCTGTATCTGCTACGTGTTTAATTGTGACCGGAAGTTTTGTTTCCTACTGGCTGTATCTGCTACGTGTTTAATTGTGACTGGAAGTTTTGTTTACTACTGGCTGTATCTGCTACGTGTTTAATTGTGACCGGAAGTTTTGTTTCCTACTGGCTGTATCTGCTACGTGTTTAATTGTGACCGGAAGTTTTGTTTCCTACTGGCTGTATCTGCTACGTGTTTAATTGTGACCGGAAGTTTTGTTTCCTACTGGCTGTATGCACTACGTGTTTAATTGTGACTGGAAGTTTTGTTTCCTACTGGCTGTATCTGCTACGTGTTTAATTGTGACCGGAAGTTTTGTTTCCTACTGGCTGTATCTGCTACGTGTTTAATTGTGACCGGAAGTTTTGTTTCCTACTGGCTGTATCTGCTACGTGTTTAATTGTGACTGGAAGTTTTGTTTCCTACTGGCTGTATCTGCTACGTGTTTAATTGTGACTGGAAGTTTTGTTTCCTACTGGCTGTATCTGCTACGTGTTTAATTGTGACCGGAAGTTTTGTTTCCTACTGGCTGTATCTGCTACGTGTTTAATTGTGACTGGAAGTTTTGTTTCCTACTGGCTGTATGCACTACGTGTTTAATTGTGACTGGAAGTTTTGTTTCCTAAAGTGTAAGTAATAAAGCAACTTGGACATTCCCCTGTAGAAACTGGCCTTGGTCTATGACCAACTCAATGATTCCCTCCAAAGAGTTGCTTCGCTTCGTGCTCACTGTTCTTGCCACTTGAATGGTTAAGTATGCAGTGTCATACTCCTTTAATGATCAATTAGCGTCTTCATAACAGCTGTGGTGTCATCATGCATCATGTGCTGGGGATCAAGGCTCCATGAAGCTCGCAGAACATAAAATACAGAGCAGTGTGCCCCTAGACACTCCTGTATGCCCTCATCCACATTTCATACCAAGTAATAAGACCAAGTCATTCTTTTTCTACGGGCAATACTGCGTCACATGAGACTATTACATGTTTAAGGCAATACCATGCAACTTGTTGTCACATGGGATCGGGCAACAGCTGCTGGGGGAGCTGGAAATGGGTTACGCTAATACAGGCTATTCAAACCATAGAAAATCATTGTCATATCTCGGGCGTTAATCGTTCTAAACAAGGGCATGCATGTCCATGGGAGCATTCTCAGGTCCTTGTTTTCGGCTGCCATTACCACTGGGGCTACTGCTCTCAGCACAGTAAATTAATGACATGAGCGTTCTGTCCTCTGTCGGCTGAAAACTGAGCTCTGGCTCATTCAGAATGTCGCTCCTTTTTTAGAATTATATAAAGAGCACAGTTCTTCGCTGTGCAGAGTGCTGGTTCCATGGCACAAAGTATTGATGGAGCAGAAAATCAAATAATTTCCCTTTTGGTTTTTGTTGTGTCCACACTTCAGCACCCTGGTGCACAATTCATGTTGCTGATAGTGAATGACCATTCTGTAGCAGACCCACTGTGGAAACCAGTTTCAGTGGAGAGCAGAGGGCTCAGAGAACCAGCTTCAGTGGAGAGCAGAGGGCTCAGAGAACCAGCTTCAGTGGAGAGCAGAGGGCTCAGAGAACCAGCTTCAGTGGAGAGCAGAGGGCTCAGAGAACAAGCTTCAGTAGAGAGCAGAGGGCTCAGAGAACCAGCTTCAGTGGAGAGCAGAGGGCTCAGAGAACCAGGTTCAGTGGAGAGCAGAGGACTCAGAGCCAAGAGAAGCAGCTTCCCTGGTCCGGTATCCAATCTAATCCACCTCCATATTTTCAATAGGCATCAGTCAGGCCTCTGGGCAATCACTTGTGCTGGGCTTCATCTCAAAACAAACCCTGGCCTGTAGCTAGCTAGCCAAAAGGTACAATGGGCAATATATACAAACCCTGGCCTGTAGCTAGCAGGCCAAAAGGGTATGATGGGCAATACATACAAACCCTGGCCTGTAGCTAGCTAGCCAAAATGTACAATGGGCAATACATACAAACGCTGATCCTTGGACCTGAATGACCAGGCCTAGGCCAAAACTATGGGGCATCTTTCTTTATCTCTCATCTGTGAAACATTACCTCCTCTATGGAGAGTGATGGAGGAGCTGCCAGTACTCTCTAGTGAGGGCTCAGAGCCATGACTGTGTTTCATCAAAGCCTGGCAGGTAGTCCAATTTAAAGCCCACATGCAGTCTTTTTCATTTTAATTTTGAAATCTTCACTGTACTTGTAATAAATCACTGTGTGTGTTTATTTAATGAAAATAACTCCAAACGTATTTTTATCATTTATTTTCCTCCTTTTACCATTGAAAATGCTCAGTTGTGTGTGTGTGTTGACACACATTTAAATATACAGTATGTACATACACAGCCCTGATAGGCCGATAGGACCGTCTAGATTCTAGAGCCTATTCGCTTATCCCCTTAAAAGTAGGAGGATACATATACAGATGAGGATGACTGGTCATTGGTCAGAATAATCAGATCAGATTGTGATGTCATGCTGTGGGTAAAAATCTCTGAACACACAAAAATTCTAGGCATTTTATTTACACTAAAAGACCATTATCAGTGAAAATCAAGTTTGACTGCACTGCCTCTTTAAGGAAAGGAGAAGCTATAGAGGTTATATAATGGCGGTGGATTGAGGCCATGATAGCCTTGGTTTTAAAGAGCTCTCATCAATATTCAAGCTTTGGGAATAACACAGGGATATTGAGTCGGTTTGTGTCAATCATTTCAGGGCATTAGAACAGTATGAATAAAATAAGTCAAATCCATTATGCTTTTACCGTAGTTGTTGTAGGCTTCGTCATTGGTTCCATGGCCATATTCGTAATATTCAGAAATGCTAAAATAGAGAAAAAGATCATTCAAAAACAATGTTGAGACAAAGAGGAGGATAATAACTTCTATTAGTCAAGCTCTTTACGAAGGGCAGTGGGCCTGTCACTCATGCAGTACAGTTTATATTTTTGTTGAGAACATCACAGAGAGGATGTAGATTGCATTTTCAAACAGCTCACACTTTTACATCAGTTGTTGTACAACATAATACAAGAGATTTTTTACTGCACTGGGCCTTTAAGTAAGCACAGCATGCCTTCTGTTCACTAACTCACCTCTTTGACTGATTGCTGTAGTTCTCCTCATAGGCATCATAACTCTGGTCATCATATTCACCGTCATATCCATCATCATAGCCCTGCGGGTCAAAGAAAAAGTAAGCGTGCTACCTAAGAAAACTCTGCCTATGTACAAGCAGCTTTTTGCAAACCTATCAGGAGTCTAATTGTTTAGCGTTGGGACATTTAAAAAAAATCAATGCTTAATTACATTGGCAAAAGATCTCTGTTACACATAGAGCCCCTGAATGGGAGGGGTGACAACATTAAATCATGTCTAACACAGACTATTGATTAAGGTTTGCAGGGAAGCTGTCTTGCTAGCAGGGTGTACCAGACAATGTTCTCCTCTGACCGTGATCCAACACACATACAACCTTTACTATTGATCAGTGACTGTAGTAATGATCAACACAGAGAATAAAGGAACTTTTCTATAGACCTGCCGCTCAATGAAGTACACAGTAATACTGAAGTAAAAATAACAATAAATGTATATATGGTGACAGTCAAACGTTTGGACACACCTACTCATTCAAGGGGTTTTCTTTTTTCTTGACTATTTTCTACATTGAAGAATAATAGTGAAGACATGAAATGATGAAATAACACATATTTCCATAGTCATGTAGTAACCCCCAAAAAGTGTTCAACATATTTTATATTTGAGATTCTTCAAAGAAGCCACCATTTGCCTTGATGACAGCTTTGAAAATTCATACAAAAAGGAGTATTTTACTGCCATTTCCTAGTTTCCTATTTAGTTAAAGTCCACACTACAACACAGTCTATTCTCAGTTTTCTGTTTCTGTAGTTGTTGAAACAACACTTGTCATCCTTGAGTCATGATTGTGAAACACTTTCTTCAGACTCCACTGTCAAAAACACACACAATTCCCAGAGAGCGATTGTTTCAGCAACAGTCCTCTTATTTTAGGTCTAATATATATATATATGATAATGTATGCCGTAAACTCTACCTAGACACCGGGGAAGACCGTACAATAGGCATACATTATCTCTTCCTTTAATGAGCCTGGCAGCAGTCAGTCGGTGTTCACGTTATGACACGTCTGTTGAAGCAGACCCACAGGCTCCAGGCTGAGCTACTCATTTCAAAGCTGCTGTTTAATCCTCTCTGCTGTCACTGCCATGTGTATTTCTGGCCCTGCTATCTCCTCTGTCACATTTCTGAAGATGAAGCCATTCTAATCGGATGGATCTCGCTTATTTAAAGCTTTTTGCTTGGTGTTCAAAGTGCCTAATTTATGTCAATCATCATCGTTCTGTAATCTCCCCGGTCTTCTAATCCTTGTACACTGGAAAAGTCTGACATTGCAAAACATAGTCTGCCATCACAGTAAAATAGTTTTCTCTTCCTTTTGGTCGATTTAATAGCTTCAATATTCATCGAAGTTGGAGGATCTATTACAGTAGTTATAGATCTACTATAAATATAAGTATTTCAATTGAACTGATAATGATAAACACTTTGCATTCACAGCAAGTGTTTGTCACCGTCAGTACGAAGTTGAATCATAGAAAGTCATGAGCATCATCTGACTGTTGTAATAACCTATCAGAGCAAGTGTTTGCTGCTGGAATTATAATCCTGCAATACTAATCTTCACCAAATATATTAAAAACAATACTCTCCAACTACAGGGCATTCAGAAAGTTTTCACACACCTTGACTTTTTCCAAATGTTGTTGTGTTACAGCCTGAATTTAAAATGGATTAAATTGTGTTGTTTTTTTTGTCAATTGGCCCCCTTAATGTCAAAGTGGAATTATGTTTTTCGATTTCCTTTAAAAACAAATTAAAAATGAAAAGCGGAAATGTCTTGAGTCAATAAGTATTCAATCCCTTTTTTATGGCAAGCCTAAATAAGTTCAGGAGTAAATATTTGCTTAACAAGTTGCATAATAAATGGCATGAACTCACTCTTCGTGCAATAATAGTATTTAACATGATTTTTGAATGAGGTCCCTCAGTCGAGAAGTGAATTTCAAACACAGATTCAACCACAGGGTTGACCAGGGAGGTATACCAAGGGCACCTATTGGTAGATGGGTAAAAAAGAAAAGCAGAGATTGAACATCCCTTTGGAGCATAAACTGCTGTTTAATCCACTCTGCTGTCACTGACATCTGTATTTTTTGAGCATGGTGAAGTTATTCATTACACTTTGGATGATGTATCAATACAGCCAGCCACTACAAAGATACAGGCGTCCTTCCTAACTCAGTTGCCGGATGGGAAGGAAACCACTCAGGGATTTCCTCATGATGCCAATGGTGACTTTAAAACAGTTACAGAGTTTAATGGCTGTGATGGGAGAAAACTGAGGATGGATCACCAACATTGTAGTTATTCCACAATAGTAACATAATTGTCAGAATGAAAAGAAAAGAAGCCTGTACAGAATAAAAAATATTCCAAAACATGCATCCTGTTTGCAACAAGGCACTAAAGTAATACTGCAAAAATATAATAGCTAAGCAATTCACTTTTTGTCCTGAATACAAAGTGCTACGTTTGGGGAAAATCCAATAACACATTACTGAGTACAACTCTCCATATTTTCACGGATAGTGGTGGCTGCATCATGTTATGGGTATGCTTGTAATCATTGAGGACTGGGGAGTTTTTCAGGATAAAAAATAAACGTAATGGAGCTAAGCATAGGCAAAATCCTAGATGAAAACCTGGTTCAGTCTGCTTTCCATCATACACTTGGAGATTAATTCACCTTTCAGCAGGACAATAACATAAAACACAATGCCAAATCTACATTGGAGTTGCTTACCAAGAGCTTGAAGAATTTTGAAAAGAATAATGGTTAAATGTTGCACAGTCCAGATGTGGAAAGCTCTTAGAGACTTACCCATAAAAGACACACAGCTGTAATCGCTGCCAAAGGTGCTTCTACAAAGTATTGACTCAGGGGTGTGAATACTTATATAAATGAGATATTTCTGTTTCATTTTAAATAAATTAGCAAACATTTCCAAAAACATGGTTTCATTTTTTCATTATGGGGTATTGTGTGTATTTAATCCTTCTTGAATTCAGGCTGTAACACAACAACATGTGGAATAAGTCTGCTTTATTGTTATGGAAACACAATTTCTGCCAAGACTTCCATGCTAGAATACTCAACAGCTGCCTATTGAGACAGTCATCATAAAACAAATGAAATAATTCCCTTCCCTCACAGCTGCTTGTAATAAATATGAAATAACATCCTCTAGTTGGTGTTGTTGGCTTTGCCATTACTGTTATAAACCCATGCTAGAGAGGGGAAAAGTTGCCAATGAAGCTACAGACTACTGCGATACCGCCTGCCTCTTTTGTTGGCTCAAGCCGATTTAAATTCTGCTTTGGGCTCTTATGTGGCTTTATAAGAGTATGAACATGGATTTGACTTAATTAAAGTTAGGAATTGTGTCAGGGATTAAGTTGTTCAGGGGATCTTATGCCACTTCCTCTCTCTATGAGTCTTTTCCCATAATGACAGGGTCAGAGACCTACCTAGCTCACTAATTGACCGTTTTGTTAGCGTACCCGGCAGACAGAATACTCCACATCGCCTCGGCACTGTCCGCCGCTGACATGTAAAACCAGTCAGGGGAGACAGACGTCCAGGATGATGTCAATTCTGCAATTACATATTACCGCAATTTCAAGGTTATCATGTATCTGCGTTGTGAGAAGATGGAATGTAATTTTCCCTACATTCTCTAGACATTATTCTCATGCTGAGGTCCTATTTTTTTGGTGACAGATTATTTTCACTCAATACAAATAGTATATAATATAATACTTCTTTAGTTTGAACAAACTATTGTTGAAGTCTTTCAATGGACAAAAAAACAATAAAAAATGAAACTGTGGCCTTATAAGTGAGCGTTTAAGGCCACAATAGGATTTCAAAGATGAGATACGTTCTAGCAGCATTGATTGGCTACTGTCCTGCTACAGTATATTGTGTCAATATCACTTATCTATAAAGTACATGTTTGTTTACAGAGCCCGGGATTTTCACCTCGCTGACCTTAACATGTCTTACAAGGCTCCATGCATAATGGGTGCTGCGGTCGGCCGCGCCCTCTTGTTAATGAAACCTGATCCTTATATTTCAACACTCATTTGGAAAACCAATTAACGCTGGTGCTATTGAACAGGCCAGGAGGAAATAAATCAAGTATTAACACATGGGCTGGAGAGTCCTGGCTCACTGTAATTAGGAGATAAAGGCCTTCAGCTCTATGCTTCATTATCAATTGACAACCTGCGCGTCCCCTGACAGTGACTGATCTGCACACGGGGCTGCCTCTGAATGCAGAGCCCTGAAATGAGTGGTGGGTTCCTTTGTCTTTCTGCTGCAATCCAGTTTTTGTGGCTGCACGGACTTGATTTTACTCCTATGCATATTCAAGCGACACACTCCGCTTTACGCATTTCTCTTTTATTGCAGCATGTGAAGGACATAAAAAGGAAGTACTTCACAAGCTGTTATTCAGAGAGTTTTGAATCAAATTAGTAATATAAAGTAACATAATAACAAAGACTAAAAAACCTTCTGAACTAAGGTCCTTAGAGAGGAGCATTCTCATAACCAAATAGGGTCATAACTGGTCTCATAGAAAAATTGGAATACGCTGTATTTGCATATTTGTTAGGTTTCTTTTGTAGTTTTCCAACTCTAAGGCTGTTAGGAATCCCTTGGATTACAACTGATACCAAGGCTTTTGGGTATTCCACTTAGTTCTAAGTCAGTATATAAAGTTATTAATCAATCTACCTGAGGTGTGTGTCTTACTTGTGTTTTATTAAACAGGGAGTTGTGCATGGAGAATCACATTTCCATAATTAGTTCATCTCACAAATGGGAACTCAGCAGTGTAACCAAGCCTATTGTTAAAATGCAATTACTCCAGATGTGCTTGCCATCCTTAGGTAGCCCAAGAAAAGCTCTTTTGTTCCATTTTGTCATGCATGGTGTTTCTAGAAGGCGAGCTTGATTTTTCCGTATGTAGAATAGTGAGCTTACAATATAGTGTGCATAAAATAATTACATCAATATCTGCCACCACATTTGAGAAATACACACATTAGAATCTCACGTATCTTAGAAAACCATTGAATAGATCATATTGCGCCCCAACAGATCCATAGATTATGCAATCTTTATTGCACTCCACACTGCGGTACCGGAGCCAAAAGGCTCTGGGACCAAAAGGATCGTGAACAGCTTCTAACCCCAAGCCATAAGACTTTATTGGCGCATGCAAGCTGACTTAACCTTCTAATGAAGGTTAAGCAAATGGCTACCTGGACTATTTGCATTGACCCCCTATCTTTTTCCCTGACTCTCCTGCACTAGCTCTATGCACACTCAATGGACTCTATCCACACACACTACACTGACACACACTCACACATACTACACTGACACACACTCACACATACTACACTGACACACACACACACATACTACACACTACACACACACACACACGCACGCAAACACACACACACACACACACACACACACACACACACACACACACACACACACACACATACTACACACTACACACACACACACACGCACGCAAACACACACACACACACACACACACACACACACACACACACACACACACACACACACACACACACACACACACACACACACACACACACACACACACACACACACACACACACACACACACACACAGCTGCTACTCTGTTTATTATCTATCTGGATTGCCTTGTTACTTTTACCCCAACCTACATGTACATATTACCTCAATAACCTCAACACCTCGTACCCCTGCACATTGACTCTGTACTGGTACTCCTTGTATATACCCTCTTTATTGATATTTCATTGTTTTATCATATCCTTTTTTGTGCAAATGTTTCTTACTTTTGTACTCTGCATTGTTTGGAAATGCTTGTAAGTAAAGATTTCACGGAATTTGTCGCATTTGACAACAACTATTTGATTTGATTTCGAGCAAAGAATCTGTGCCACTTCCACAGTGTGACCTTGTGCTATAATGTATTTATTCTGTTCTGGATAAATATATATTTTCTTCAAAGCCTCTCCAAGCCCTGCATTTAATTACATTTTGGCATCATTCTCTGTCTGTGTAGCCTCTGTTTTAAGAAATTCAATATTTTATTGTACTTTTACCCATTTTTCTCCCCAATTGGTAGTTACAGTCTTGTCCCATCGCTGAAACTCCCCTACGGACTCGGGAGAGGCAAAAGTCAAGAGCCATGCGTCCTCCGAAACACAACCCTGCCAGACCACACTGCTCGCTTAACCTAGAAGCCAGCCACACCAACATGTCGGAGGAAACACTGTCCAGCTGGCAACCGAAGTCAGCTTGCATGCGCCTAGCCCACCACAAGGACTTGTTAGAACGTGATGGGACAAGGATGTCCCAACTGGCCAAACCCTCCCCTAACCCGGACAATGCTGGCCAATTGTGCGGCCGGCTATGACACAGCCTGGGATCGAACCCAGGGCTGCACTGCCTTAGACCGCTGCACTGCCTTAGACCGCTGCACTGCCTTAGACCGCTGCAGTGCCTTAGACCGCTGCAGTGCCTTAGACCGCTGCAGTGCCTTAGACCGCTGCAGTGCCTTAGACCGCTGCACTGCCTTAGACCGCTGCAGTGCCTTAGACCGCTGCAGTGCCTTAGACCGCTGCAGTGCCTTAGACCGCTGCAGTGCCTTAGACCGCTGCACCACTCGGGAGGCCCTCAACACATTTTCTTTCATCCTTTTTCTTTCAGGTATATTATTTGTGGTCTAAGTGACAGAGTTTTAGATTTTGTTTATCAAGCACACATGAATCTATGGTGAGTGTACAAAACATTAAGAACATCTGCTCTTTCCATGACATAGACTGACCAGGTGAATCCAGGTGCAACTCAATATTAGGAAGGAGCTCTTAATGTTTTGAACACTCAGTGTATGTTATACTTGTGGTCTTGGTTTGGGTCATGGCTAAAGATCTTGGTCAAAAGTGTTAAGCTTAGTTTAGGTCTGGATCAGACCTGGGTTCAAATACAGTTCAGTATTTCAATTAATGTCACATACATTCCAAAATAATTATTTGGATAGTTTTTGCTTTGATAAATACAAGTAATTGAACATTGGTTTATGAAATCATTTGCAAAAGCATTGGCATGTATACTGAACAAAACTATGAACGCAAGATAATCCATCTACCTGACAGGTGTGGCATATTAAGAAGCTGATTAAACAGCATGATCATTATACAGGAGCACCTTGGGCTGGGGACAATAAAAGGCCACTCTAAAATGTGCTGTTTAGTCACACAACAATATGCCTGTAGCTTTGAGGGAGCGTGCAATTGGCATGCGGACTGCAGGAATGTCCACCAGAGCTGTCCAGAGAATTTAATTTAATTTCTAACCACATTCAACGTTGTTTTAGAGAATTTGGCAGTACGTCCAATCAGCCTCACACCTGCAGACCAAGTGTAACCATTCCAGTCCAGGACCTCCACTTACGGCTTCTTCACCTGCGGGATCGTCTGAGACCAGTCACCCAGAAAGCTGATGAAACTGAGGAGTATTTCTGTCTGTAATAAAACTCTTTTGTGGGGAAAAATAATTCTGTTGGCTGGGCCTGGCTCGCCAGTGGGTGGGCCTGGCTCCCCAGTGGCTGGACCTGGTTCCCCAGTGGCTGGGCCTGGCTCCCCAGTGGCTGGGCTTGGCTCCCCAGTGGGTGGGCTTGGCTCCCCAGTGGCTGGGCCTGGCTCCCCAGTGGGTGGGCCTGGCTCCCCAGTGGGTGGGCTTGGCTCCCCAGTGGCTGGGCCTGGCTCCCCAGTGGGTGGGCCTGGCTCCCCAGTGGGTGGGCTTGGCTCCTCAGTGGCTGGGCCTGGCTCCCCAGTGGGTGGGCCTGGCTCCCCAGTGGGTGGGCTTGGCTCCCCAGTGGGTGGGCCTGGCTCCCCAGTGGGTGGGCTTGGCTCCCCAGTGGCTGGGCCTGGCTCCCCAGTGGGTGGGCTTGGCTCCCCAGTGGCTGGGCCTGGCTCCCCAGTGGGTGGGCCTGGCTCCCCAGTGGGTGGGCTTGGCTCCTCAGTGGCTGGGCCTGGCTCCCCAGTGGGTGGGCCTGGCTCCCCAGTGGGTGGGCTTGGCTCCCCAGTGGCTGGGCCTGGCTCCCCAGTGACTGGGCCTGGCTCCCCAGTGGGTGGGCTTGGCTCCCCAGTGGCTGGGCCTGGCTCCCCAGTGGGTGGGCTTGGCTCCCCAGTGGGTGGGCTTGGCTCAGCCAGTGGGTGGGCTTGGCTCCTCAGTGGCTGGGCCTAGCTCCCCAGTGGCTGGGCCTGGCTCCCCAGTGGGCGGGCCTGGCTCCCCAGGGGGTGAGCTTGGCTCCCCAGTGGATGGGCCTGGCTCCCCAGTGGCTGGGCTTGGTTCCCCAGCGGGTGGGCTTGGCTCCCCAGTGGCTGGGCCTGGCTCCCCAGTGGGTGGGCCCCCCTCCCCAGTGGGCGGGCCCGGCTCCCCAGTGGTTGGGCCTGGCTCCCCAGTGGGCGGGCTTGGCTCCCAGGCCCACCCATGGCTGCACCCTTCCCAGTAATGTGAACTCCATAGATTAGGGCCTAATTCATTTTTCAATTGACTGATTTCCTGATATGAACTTTAACTCAGTAAAAATGTTGAAAATGTTGCATGTTGCATTTATATTTTTGTTCAGTATATTTGAAAGTACTCAAATACACAGACAAGTGCATTTTCAAATACAAATATTTCAATACTCCATGAATTTGAACCCAATTTTAAAATGGACTAATATTTTTAAGACAGTGTATGAAAATACTTTCAAATACTTCAAATAGCAGTAGTTGATTTGGCCAAATGAAAAATAAATAAATACAGAAAATAAGTATTGAAAATGGTCTGGTCTGGGTCTCAAGAAGTCTGCTCTAGATCTTGTTGTGTACTGGTACTGGTGTGGTTCTGGTTCTGGGTCTATTATAAAGCCCAAATCATGGAATCCTAATCGTAACACTGACCAAAAACTTTAGTGATGCTCTGAATTGTTTAGAAACAATTATTTCGGCCACTGTCAGTTCTGCAATAGTTGGCAAGACAGTAAATTAGCTTGATGAAACATCAAACTACCACATTAGCTCTGAAGTGAGTGAATTCACAAAATAGCCGGATCAATTTAGTCATTTTATGTTATTGTTTGGTTGAAAGTGGGAGTGGGTGACAGTGAAAGCAGGAAAATAACCCGGCTTCAGCTGTGCTGATCCACGGAAGAGCTATGATTAACTAGATTTCAGCAAGTGGATTTGTTAAAACAAATAGGATGTGTAAATGTTTATTCATATTCTGTTACGGCATAAGCCCGATAAATCTACAGGTTAGAAAAACAACAATTCGTCAATTATATAGACTGCAACTCGAGAAAAGCACTGAAACACAAAGCACAACAATGCGGAAATATCTGTGCTGTCAAAACTAGTCAGGCAAAGTAAAAATGGATTCATCTACTTGCGCGTCGACTCCCGGTGTCGACTCCCATTTCTGGGTGTCAAGCTTCGATTCCGCTAGATTCAGTATTTTCAACAGAGAAAACTAGCCAGGCATGTTGATGCGCTAGCTGAGTGGAACTGACCTTCCACAGAGTTGCATTATTTTCCAAAGAATGCATAGAGCCCCGAGTTGATTACCACTGAAGGAGCTAGAAAGTTTACTAGATAGCTACAGTAGTTTCCGTGGTAACCAAACATGCTTGTTCGTTTTAGCTGATCAGTCCTAGCTTGCTTTTACGAAAATCGATTTCAACAATACCAATGTTTTCAATTGGATTTTTGCTTTAAAAAGCAGCTAAATCAAAACATGTACCGTAAGAATGAACTATATACAGTATATCCATTGAATGGTACCGTGCCGATATATTGTGCGTTATAAGGAAATAATGCGTGCTCTACAATGCCCTTCTAGTATTCAACAATGACATGGTATAAAGAGCAATAATAGTACCTTGAAATTCAACAACTCTCTTTCTCTCTCTGTAGCTATGCATTGCAGCTGTGAATCAATGCTATCCCTAACAGGTGCGATCATGGTCATTTTAACAGTATCAGTTTCATGAGGGAGACTGACAACTTGACAGAGGCCATCAATCATAGCTTCCTCTGGAGAAATTCCCGTCATGCCACGATGAGCGTGCTCTGTGTTTGTCCTGTATATTCAATATTCAGCACATACAGTATGTCTTCACAAAGACAAATAGAAGAAAGTAGCGACAGCAAAAAGAACAAAAAACACTGACACTTGTTGTTGATTCCTCATGACCGTGACTATAATCTGCACTCGCACCAAGGAGAAGGAGGTAGTGTAACGCATCACAGCATCATGTATACTTCAGTGGGAAAAAAATACCTCGACCTTACAGAGAGAGAGGTCTGCCTACACTCTGGGAGGAACACTCGGAGAGAAAATTGAGTACTGGCGTAGAGGATAGAGCAAGGTGAGATTCATAGGGGGGCAAAATAGGAGGAAAACATTTTCAGGACAAACTCCTTCATTCTTTAATCCCCTGGTATCTGTCTCTGCGCTCCCAACCCCCAATTACTGGGGAGAAAAATGTCCAGATTTTTGCCTCTCAAGAAATACACAGGCTCTCTGTCAGAACTCAATTCGGGTTTGGTAATGAGGCTGTGCTTGTGCATTTCCCCATGCAAACAGGCCAATCTGCCAATTGCCAGCACACACAAGGGCTTTGAATAGCGGGAAAGCTCGGTGGAAATTGACTGGTAAAAATGTAGCTATTTTCATGAGGTCACAACTCAGTGTTCACCTTTGAAAGTCCCGAAATGGGAGGGATTTATTTTATATAACATTTTAAAATTGTTCTTCATCTGTAGGCCACGTACTCATTATCATTATATTTTATAAAGTACATATTTTTTCTATTTAATCGAGTGGTAATGTGATTTCAGTTATATGAACTAAAAACAACTTGCCCACAACAAGGATGGGGTTGAATGAACTGTGTTTAAAAAAAAAAGTCTACCCTTTAAAGTCTATGCTTCATCGTTGTTCCATTCTATTAAAAACAAACAACTATGTTTTAAGTGAGAAGTAGACACTGGTCTGAAGCAAAAAAAAAGGGAAATTCATGAGCACCACAATGCATATTACACCCATGCTCTACCAAGGTTTTCCAGCAGCACAATGCGTATTTCACCCATGCTCTACCAAGGTTTTCCAGCACCACAATGCGTATTTCACCCATGCTCTACCAAGGTTTTCCAGCACCACAATGCGTATTTCACCCATGCTCTACCAAGGTTTTCCAGCACCACAATGCGTATTTCACCCATGCTCTACCAAGGTTTTCCAGCACCACAATGCGTATTTCACCCATGCTCTACCAAGGTTTTCCAGCACCACAATGCGTATTTCACCCATGCTCTACCAAGATTGTCCAGCACACAGCTTTGACCTATGTATGTTGGTCTATTGTACTTCCAACAATGTGTAGGCAGGTTGCTTAGGACTCAAACCTTCTCAAGCAGCCTAATTCATACTCTTCATGGAGATAATGGACTTTACAGTGTCCTGCTATTAAAATAGTGTATATATAATTAGGCTGTATGTACTGTATTCTGTAGATGGAAGCCTATTGTAAATGTACAATACATTTATATACACACGTAACTTTAAGCTACATAGACATTTGACAGAGGTAATGAACTGTCCATTGTTCAGCACAGCAATTGATAAAACAGGACCATGTTTGAAAAACAAGTGATTCTGAGTTTATGTCAATATTACACAGGTAAGCTAATAGTTAGAGAAATAAGGAATGCAGACAGGCTCTATAGACCTCTATATCTACACTGGAAGCACGGCTCCATCCTGCAAAGTGGCAGAGAACACACTATGCCCTGCGTCCATGCACACCACACACCCTCTCTTGTGGCCTTCAAACTTCACCTGCTTTCAAATGAGTTACAACTCGGGCCACATCCTGGTACCACACTCCGGTCTCCCCTCTTCCTGCCAATGTAGCCCTATCACAAAGTGAATGCACAAGCTGCATTTTGGATACCTTCAGGGACCAGCACCTGCAGTTTCTGGGAAGGGGCCTTTGCAGGTTCCCCCACACAATGTACCCATTTATGATGGAAATGGAAATGTTGTTCCCCAAAACACATAGTTTCACAATTTTCTGCCTGTGTCCAACATTGAAATAACTCCTCAAGTGGTCAAGAGGGTCAACCCCTCCCATTTTCTTGTTTTAATCCATTACAAACTCTGGAACAGACATAAGCTCCTACCACTTTTAAAAACAACTCTAAAACCCCTGCCAGTGTCACATTAGGCCCAGTATGTGTGCTGCAAGGGTGAATGGTGGGACTTAGGGCAGACACACGCCATGGAAACGTATGCTCTTCTCTCGGGTGCTCTCCTCTTCCTCTCTACCTCCACTCTCCTCTCGTTATCCTCTCCTCTCCTCTCTCTCTCCCCTCTCCTCACACAACATCTCTATCCCCCCAATCATCTGTAACTCCTCTTCCTCCCTGCCTTTTGCTGCTGAGCTGTGACTCTTCACATCACTTCCTTCTCTTTCACTGACCTAGAAGAACATAGTAACAGATGGACATCACTTCCTTCTCTTTCACTGACCTAGAGGAACATAGTAACAGATGGACATCACTTCCTTCTCTTTCACTGACCTAGAGGAACATAGTAACAGATGGACATCACTTCCTTCTCTTTCACTGACCTAGAGGAACATAGTAACAGATGGACATCACTTCCTTCTCTTTCACTGACCTAGAGGAACATAGTAACAGATGGACATCACTTCCTTCTCTTTCACTGACCTAGAGGAACATAGTAACAGATGGACATCAATTCCTTCTCTTTCACTGACCTAGAGGAACATAGTAACAGATGGACATCACTTCCTTCTCTTTCACTGACCTAGAGGAACATAGTAACAGATGGACATCACTTCCTTCTCTTTCACTGACCTAGAGGAACATAGTAACAGATGGACATCACTTCCTTCTCTTTCACTGACCTAGAGGAACATAGTAACAGATGGACATCACTTCCTTCTCTTTCACTGACCTAGAGGAACATAGTAACAGATGGACATCACGTCCTTCTCTTTCACTGACCTAGAGGAACATAGTAACAGATGGACATCACTTCCTTCTCTTTCACTGACCTAGAGGAACATAGTAACAGATGGACATCACTTCCTTCTCTTTCACTGACCTAGAGGAACATAATAACAGATGGACATCACTTCCTTCTCTTTCACTGACCTAGAGGAACATAGTAACATATGGACATCACTTCCTTCTCTTTCACTGACCTAGAGGAACATAGTAACAGATGGACATCACTTCCTTCTCTTTCACTGACCTAGAGGAACATAGTAACAGATGGAGAGGAGAGGAGCAACAAATATTATACAATTGTAGTCAGGAACATCATCTCTCTCTCCTCTCACACAGTCTCTCTCTTCCTTCCCCTATTACTTTTTCTCAAACACAGTGTACTCATACTCTCTTTCTAATCAGGGGTTTCCATAATAAATACACGACTCCCATTCCACACGTTCTCTCCCTCTCTCTCTCTCTCTCTCTCTCTCTCTCTCTCTCTCTCTCTCTCTCTCTCTCTCTCTCTCAATTCAATTCAATTCAATTGAAGGGCTTTATTGGCATGGGAAACATGTGTTAACATTGCCAAAGCAAGTGAGGTAGACAACATACAAAGTGAATATATAAAGTGAAAAATTAACAGTAAACATTACACATACAGAAGTTTCAAAACAGTAAAGACATTACAAATGTCATATTATATATATATATACAGTGTTTTAACAATGTACAAATGGTTAAAGGACACAAGATAAAATAAATAAGCATAAATATGGGTTGTATTTACAATGGTGTTTGTTCTTCACTGGTTGCCCTTTTCTCGTGGCAACAGGTCACAAATCTTGCTGCTGTGATGGCACACTGTGGAATTTCACCCAGTAGATATGGGAGTTTTTCAAAATTGGATTTGTTTTCGAATTCTTTGTGGATCTGTGTAATCTGAGGGAAATATGTCTCTCTAATATGGTCATACATTGGGCAGGAGGTTAGAAAGTGCAGCTCAGTTTCCACCTCATTTTGTGGGCAGTGAGCACATAGCCTGTCGTCTCTTGAGAAACATGTCTGCCTACGGCGGCCTTTCTCAATAGCAAGTCTATGCTCACTGAGTCTGTACATAGTCAAAGCTTTCCTTAATTTTGGGTCAGTCACAGTGGTCAGGTATTCTGCCGCTGTGTACTCTCTGTGTAGGGCCAAATAGCATTCTAGTTTGCTCTGTTTTTTTGTTAATTCTTTCCAATGTGTTAAGTAATTATCTTTTTGTTTTCTCATGATTTGGTTGGGTCTAATTGTGCTGTTGTCCTGGGGCTCTGTAGGGTGTGTATGTGTTTGTGAACAGAGCCCCAGGACCAGCTTGCTTAGGGGACTCTTCTCCAGGTTCATCTCTCTGTAGGTGATGGCTTTGTTATGGAAGGTTTGTGAATCGCTTCCTTTTAGGTGGTTGTAGAATTTAACGGCTCTTTTCTGGATTTTGATAATTAGTGGGTATCGGCCTAATTCTGCTCTGCATGCATTATTTGGTGTTCTACGTTGTACACGGAGGATATTTTTGCAGAATTCTACGTGCAGAGTCTCAATTTGGTGTTTGTCCCATTTTGTGAAGTCTTGGTTGGTGAGCGGACCCCAGACCTCACAACCATAAAGGGCAATGGGCTCTATGACTGATTCAATTATTTTTAGCCAAATCCTAATTGGTATGTTGAAATGTATGTTTCTTTTGATGGCATAGAATGCCCTTCTTGCCTTGTCTCTCAGATCGTTAACAGCATTGTGGAAGTTACCTGTGGCGCTGATGTTTAGGCCAAGGTATGTATAGTTTTTTGTGTGCTCTAGGGCAACAGTGTCTAGATGGAATTTGTATTTGTGGTCCTGGTGACTGGACCTTTTTTGGAACACCATTATTTTGGTCTTACTGAGGTTTACTGTCAGGGCGACAGAATCTGTGCATAAGATCTAGGTGCTGCGGTAGGCCCTCCTTGGTTATTTGATAGAAGCACCAGATCATCAGCAAACAGCAGACATTTGACTTCGGATTCTAGCAGGGGGAGGCCGGGTGCTGCAGACTTTTCTAGTGCCCGCGCCAATTCGTTGATATATATGTTGAAGAGGGTGGGGCTTAAGCTGCATCCCTGTCTAACCCCACAACCCTGTGTGAAGAAATGTGTGTGTTTTTGCCAATTTTAAACGCACACTTGTTGTTTGTGTACATGGATTTTATAATGTCGTATGTTTTACCCCCAACACCACTTTCCATCAGTTTGTATAGCAGACCCTCATGCCAGATTGAGTCAAAGGCTTTTTTGAAATCAACAAAGCATGAGAAGACTGCCTTTGTTTTGGTTTGTTTGGTTGTCAATTAGGGTATGCAGGGTGAATACATGGTCTGTTGTACTGTAATTTGGTAAAAAGCCAATTTGACATTTGCTCAGTACATTGTTTTCATTGAGGAAATGTACGAGTCTGCTGTTGATAATAATGCAGAGGATTTTCCCAAGGTTACTGTTGACACATATTCCACGGTAGTTATTGGGGTCAAATTTGTCTCCACTTTTGTGGATTGGGGTGATCAGTCCTTGGTTCCAAATATTGGGGAAGATGCCAGAGCTAAGTATGATGTTAAAGAGTTTTAGTATAGCCAATTGGAATTTGTTGTCTGTATATTTGATCATTTCATTGAGGATACCATCAACACCACAGGCCTTTTTGGGTTGGAGGGTTTTTATTTTGTCCTGTAACTCATTCAATGTAATTGGAGAATCCAGTGGGTTCTGGTAGTCTTTAATAGTTGATTCTAAGATCTGTATTTGATCATGTATATGTTTTTGCTCTTTATTCTTTGTAATAGAGCCAAAAAGTTTGGAGAAGTGGCTTACCCATACATCTCTGACATGCTCTATGGATTCTCTCTCTCTCTCTCTCTCTCTCTCTCTCTCTCTCTCTCTCTCTCTCTCTCTCTCTCTCTCTCTCTCTCTCTCTCTCTCTCTCTCTCTCTCTCTCTCTCTCTCTCTCTCTCTCTCTCTCTCTCTCTCTCTCTCTCTCTCTCTCTCTCTCTCTCTCTCTCTCTCTCTCTCTCTCTCTCTCTCTCTCTCTCTCTCTCTCTCTCTCTCTCTCTCTCTCTCTCTCCTCTCTCTCTCTCTCTCTCTCTCTCTCTCTCTCTCTCTCTCTCTCTCTCTCTCTCTCTCTCTCTCTCTCTCTCTCTCTCTCTCTCTCTCTCTCTCTCTCTCTCTCTCTCTCTCTCTCTCTCTCTCTCTCTCTCTCTCTCTCTCTCTCTCTCTCTCTCTCTCTCTCTCTTAGTTACGAAACTTGTTAACCGGCTATGTAAACAAATATCCGACTCATGATATGAGCTCCACTGTGCAGGCATCTACTACCCTAACATGCCAGCTAACGTGTCAACTAATAGGAAAATGAGGTAATGTATATCCGCAGCTAGCGAACATGAAAAACCATAACCTCAGTCGAGCAGTGAATTTCAAGCACAAAGACAAGGGAGGTTCGCAAAGAAGGGCACTTATGAAATTGAAAATCCCTATGAGCATGTTGAAGTTATTAATTACACTTTGGATGGTGTATCAACACACCCAGTTACTACAAAGATACAGGGGTCCTTCCTAACTCATTTGCTGGAGATGAAGGAATCCGCACAGGGATTTCACCATGAGGCAAATGGGAATTTTAAAATAGTCACAGAGTTTAACGGCTGTGATAGGAGATAACTGAGGATGGATCAACAACATTGTATTACTCCACAACACTAACATAACTGATAGAGTGAAAAGAAGGAAGCTTGTACAGCATAAAAATATTCCAAAACATGCATTATGTTTGCAATAAGGTACTACAGCAATACTGCAAAGAAATGAACCTTTAATCCTATGTTTGGGGCATGTCCAACACAACACATCACTGGTAATATTTTCAAGCATGGTGGTGGCTCATTTTATGGGTGTGTTTGTCATAGGCAAGGACTAGGGAGGTTTTTTGGGGATAAAAATAAATGGAATAGAGCTAAGCACAGGCAAATTCCTTGAGGAACACTTGATTCAGTCTGCTTTCCACCAGACACTGGGAGAGGAATTCACCTTTCAGTTTGACAATCGCCTATAACACAAAGCCAAATCTATACTGGAGTTGCTTACCAAGAAGACAATGAATGTTCCTGAGTGTCCGAGTTACAGTTTTGATATAAATCTTCTTGAAAATCTATGGCAAGATCTGAAAATGGTCGTCTAGCAATGGTCAACAAACTATTTGACAGAGCTTGAAGAATTTTGAAAAGAATAACAGGCAACGCTGCACAATCCAGGTGTGGAAAGCTCTTAGAGACTTATCCAGAAAGACACACAGCTGTAGTCATTGCCAAAGGTGATTTGAATATGTATTGACTCAAGGGGTTGAATACTTTTTTCATTAGATTGTTGTTGTTGTTGACAATTTCAAATTAAATCGATTTGAATTTCACTTTGTAAATGAAGAACATGTGGACAAAGTCAAGGGCTATGAATACTTTCTGAAAGCACTGTACGTATTCAACATATAACATTACAAGTGGGGAAAAGTGAGTCAGACTTACGTAGTCGTCGTATGAGTCGTGTGTGATGGGTAACAGTGGGGGTCTGTACCGGTGTTGCCAGGTGTTCCCCTGGCCCTGGGAGAAGGTACTCCTCTCGTTAATGTGGCTTGTGGCAGGACACTCCGCTTACCCACTGTTCCCCTGGGTACAGCTGCCCCCCTGACTGGTGGAGGGGGTGGGGCCACACCACCCCGTGCCCTGTTTAAAAAACAAAACATTGATGAGATCACAGCATGATATAACTTAGTCTGGCCATCTCGAACATTGATATTGTCCCTTGTGAGTTAAGGACATTTATATCATAGCATACTCTGAGTACTGTATGTTGAACAACATAGATCAAAAAATCACTATCACTACCATCACTATGGTATTGATCGCATCTCGAAAATATTATCCAATGTGGAAATGAAATGCTGCTTTCTTGATTTCAAACAACTATGTGCAAAAGTGGAATGGTAGCTGGTTTCAACACTTGTTTCTAATGTGGGCAGATATTATACAGACTGGTGGTGGTCACAAGCTGAAGGGTTGTCACGTGGAGGAGAAGCATAACATTTTCTGCTTGGACAGATACAGTCATATTGATGTTTGAAGCAGACAGTCATCATATCACTTTTCTCCCTGACAAGCCATTCATTCGGACACTGCCCTGTTATTCCAAGGACCTGGGAAACCGGTTCTACCTGCATTTGTAGAGGATCCTCATGTCCATCTGTCTCACATACCGAATCAGCCCTGGTAGCAGGTTGGCATTTATTGGGATTACTCATGTACTGGAGGCAGCCCTGGTAGCAGGTTCGCATTTATTGGAATGGCTCATCTACTGGAGGCAGCCCTGGTAGCAGGTTGGCATTTATTTGGATGACTCATGTACTGGAGGCAGCCCTGGTAGCAGGTTGGCATTTATTGGGATGACTCATGTACTGGAGGCAGCCCTGGTAGCAGGTTGGCATTTATTGGGATGACTCATGTACTGGAGGCAGCCCTGGTAGCAGGTTGGCATTTATTTTGATGACTCGTGTACTGGAGGCAGCCCTGGTAGCAGGTTGGCATTTATTGGGATGACTCATGTACTGGAGGCAGCTCTGCAGTGCAGTCACAACCACAAAGTTATACAATCAGATTTTAAACCTAACCCTAACCTTAACCCTAGCATTAGCCACACTGGTAACCCTAATGCCTAACCCCAACCTTAAATTAAGACCAAAAAGCACATTTTTGTTTTGATAATTTTTTTAAAACGATTTAGCCAATTTTGACTTTGCAGTTGGCCCATCTGGCGGAAATTGCTCAGTTCTGCCTCCAGAACGTCAACCTGCTGTCACGCCTTGGTCTTAGTGTTTTGTGTTTTCGTTATATATTTGGTCAGGCCAGGGTGTGACAGGGGTTTACGTGTTGTATTTCGTATTGGGGTTTGTTGTATTTGGGATCGCGGCTGATTAGGGGTGTGTCTAGTTAGGTTTGGGCTGCCTGAGGCGGTTCTCGATCAGTCAGGTGTTTCTTGTTGTCTCTGATTGGGAACCGTATTTAGGTAGCCTGAGTTTCACTTTGTGTTTCGTGGGTGATTGTTCCTGTCTCTGTGTAGTGTTCACCAGATAGGCTGTAATAAGTTTCACGTTCCGTTTGTTGTTTTTGTATTTATTCGTTATTTCATGTACCGTCACTTTTTTCATTAAAGACATGAGTAACCACCACGCTGCATTTTGGTCCGACTCTCTTTCTACAAACGAAGAACGCCGTTACAGAATCACCCACCACATACGGACCGAGCAGCGTGGTTACAGGCAGCGACCGCAGGAGAAGCGAAAGGAGGAATGGAAAGGGGAAGACGTATTGGATGGCATGGAGTATACGACGTGGGAGGAAATCGACAGGTGGGCGGCCGACCCAGAGAGAGTGCAGGAGCCCGCATGGGATTCGCTGGAGCAGTGCGAAGAGGGCTATAGGCGAATGGAGTTGG
Source organism: Oncorhynchus kisutch (assembly GCF_002021735.2). Classification (NCBI taxonomy): domain Eukaryota; kingdom Metazoa; phylum Chordata; class Actinopteri; order Salmoniformes; family Salmonidae; genus Oncorhynchus; species Oncorhynchus kisutch. The sequence continues at coordinate 32,572,825 of NC_034198.2, read as the reverse complement.
AGAAAAGAAAGACACGGCGGCGCAGTGCGAAACCCGAAAGTCACCCCCAAAAATGTATTGGGGGGGGGCTCAGGGAGAGAGTGGCAGAGTCAGGAGTCATACCTGAGCCAACTCTCCCTGTTAATCATGAGGAGCAGCGATATAAGGACTTCTGGTCTTGGGAGATGATATTAGACGGAAGAGGACCCTGGGCTCAGCCTGGTGAATATCGCCGCCCCAAGGAGGAAGCAGAGGCAGCAGGAGATAGGAGCCGGCGATACGAGGGAACACGGTTGGCAAGGAAGCCCGAGAAACAACCCCAAAAAATTATTGGGGGGGGGGCTTACAGGGAGAATGGCTATGCCAGGTAGGAGACCTGCGCAAACTCCCTGTGCTTTCCGGTGGGCTAGAGAGACCGGGCAGACACCGTGTTATGCTATGGAGCGCACGGTGTCTCCAGTGCGGGTGCATAGCCCGGTACGGTTCATACCAGCCCTTCGTATTTGCCGGGCTAGAGTGGGCATCGAGCCAGGTAAGCTTGGGCAGGCTCGGTGCTCAAGAGCTCCAGTGCGCCTGCATGGTCCGGTCTATCCAGAGCCACCTCCACACACCAGTCCTCCGGTAGCAGCTCCCCGCACCAGGCTTCCTGTGCGTGTCCTCGCTCCAGTATCACCAGTGCCCGCACCACGCATCAGGCCTACAGTGCGCCTCGCCTCTCCTGCTCTGTCGGAGTCTCCCGCCTGTTCAGCACAGCCAGAGCCTTCCTTCCCTCCTGCGCTGTCGGAGTCTCCCGCCTGTTCAGTGCAGCCAGCGTTTTCCTCCTCTCCTGCGCTGTCGGAGTCTCCTGTCTGTTCAGCGCAGCCAGCGTTTTCCTCCTCTCCTGCGCTGTCGGAGTCTCCCGCCTGTTCAGCGCTATCAGAGCCTTCTCTCTCTACAGCGCTGCCGGAGCCTCCTGCCTGTTTGAAGCAGCCTGAGCTGCCAGTCTGCAGGGTGCTGTCAGTCTGCATGAAGCAGCCAGAGCTGCCAGTCTGCAAGGAGCTGCCAGTCTGCAAGGAGCTGCCAGTCTGCAAGGAGCTGTCAGTCTGCAAGGAGCTGTCAGTCTGCAAGGAGCTGCCAGTCTGCAAGGAGCTGTCAGTCTGCATGAAGCAGCCAGAGCTGCCAGTCTGCAAGGAGCTGCCAGTCTGCAAGGAGCTGCCAGTCTGCAAGGAGCTGCCAGTCTGCAAGGAGCTGCCAGTCTGCAAGGAGCTGTCAGTCTGCAAGGAGCTGCCACTCTGCAAGGAGCTGCCAGTCTGCAAGGAGCTGCCAGTCTGCAAGGAGCTGCCAGTCTGCAAGGAGCTGCCAGTCTGCAGGGAGTTGTCAGCCTGCAAGGAGCTGCCAGTCTGCAAGGAGCTGCCAGTCTGCAAGGAGCTGTCAGTCTGCAAGGAGCTGTCAGCCTGCATGGAGCAGTCAGAGCTGTCAGTCTGCAAAGAGCTGCCAGTCTGCAAGGAGCTGCCAGTCTGCAAGGAGCTGCCAGTCTGCAAGGAGCTGCCAGTCTGCAGGGAGTTGTCAGCCTGCAAGGAGCTGCCAGTCTGCAAGGAGCTGCCAGTCTGCAAGGAGCTGTCAGTCTGCAAGGAGCTGTCAGCCTGCATGGAGCAGTCAGAGCTGTCAGTCTGCAAAGAGCTGCCAGTCTGCAAGGAGCTGTCAGCCTGCATGGAGCAGTCAGAGCTGTCAGTCTGCATAGAGCAGCTAGATCCGCCAGTCAACCAGAATCTTCCAGATCTGCTAGTCAACCAGAATCTTCCAGATCTGCTAGTCAACTTGAATCTTCCAGATCCGCCAGCCAGCCAGGATCTACCGGAGCCTACTACCTACCTGAGCTTCATCTCAGTACTAGGCTTCCTCTCAATACTGGGCTTCCTCTCAGTACTGGGCTTCCGTGGTGTTTCTTGTTGTCTCTGATTGGGAACCGTATTTAGGTAGCCTGAGTTTCACTTTGTATTTCGTGGGTGATTGTTCCTGTCTCTGTGTAGTGTTCACCAGATAGGCTGTAATAAGTTTCACGTTCCGTTTGTTGTTTTTGTATTTATTCGTTATTTCATGTACCGTCACTTTTTTCATTAAAGACACGAGTAACCACCACGCTGCATTTCGGTCCGACTCTCTTTCTACAAACGAAGAACGCCGTTACACCTGCGTCTTGGCAGGGAAATGACCCTCTGACTCCCTGTGCTTATCCCAGCAAGGGAGGCTATAATGTTTAGGGTTCACAAATAGCTATTTGACTGTGCACACAACTCGCAAATGGGCCCTGGTGTGTCTGAGCTGAAATTAGGGTGTTGGGAGACAGATGCTGAGGTGCTTTCTTCTTTACTGCCTAGAAGGGCCAGAGGAGCACCACAGGGAGTTCAGGGTGGACTTAAGGTCATAAAGCTGTCTACATCTGGAGAATATCCAGACATTTTAACACTATCAAGACGGAGGAGGCAGAAGATACAATCTTCTGGCACTGCAGATCCTTCACTAAAGCTAGCAGTCCTTTATGATCGGAAAATACAAAGACTCCAAAGAGAATCACAGCCACATTACCGATGCATATTTCTCATGGAGATTTAGAGTAATGGCTTATCGAGGAGGCATAAGGAGTGAATCAGGGGAGGGACATGGTGGTGATTCTAAATGGGCAGAATCAGAATCATATGAGAAGAGGGGCTGTGTTTAAGCTTCATTACCAGCTGAGGTAGAATAGTGCAAGTCATCACTGTACACTCAAAATCCTTGAGCGACTGTCACACTGAAGACATGGTCGGGGTAGATGTATAAAATATGAATTATGAGGTATGTCATGTCTGAGATTTAAAAAAAAAGATTACATTAATTATGAAAACGTTACATCATGAATAATTAACTATATGTGCTTGAAACAAATGACGAATCATTCATCAAACGGGGTATGAGTATTAAACGCAATGAAGCCAAGATATGATCGCAGTTAGAGTTCACACGGATACGAAACAAAACCACACACATGCACATGCACACACACACACACACACACAAGCCCAATCAATGACCATTAATGAGTTGGGATGGAGACCAACAAACCAGTGGATCATAATCAACATGGCTCATCTTGGCAAATGGTAGAAATCTACATACGTACCGTGTGTTTGTGGTGGAAGCCAGTCGTAAGCCCCGCCCACGTACAGTCCTCCCTCTGCTGGTGTCTTCTGATCCTCCATTCAAGTAGGAGAGCTCCCTCAGCTGCTCCTGTCTGATCTCATCATTGTAGTCCTGTGGGAACAGAATACAACAGGCCTCACATTAAATAAACCAGGACATTTGTCTTAGGACCGCAACAGATGCTCGCAACTGCGGCAAAGCTCTCCAAAAATAAAGAATTATCCTGATATGCACAGGAAATTCATGATTTAGTTTAACACGGAATATTAATTTAGAGGATGTTCGAGTCAGAGTAGTGTAGAGGAACAAGTCTCAGTATGCTGACAGTTGTTAGAACATAGACGAGGGGAGAAGCAAGGATATATAGTCAGTCTCAAAAGATAACGCCAGACTGTCCTCCATAACACATCCATACAGAAAAATAGAGTGGAAATTTAGTAACACTTTCAATGAGGCATAAACATATAGCTAATGCCTTATAAGTTAATGTATCTACCCCACTAGTCATTCAAGGTCCATGGCCTTGGTTAGCTACATCATGTCCGGCTTCTGTTCTTCCTCCCTCAAGTGGGCCACTGATCTATATTTATATATAATAATAATTATTGTTGTTATTATCATATAAAAGGGCTTAATGGGTAAAAACAACTTTATTAGGCACTCAGCATCTGGGTTTTCAAAACTCTGCGGGGTTTTCACCTCCCCAGTATTTTCAGAGAGTCACGTAAGGAACCAGGGAAAAAAACTTACAGTTGCACTAAGACAGGGTTGGGAGGCCATATTGAAAGCGGCAATAACATTGTCCTCGTGTAAATATCGCATTGCTGTGTCTTGATTCGTATGTTCGTATGTGTGTATGTTTTTCCCAGCCAATCATTGAACATGACAAGGATCTGAATCACAGGCCAGATAACAGACTGGATCAAAGATATTTTATTATCTTGTCAACGTGCTTAGATGGGCCTCATTTCCTCCAACCACTTATCCTCATCTTGTTTGCAAAGAAAGCTTGGCTAAAACAAATTTGAGAGGTGGCATTGAGCACAGAATTTAACCTCTACTTGGCTTAATCTGCTGATTGATGTGGATGACACACATTTGATCTATTTAACTTACAATATCATGCATAAACAAATGTATTTTATACCACAAACATATAGCTTTTATGCTCATCATATGGCATGAGATAATTAAGGTACATTATTTTCATATCTACTGTAACTTCAAGAAAGGGTACAAAAAGGCATTGCTCACAAGCACCCCAGTTGATTCATAATATATACTGTATATATATATAAAGCACACTTAACCAGCATGGCTACCACAGCGTTCTGCAGCGATACGCCATCACATCTAGTTTGCGCTTAATGGGACTATCATTTGTTTTTCAACAGGACAATAACCCAACACACCTCCAGGCTGTGTAAGGGCTATTTTACCAAGAAGGAGAGTGATGGAGTACTGCATCAGATGCCCTGGCCTCCACAATCCCCCGACCTCAACCCAATTGAGGTGGTTTGGGATGAGTTGGACTGCAGAGTGAAGGAAAAGCAGGCAACAAGTGCTCAGCATACTTGGGAACTCCTTCAAGACTGTTGGAAAAGCATTCCAGGTGAAGCTGGTTGAGTGAATGCCAAGAGTGTGTAAAGCTGTCATCAAGGCAAAGGGTGGCTACTTTGAAGAATCTCAATTATAAAATATATTTGGATTTGTTTAATACTTATTTGGTTACTACGTGATTCCATATGTGTTATTTCATAGTTTTGATGTCTTCACTATTATTCTACAATGTAGAAAATAGTCAAAATAAAGAAAAACCTTTGAATGAGTAGGTGTATCTAAAACTTTGGACAGGTACTGTATAACAGTGCCTACGAGAAAGTATTCAGAGCCCTTGACTTTTTCCACATTTTGTTACATTACAGGCATGTTTTAAAATAGATTTTTTAAAAGCCTTAGCAAACTACACACAATACCACATAATGACAAAGTGAAAACAGACTTAATTTTTTTTGCAAATGTCTTACAAATAAAAAACAGAAATACATTATTTACTTAATTAAGTATTCAGTCCCTTTTGCTATGAGACTCAAAATTGAGCTCAGATGCATCCTGTTTCCATTGATCATCCTTGAGATGTTTTTACAACTTGGAGTCCACCTGTAGTCAATTCAATTGATATGACATGATTTGGAAAGGCACACAGCTGTCTATGTAAGGTCCCACAGTTGACAGTACATGTCCGAGCAAAAACCATCCAATCAAAGTTCATTTGTCATGTGCGCCGAGTACAACAGGTGTACCTTACAGGGAAATGCTTACTTTACAGGCTCTAACCAATAGTGCAAAAAAGGTATTAGGTGAACGATAGGTAAGTAAAGAAATAAAAACAACAGTAAAAAGACAGTGAAAAATAACAGCAGTGAGGCTGTATACAGTAGCGAGGCTATAAAAGTAGCGTACAGACACAGGTTAGTCGGTCTGATTGAGGTAGTATGTACATGTAGATATGAATCTACATGTAGATACGACCATGCCTTGAGGTCGACGGAATTGTCCGTAGAGCTCAGAGACAGGATTGTGTCGAGGCACAGATCTGGGGAAGGGTACCAAAACATGGAAGAAGTTTGGAACCACCAAGACTCTTCATAGAGCTGTCCGCCGGCAAAAACTGAGCAATCGGGGGAGAATGACCTTGGTCAGGGAGGTGAACAAGAACCCAATGGTCACTGACAGAGCTCTGGAGTTCCTCTGTGGACATGGGAGAACATTCCAGAAGGACAACCATCTCTGCAGCACTCCACCAATCAGTACTTCATGGTAGAGTGGCCAGACGGAAGCCACTTCTCATCAAAAGGCACATGAAAGCCTGCTTGGAGTTTGCCAAAAGCCTGGCACTATCCCTACGATGAAGCATGGTGGTAGCAGCATCATGCTGTGGGGATGTTTTTCAGCGGCAGGGACTGGGAGACTAGTCAGGATTGAGGGAAAGATGAATGGAGCAAAGTACAGAGAGATTATTGATGAAAACCTGCTCCAGAGCGCTCAGGACCTCAGACTGGAGTGAAGGTTCACCTTGCAACAGAACAATGACCCTAAGCACACAGCCAAGACAATGCAGGTGTGGCTTTGGGACAGTCTCTGAATTGCCTTGAGTGGCCCAGCCAGAGCCCGGACTTGAACCCGATCTAACATCTCTGGAGAGACCTGAAAATATTTGTGCAGCAACGCTCCCCATCCAACCTGACAGAGCTTGAGAGGATCTGCAGAGAAGAATGGGAGAAACTCTCCAAATACAGGTGTGCCAAGCTTGTAGCGTTACACCCAAGAAGACTCAATGCTATAAACAAAGTACTGAGTAAAGGGTCTGAATACTTATGTAAATTTGATATTTCAGTTTATTCTACAATGTAGAAAATAGTCAAAATAAATGAGCAAACATTTCTAAAAAACCTGTTTTTGCATTGTCATTATGGGGTATTGTGTGTAGATTGATGAGGGGGGAAAAATGACAAAATATGGGTCTGAACACTTTTCAAAGGCACTGTATATAATTACATACATATATTCCAGGTTTGTATCAGTTGAGGCATAAATGTAGCATAACAGATGCCATAGACAGACTTGAATGATTACCACTTAAAGCAACTGGGACAAGACAGGTTTTCTGTAGGGGCTCTGTCTCCTTCTCCCTAAAGACCCATCTACCCTGGATGTAGGCTAATTTAAAAGCAGATCTTGAGTGATGTATGATGTATTTATTCATTCTGATGGTATGGAAAAAAAGCCCTGTGGTGGTGGTGGTGGTATGGAAAGGAGCCCTGTGGTGGTGGTGGTATGGAAAGGAGCCCTGTGGTGGTGGTATGGAAAGGAGTCCTGTGGTGGTGGTATGGTATTCTATTTAGTCGGTGGGTGTACAACAGAGCACACAGCAGAGAGACTGCACAGAATTCAGATCACTTATGGACACTGAAAAGGAAACGCTAACATCGTCCCACAGACCAAGTTTGCGATGTCAATGAGATTTACTCATTCATGTCTTTCCTTTTAAACAGTGATACATTGCATGTAAAATGTTTGCATTACCTGATTGACAGTGACTTGTGTACAAACAGACGTAATCGAAATGGCGGTATTCTAGCGAGTGAATGAAGTAAATTCAAAGTCTGATTTGCTCTGCAAAACAGCAAGCAATGTCTTGAATAGCTTCAAGTTAAATAATTGTATTGCATTTGCACCAGTTTGCCCATAGCCAACGCTTGATGGGGTTAAATTGGTTCAGGAAATAAATATATTTGGCGATGAATAGATGTAATGGCTAGCCTGATGGGATCACTATAGAGGCTGTTGGATGGTCAGGCTAATTAGCCTCCGAATGAAAACTGGTGGCAAAATGCGTTCAACTGAACCAGGAGGCGACAACTTGGAGAAAACACTGTGATTAAGCTCCGGTTGTAAGAATATTTCCAGAGAAGATCATGAAACACTGGCAGAAAAAAAGAGGCTCAATTCCCCACTATAATATGACAACCAAAATACCTGATAAACAATATCATTTAAAAACATTCAGAAGATTTTTCATCCATGTTTCACTTTTAGATAATAGTGGGGGTAATATTCCCGTATAAACGAAGGGGAATCAGACATTGCAGTGAAATACAGTATTTCAGCATTCTTACATTGGGGGTTGGTGGGTTGTGGTGTACTGCACCCTGTTAACCAGCGAGAGCGTCCCTACTGCCAGTCGCCTCCCTAACAACTCTTCTGTGGTCCATACTGTTGATGACTGAGACAGTGCAGATACGCCTGCTATGCTGAACAGAAATATAAACGCAACATGTAAAGTGTTGGTCCAATGTTTCATGAGTTGAAATTAAAGATCCCAGAAATGTTCCATACACACAAAAAGCTGATTTCTTTCATTTTGTGCACAAATGTGTTTAAATCCCTGTTTGTGAGCATTTCTCCTTTGCCAAGATAATCCATCCACCTGACAGGTGTGGCATATCAAGAAGCTGATTAAACAGCATGATCTTGGCCTCCCGGGTGGCGCAGTGGTTAAGGGCGCTGTACTGCAGCGCCAGCTGTGCCATCAGAGTCCCTGGGTTCGCGCTCTGTCGTAACCGGCCGCGACCGAGAGGTCCGTGGGGCGACGGACAATTGGCCTAGCGTCGCCCGGGTTAGGGAGGGCTTGGTCGGTAGGGGTGTCCTTGTCTCATCGCACACCAGCGACTCCTGTGGCGGGCTGGGCGCAGTGTGTGCTAACCAAGGTGGCCAGGTGCACGGTGTTTCCTCCGGCGCATTGGTGCGGCTGGCTTCCGGGTTGGATGCACGCTGTGTTAAGAAGCTTGGTTGGGTTGTGTATCGGAGGACGCATGACTTTCAACCTTTGTCTCTCCCGAGCCCGTACGGGAGTTGTAGCGATGAGACAAGATAGTAGCTTCTACAACAATTGGATGCCACGAAATTGGGGAGAAAAAGGGGTAAAAAATAAATAAATAAAAAACAGCATGATCTTTACACAGGTGCACCTTGTGTTGGTGACAATTAAAGGACACTAAAATGTGCAGTCTTGTCACAACACAATGCCACAGATGTCTGAAGTTTTGAGGGAGCGTGCAATTGGCATGCTGACTGCAGGAATGTCCACCAGAGCTGTTGCCAGAGAATTGAATGTCCATTTATCTACCTTAAGCCTCCTCCAATGTCGTTTAGATAATTTGGCACTACGTCCAGGACCTCCACACCGGCTTATTCAGTTGTGGGATTGTCTGAGACCAGCCACCCGGAGAGCTGATTGAACCGAGGAGTATTTCCATCTGTAATAAAGCCTGTTTGTGGGGGGGGGGGAATCATTCTGATTGGCTGGGCCAGGCTCCCGGAGAGCTGATTGAACCGAGGAGTTTTTCCATCTGTAATAAAGCCTGTTTGTGGGGGGGGGGGGAATCATTCTGATTGGCTGGGCCAGGCTCCCAGTGGGTGGGTTTATGCCCTCCCAAGCCCACCCATGGCTGCGCCCCTAGATTAGGGCCTAATGCAGTTATTTGAATTGACTGATTTCCTTATATGTACTGTGTATATGTAACTCAGTCAAATTGAAATGGTTGCGTTTATATTTTTGTTCAGTGTATTTTAATGCTATACATTGTGCTGCATGAATCACTACTCTCCTGGTACTAGGGGGCAGTATGTGAATCACTACTCTCCTGGTACTAGGGGGCAGTATGTGAATCACTACTCTCCTGGTACTAGGGGGCAGTATGTGAATCACTACTCTCCTGGTACTAGGGGGCAGTATGTGAATCACTACTCTCCTGGTACTAGGGGGCAGTATGTGAATCACTACTCTCCTGGTACTAGGAGGCAGTATGTGAATCACTACTCTCCTGGTACTAGGGGGCAGTATGTGAATCACTACTCTCCTGGTACTAGGGGGCAGTATGTGAATCACTACTCTCCTGGTACCAGGGGGAAGTATGTGAATCACTACTCTCCTGGTACCAGGGGGAAGTATGTGGTCCAAGTCCCAACTCCTCACACACAGTGAATGGTCTTTTCACAGATGTCGCATGCCCCTATTGGGGAAAACCCTCTGGATCAGACGACACATTGTCTGACTACCATGACATTTTGTTTTGGAAGAAGTCCATTGATTCTAACCTGCCAGATGAATACAGAGAATAACAGGATGGGTGGGCATGCCAAGGAAAATGCCAATCGTTGGATTGGCTACTTTGGTCCTCCTCCATACATAATTTGAACAAAAAAATCCTCCTCCTCCAACCAGGTTGCATTTAGGTGAGTTAATCATCAGGCTCTGGAACCTTGTATGACTGCAAGTCTTTATGTAGGAGATAAAAGACTGGGAAAAAATACATCCCCCAAATATATTTTCATTCTAACCTAGCCAAAGCTGTAATATTTCAGGGGCAATGTTCCCTCTATTTTCTTTTCGGCACTGAGCAAATTTCAATTCTGCTGAGAGCAAACTTGAACATCGTGAAAACTCTGTGCAACTTCCAGGGCGCACGTTTACTGTTAACACTGAGGCTGTATCCACTTTAAGTTACAGTTTTAGGCCCTGTGGCTATTTGATCATAATGTAGGCCTACCAGAGTGGCCTACCATCAAAAACAATGGAGAAAATGAATCCCATAACATTTTAACATGGGAATAGCTGTACTATCATTCAGCCTACAGTAGCAGCCAATGTGGGGTGTTCAATGTAAGACTTCTGAAAAAGGCATGCAGGGCTTGACATTAACCTGTTTATCCATGAGGTGACTGAAAATGTTGTTGTGTTGTTTGATGCAAGAAACAACTTTACAAGATAAAATGTATAATTATTCCCTTACCATTATTACAGAGAATCAGACAAATTATGCTACCCTCTGCCTATACTTAGCTTATCAAGCCTGTCTCAAAATACAACACTGCCCCTTTAAGACAAAAAAGGTTTTCACCTGAGTCACTTTTCAAAGATGTCTAGAAATGCACGTTTGCGGTCTAAGGCATTGTATGGCAGTACTTGAGGCTTCACTACAGGATTCGATTCCAGGCTGTGTCACAACCGGCCGTGACCGTGAGTCCCATAGGGCGTTGCACAATTGGCCCAGCGTTGTCCGGGTTAGGGGAGGGTTTGACCTGAGGGGCTTTACTTGGCTCATTGTGCTCTAGCGACTCCTTGTGGCAGGCCAGGCACCTGCAGGCTGACCGCGGTTGTCAGTTGAACAGTGTTTCCTACATGCAGCTTCCGGATTAAGCGGACGGGTGTTAAAGTGCTCGTTTTGGCGGGTCATGTTTCAGAGCTCGACCTTCGCCTCGCCTGAGCCCCTTGGGGAGTTGCAGCAATGAGACAAGATTGAAATTGGATCGCAATTGGATATCAGTTCAAAGTGAATGGCACAGATCCAGGCTACATATAGGCCTACTGCAACTCTGATTGATTATGGCGTATGGGCCTGAGTCGTGCCTGCCAACGCAATAGAATCCTACTCTGATGCGTTTTGCCTATAGCAAAATCTGTGCATGGTTTTGCATACTAAGCATTGCATAGTTCGTTTTGTTTCGCTATGTTGCACTGAAGGTGGCTAATGTTGCATTGATTTGATCACAAATCCCACTGTAAAGGGTACCATTGATAGTATTAACTAACGGGGAAAACTCTAGAAAGTTGAATGAAGTTCAATCTCGTGCTTCTCTGCCCAGGCTGATATTAATTCTGCATTGCAGCTTAGAGGGAACATTGTTCAGGGGTAGACACAAGTGTCCTTCTACTTGCAATTCTAGTCGGGTGGCCATTATGAACATAATGGAGATTTGAAATATAGTCTTGACTGAGCTGGGGGGGTACTTTGACCTGATCAGTGCAGCTGCCGAAGCTGAAACATATCCAGCTAAGCATATACTCTGTGATGTAAAACCTACGGCAGGAAGGGGGAGGCACACGGAATGCCATGAGGAGACTCATCCAGCCTCTCTACCTGAGGGACTGGCAGACGCTGCAAAGCCTTATTCATATTTACAGCTCAGTCTCAGCATGCCTATACAGTATGCACATTAATTACTGCTAACTGCTGTAGGCTCAATGTCGGCAGAGCCTTGCGAGTTGCTCTATACCACACTTGTTAATTGTGGAATACATGAACTCACTCGTTAGGTAGATGGAGGGGGGGGGGGGTACAGAGGAAATTGTAATATATAAAATGTAATATAGCAACCATCCAGAAAATATTGCAAGTTATGTGAAAAATGTACTACATTGTCATTCTTGAGAGATTTCAGTTGGGGTTGTAACAAAATGTGTCAGTGTCGACCTTCCAACATTCAATCAGTCTGTCTGGAGCTGTTTTAATCACTTGCTTAACCTTGTAGCAACTTTCAATTACATCTGAAAGTGCAAATAAGACCCGGTAGAGGAATCCACGAGAGCAGAGGTGCACCGACCCATCTCAATGTACAATTAGAGTAAATGAAATGGTTTAAACGAACTTACTGGAACTAGGAATTTCTTAATCTCCTCCAAGGCATGGCTCATGCGGGAATAGGCCTCTCCGGGAGGAGCGAAGGCTTCAATTAAAACGTGGAGATCGTTACTCAAATGGGCATACTTGGCCTCTCCACTTTTCCTCAACTCTTCTTCCTGAGGAGAAAAAGAGAAGGAAAAAAATCAGGTCAAGTATTATTGTCGGGTCTGAAAGGAGAAAGTGAAAGTGATATCACACAGTACAGTTGGTATGATGGATATATCAAGTGAAGCATGAAGGGTTAACAAGAATCATTTGTTGCCCACAGCTGCCTATTAATAAATTAAATCTCATCAGCATGTCTTGACTTCCTCCCTCAAGCATTGGGGAAGTTGGGAGTGAGACGTCCCTGTTGCATGCCAGCCAGCCTGTCAGGCTGGAACCACCCACTGGGATTTACACCATGAAGCTGTGGCTCAATCATATTGAAGGTTTTGGTTTACATTATAAACAAGATACTATAAACTTGAATTATGTGTTAACGGCCCATGTACTTTTTGACCAATTGTTTTCTGAGCTAAAACGGAGCAATCGGCAACGTGAAAACGGACAGTTAAAAAGGAATAATAATAATAATGAGAAATTACTTGTTTTATGTTCTCATTTTTTGGATATAAACAAAGCAACAACAAAAACAAATGTCATATTTAGATTTTCACAAGTGGGTGGGGTTAAATGTGGAAAGTGTTGGAGGCTACTGAGTGGAGGACGGCTCATAATAATGGCTGGAATGGAGTGAATGGAAACCACGTTTTGATTTGTTTCATATCATTCCATTCCCTCCATTCCAGCTATTATTATGAGCCGTCCTCCCCTCAGCAGCCTCCACTGGTGGAATGCTTGTCATTGGCCAAATGCACAGGCAACACTTCCTGTGCCTTCAAAATAGTTGTTCACCTCATTCTATGTATCTACTATCTATCAGGCAATCTATTAAAAGCTATTAATTAGTCTCTTAATTACAAGATTGTGATATTTCTCCATTTTATATTTAAGATAAGATCACAACAATGCCAATGTTTATCAACCTATTAATGAACTGCTGTGACTGTAAATGGTTAGATAACTGATATACCCTAGCTCCCTTGTTAATCATAGTCTACAATGTTCATATTAACAATGTCATTTCAGAAAATCGGGGTACTGTGGCTCTGCTGGGTTTGCTATTCTGTCTGTTGAGGGCTCAGAATAGGAGGTCAATGGAGGAGTCAGAGAATTACATCATTCAACAGAGTGACAATGAAGAGGCAAAAGCAGGCTGAGAGATTCAGATTAAGAGCAAAAGGCCTGAGGCTACAGAGAGATGACGTACACATGACTGACCAGGCCAGCACACACACATACACACACACACACATCTGCAGTGCACTCCTCTCCCTGCACCCTTCTCCTGCCTGCTACATGCCTGCTCACACACCTCAAATGTAGGGAAGATCTAGGTCTGTATTCACCAAGTGTTTCAGAGTAGCATTGCTGATCTAGGATTACTGATCAGGTTCCCCTTGTTCATGTCATCAGCAGATGCTGACTCTATTTCAGCACTGAGGACCGGTCCCTGATTGAGTCATCATTACAGGAAAAGGCCCATTAAAAAAATATATTGTGGAGATTATTTCTCTTTTATACTGAATTGTTGTATCCAAACTCTTTATTTTCATACTTTATTCACCGTTAGTCAGCACCTCCACACAAAATCATTTTTCTGGGTGTGCACCAGCTCATGATTTTTTATTCCAAAATGTGTATAACATTTTATTATAGGGAATATCATGGAACTATATATGACACTGTATATTATGCAGGCCTAAAACTAATCAGTATTGACAATCAGAGATGTGCTTTCACAGATATAAACAACGGTCCTGGGGGTACTTATCAACGTTTCAGAAAAAGGCCTATTTAATTCAATTGAATTGTATGTGGCAGCATCTTTAATTCCACTAGATGGCAGTAATGAGCAGCAATTAACCCTGGAGTCTATTTGAACCCTTTTGGTATTTAAAGCTTTCAAATGGCAGACACACACACACACACACACACAACTTTAAAAAGAAAGGCAGTCAGACTTTTGTATCACCATGCTTTCTTTATGGTTAAATATAGTATTTTACCCGCCCACCCACTAGCTGTCAAATCCTTGCTTCCTCTGTCCTTTTTTCCTCACCTCCCTTTCAAAGTACATTGGAGGAGGAGGCACGAGGTGAGGAACCTTCAATCCTCTACCCCAATGTGTTTTGGGAGGAAGGTGAGGAATGAATTAAATAAAATAATAATATAAGCCATTTAGATTTGACAGCTAGTCATTTTTTGGGACTCTGAGTGAGGAGCTGTGATACCCAGGCCCTGTCCGACACAACCAACACCCTAGACACTTGTGGAGATCTGAGAGGATTGGATACGTGTAAGCAATATGAACAAAATTCCACCAAGCCTATCCGAGGGTAAGGTGGAGTTCTCACCATGTCACCACCCATCAATCCCTCTCTTATAATCTTGAATCTTAATAGAAATGGAGAAATATCATGTTATGTTGACATTAATATATGAATTAATAGCTATTAATAGATTACCAAATTGATAGTCGATTAATAGAATGAAGTTAGAAGGATAAACTTCTATTTTGAAGGGACAGGAAGGCGGTGCATTTGGCCAATGACAGGCATTCCACATTTAAAACCAGCACATGTGAAAATGTAAATATCAAGATTGTTGTTTATATACAAAAACCAGGTAATTTTTCTATTTTTCTATTTTTTGAAGAAAAAAAACCCAGGCCATTTTCATGTTGCTGATTTTTCAGTTTTAACTCAGAAAACAAATGTCAATCAATTAAATGCAACAATGCAAACACACCAGGTAAGATTTCCAAAGTGGCCTGATTGCTGAAGGTCGCCAATACAAAAAAAATCAAAAAGCCGGTAATTATGACAGCCAGCATTACCTTCTTATGTTTATTACATTGGGATCTGGCACACATTCAAACACTGGAGATGCTTTGATGTGAGGGATTCTTCCAGCTGCTTGATTAGTGGTGTGGTGCACTCCTCTTATCACATCAGCCCTCTTCTCCAGACCGTACAACATGACAGGCTATATGTTACACGGTATAGACAACCTCATTTGGCTCCAAGGTGGAGGATGTACTTGAGCAATCACAATAGTTTTGAAACCCATAGCCTCCTTGAAGGGAAGGTCTCTACTGCTAAGTCAGTGGGGCAAACGTATCATTAATGAGAAAGAATATCAATATAGAGCTACTGTAGGGTTGGCAATGACATAATAAACTCCTTAAAGGATCTGTATTCTACACAGGTAGAGCACATATGGGAAAGAATATTGACTCTAAAGGCCTATCTGAAAACACTATAACACACTATTTCACCACAGATCATGTGCAAAAAACATACAGTTGATATCAGAAGTTTACATACACTTAGGTTGGAGTAATTAAACTAGTTTTTCAACCACTCCACAAATTTCTTGTTAACAAACTATAGATTGGCAAGTCCGTTAGGACATCTACTTTGTGCATGACACAAAGTCATTTTACCCGAAATTGTCTACAAACAGATTATTTCACTTATAATTCACTGTATCCCAATTCCAGTGGGTCAGAAGTTTACATACACAAAGTTGTGTGCCTTTAAACAGCTTGGACAATTCCAGAAAATTATGTAATGGCTTTAGAAGCTTCTGATAGGCTAATTGACATCATTTGAGTCAATCGGAGGTGTACCTGTGGATGTATTTCAAGGCCTACCTTCAAACTCAGTGCCTTTTTGCTTGACATTATGAGAAAATCTAAAGAAATCAGCCAAGACCTAAGAAAAAACAATTGTAGACCTCCACAAGTCTGGTTCATCCTTGGGAGCAATTTCTAAACGCTTGAAGGTACCACGTTCATCTTTACAAACAATAGTAGCAAGTATAATCACCACGGGACAATGCAGCCACCATACCGCTCAGGAAGGAGATGCATTCTGTCTCCTAGAAATGAATGTACTTTGGTGTGAAAAGTGCAAATCAACCCCAGAACAACAGCAAAGGACCTTGTGAAGATGATGGAGGAAACAGGTACAAAAGTATCTATATCCACAGTAAAATGAGTCCTATATTGACATAACCTGAAAGGCCGGTCAGCAAAGAAGAAGCCACTGCTCCAAAACCGCCATAAAAAAGCCAGACTACGGTTTGCAACTGCACATGGGGACAAAGATCATACTTTTTGGAGAAATGTCCTCTGGTCTGATGAAACAAAAATAGAACTGTTTGGCCATAATGACCCTTCGTTATCTTTGGAGGAAAAAGGGGGAGGCTTGCAAGCCAAAGAACACCATCCCAACCGTGAAGCACGTGGGTGGCAGCATCATGTTGTGGGGGTGCATTGCTGCAGGAGCGACTGGTGCACTTCACAAAATCGATAGCATCATGAGGTATGAAAATTATGTGGATATATTGATATAGCTTGGTTACAAATGGGTCTCCAAATGGACAATGACCCCAAGCATAATTCCAAAATTGTGGCAAAATGGCTTAAGGACAACAAAGTCAAGGTATTGGAGTGGCCATCACAAAGCCCTAACCTCAATCCTTTAGAAAATGTCTGGGTATAACTGAAAAAGCGTGTGAGCAAGGAGGCCTGCAAACCTGACTCAGTTACACAAGCTCTGTCAGGAGTAATGGGCCAAAATTCACACAACTTATTGTGGAAAGCTTGTTGAAGGCTATCTGAAGCGTTTGACCCTAGTTTAACAATTTAAAGGCAATGCTACCAAATACTAATCGAGTGTATGTAAACTCCTGACCCACTGGGAATGTGATGAAAGAAATACAAGCTGAAATAAATCATTTTCTCTACTATTATTCTGACATTAAATATTCTTAAAATAAAGTGGTCATACTAACTGACCTGTCTGGGGATTTTTACTAGGATTAAACGTCATTAAATCTGAAAACCTGAGTTTAAATATATTTGGCTAAGGTGTATGTTAACTTCCGACTTCAACTGTACATCTAACAACAATGGCAATTGGCACTCAAAAATCTTTATATTTCCAACTAAAATGGACAGCAGGGTTAGGGTCAATTCCAAATGAATTTGAAGTTCCAATTCAATTCTAGAATTCACTCACGAGGTGGAGAATTTACATTGTTTGTATTCAAATTAAATTCAATCTTCAAGTTATGGAATTGGAATTTACTGTTTGGAATTCAATATTCATACACTTCCCAATTAATACAATTAATGCACTTAGTATCAAACACGGACTGCATATTTCTAATGTTACAGTAAGCTGCCTGATCAGTGACATGATAAGCCTGAAAGCCTGAATGAATTGCAATCAAATTGGAATTTGTGAAATTTGGGGGGGAAATATTGAATTGAGTATTACTTTTTGGGAATGTACCTAACATTGGAATTGAGAGGAATTTAATTACTGTATCTCTGAATTCAAAGACTGACCTGTATTTTGAATTGAATTAAATAGTATTTACAAGGAAAGGGAATTTAATTAGAATGGATGCTGGATGGTTCGAAATTCTACCTCCTTTCTCAGATTGGTCATTGTTTGTTCAAAGTACAGTAATCAAGTCAATATGTGTCT
The DNA here is from genome assembly GCF_002021735.2 of Oncorhynchus kisutch. NCBI lineage: Eukaryota > Metazoa > Chordata > Actinopteri > Salmoniformes > Salmonidae > Oncorhynchus > Oncorhynchus kisutch. Next base: position 32,555,055 of record NC_034198.2, on the reverse strand, counting down.
TTCTGTAAGTGGATGGTCTAGGTCTGTGCTCAAACAGAAAGCCTTTCAGGTGATTCATCTCGTGAGGAAGAACTGGGTGACATTTTTCTGTATTTTATCTGAAAGCTTTTCCTTTTATGACAATCCGATGAGCAAAATGCTCTGTTTTTAAAGCCGGGGCCTGTCTCAACATGAATGTCAAGTTTTTTAAAAAGTGGTTCAATATGAGTACAGCAGAATCCTTTTAGAAATGAAAAAATTACACGTTTTCAGGACGAGCTTTTAAAACTTGACTTTACGGATATGAATGGTCTTGAGTGCAGCTGAAGTTGAAGATAGTTGAAGGCAAAAATGAATAGGTCTCATACAGTGGCTTGCAAAAGTATTCATCCCCATGGTATATTTCCTATTTTGTTGCCTTACAACCCGGAATTAAAATAGATTTTTGGGGGGTTGGTATGTACTGATTTACACAACATGAAACATGAAACAAGAAAAAAAAGAAAAAAACTGTAAACTTGACCCCCCCACTGAGTCAATACTTTATAGAGCCAACTTTTGCCGCAATTACAGCTGCAAGTCTCTTGGGGTATGTCTCTATAAGCTTGGCAGATCTAGCCACTGGGTTTTTTGAATGTTCTTCAAGGCAAAATTGCTCCAGCTCCTTCAAATTGGATGGGTTCCGCTGGTGTACAGAAATTTTTAAGTCATACCACAGATTCTCAATTGAATTGAGGTCTGGGCTTTGACTAGGCCATTCCAAGACATTTAAATGTTTCCCCTTAAACCACCCGAATGTTGCTTTAGCGATATGTTTAGGGTCATTGTCCTGCTGGAAGGTGAACCTCCGCCCCTGTCAAATCTCTTGAAGACTGAAACAGGTTTCCCTCAAGAATTTCCCTGTAATTAGAGCCATCCATCATTCCTTCAATTTTGACCAGTTTCCCAGTCCTTGCTGATAATAAACATACCCACAGCATGATGCTGCCACCACCATGCTTCACTGTGGTGATCGTGTTCTCTGGGTGATGAGAGGTGTTGGGTTTGCGCCAGACATAGCGTTTTCCTTGATGACCAAAAAGCTAAATGTTTGTCTCATCTAACCAGAGTACCTTCTTCCATATGTTTGGGGAGTCTCCTACATGCCTTTTGGCAAACACCAAACATTTTTGCTTATTTTTTCTTTAAGCAACAGCTTTTTTCTGACCACTCTTCTGTAAAGTCCAGCTCTGTGGAGTGTACGGCTTAGAAATCCTATTGACAGATAATCCAATCTCTGCTGTGGAGCTTTGCAGCTCCTTCAGGGTTATCTTCAGTCTCTTTGTTGCCTCTCTGATTAATGCCCTCCTTGCCTGGTCCGTGAGTTTTGGTGGACGGCCCTCTCTTGCAGGATTGTTGTGGTGCCATATTCTTTCGTTTTTAAAAATAATGGATTTAATGGTGCTCCATGGGATGTTCAACGTTTTGGATATTTATTTTAACCGAACCCTGATCTGTACTTCGCCACAACTTTGTCCCTGGCCTGTTTGGAGAGCTCCTTGGTCTTCATGGTGCCGCTTGCTTGGTGGTGCCCCTTGCATAGTAGTGTTGCAGACTCTGGGGCCTTTCAGAACAGGTGTATATATCCTGAGATCATGTGACAAATCATGCGATACTTAGATTGCACACAGGTGGACTTATTTGTGTGACTTCTGAAGGTAATTGGTTGCACCAGATCTTATTCAGGGGCTTCATAGCAAAGGGGGTGAATACATATGCACGCACCACTTTTCCGTTTTTTTTATTTTCGAATTTTTTAAAACAAGTTATTTTTTTCATTTAACTTCATCAATTTGGACTATTTTATGTATGTCCATTACATGAAATCCAAATAAAAATCTATTTAAATTACAAGTTGTAATGCAACAAAATAGGAAAAATGCCAAGGGGGTGAATACTATTGCAAGGCACTGTCGGTAGACAACGGCACAAACAAATATGACTGTATGACATGGATAACTGGTGATCTGATATGCAACATTACAGGAATGAGCTAAATAAAAAGACAACCCTCTAACATTTTCTAAATGTAACAAATTAATCTAGCTAATTAAAGTAACTATTAAAACTGATTAAATACACTGCTTAATAAATACAATTGCACAATTATTTTGATTACAAAATAATCAACTTCCACAAGTTATTTTCAAAAATGAACAAATGACAGCTAGGTTAATAGCTACAATTATGGCACCATAATAGAGTGTAATTAAAATGAAACTGGTGCATACAGTAGCACTGATATGACAAACATTCAGTCAAACACAAGTGTCAAAGTATATCTGAGAACTGTGGAAATCCTATTGGAAGTTCTCATCTGACAGCCGGGGATCTTATTTATCAGAAAAAGCCATACGTTTCTGAGGAATGAAGAGAAGTACATTTGATGTTGCCTACTGTACTATACTGTGCTCATAGAAACACATACCAATAGAGTGAAACACTCTTTTTTCATAGTTCAAAATAATCTTATATGATCCAGTTTCAGTTGTAGCTACCCAAGTACCACTTGCCAGAGACCCATTTCGTTCAGGATTCCCAGCTGGCACTGTGACTACTTGTAGGACTAGTTATGAAACACTGGAATCACTTCCTTACACAATACTCAAGAGTTTCACTTTAGTTGGAATGTATTAAAAATCTGAAAAAGGTGGCTTAACTTGGGAAACAAGAAAGTGCAATGCATAATCTAAAACAATTAACTTAAACAACGAATGAATTGAGCTCTTGATTTGAACACACTTTTTATTGTTCGCTCATTATAGAAAATGCTTGTCCTACCATTATAAGCAATCATTGAAAGGAGAGAGGAGTTTATTGGAAAGTATGACATAAAGAAAATGCAGGTGCAGGATCAAAATTTGATTAACCTGTTGCAGGAGAACTTGAAGTGTATTTGAGGTATAAAAAGGGTTCTGAAGTTTCATTTTTCCACTTTGAAATGTCAGTGTTGATTTTCCCTTACAAAAAAATGTATCAACCCCTCCAAAAATGTCCATGAATTATAATCCACATAATAATTCAAATTTCCTGTTGCCTCAGGATTATATTCCTGCTGTAGTAAACTGGCTTAAATTAAGATCCTACAACTGTAGTAAGACTTCGTACATACGTTTGAAGTCGGAAGTTTACATACACCTTAGCCAAATATATTTAAACTCAGTTTAAAAATTCCTGACATTTCATCCGAGTAAAAATTCCCTGTTTAAAGTCAATTAGGATTACCACTTTATTTTAAGAATGTGAAATGTTAGAATAAAAGTAGAGAGAATGATTTATTTCAGCTTGAATTTCATCATCACATTCCCAGTGGGTCAGAAGTTTACATACACTCAATTAATATTAACATGGGGCAAATGTTTCGGGTAGTCTTCCACAAGCTTCCCACAATAAATTGGGTGAAATTTGTCCCATTCCTCCTGACAGAGCTGGTGTAACTGAGTCAGGTTTGTAGGCCTTGCTCGCACACGCTTTTTCAGTTCTGCCCACACATTTTCTACAGGATTATGGTCAGGGCTTTGTGATGGTCACTCCAATACCTTGACTTTGTTGTCCTTAAGCCATTTTGTCACAACTTTGGAATTATACTTGGGGTCATTGTCCATTTGAAGATCCATTTCACCAAGTTTTAACTTCCTGTCTTGAGATGTTGCTTCAATATATCCACATGATTTTCTTTCTTCCTGATGCCATCTATGTTGTGAAGTGTACCAGTCCCTCCTGCAGCAAAGCACCCCCACAACATGATGCTGCCACCCCCGTGTTTTACGGTTGGGATGATGTTCTTTGGCTTGCAAGCCTCCCCCTTTTTCCTCCAAAGATAATGATGGTCATTATGGCCAAACAGTTCTATTTTTGTTTCATCAGACCAGAGGACATTTCTCCAAAAAGTACGATCTTTGTCCCCATGTGCAGTTGCAAACAGTAGTCTGGCATTTTGATGGCGATTTTGGAGCAGTGGCTTCTTCCTTGCTGAGCGGCCTTTCAGGTTATGTCGATATAGAACTCGTTTTACTGTGAAAACAGATACTTTTTTACCAGTTTCCTCCAGCATCTTCACAAGGTCCTTTGCTGTTGTTCTGGGATTGATTTGCACTTTTCGCACCAAAGTACGCTCATCTCTAGGAGACAGAACGCGTCTCCTTCCTGAGCGGTATGAAGGCTGTGTGGTTCCATGGTGTTTATACTTGGTACTATTGTTTGCTCCCAAGGATGAACAAGACTTGTGGAGGTCTACAATTCTTTTCTTACGTCTTGGCTGATTTCTTTTGATTTTCCTATGATGTCAAGGAGGCACTGAGTTTGAAGGTAGCCCTTGAAATACATCCAAGTGAAATAATCTGTCATCCAAGTGAAATAATCTGTCTGTTAACAATTGTTGGAAAAAGTACTTGTGTCATGCACAAAGTAGATATCCTAACCGACTTGCCAAAACTATAGTTTGTTAACAAGAAATTTGTGGAGTGGTTGAAAAACGTGTTTAATGACTCCAACCTAAGTGTATGTAAACTTCCGACTTACACTGTAGATATAACATGTGGGCCGACAGCTGACCTCTAAATATCTACGCCACACACATCCAATTAGTCAGCCTCGGAGAGTAGCATTTCAAAATGCTTCCCTAAGACCTTCAGCATAAATAATGTAACTTGTTTGGAATTAAAAATGGCTTTCATTGCAGAATATTCGTCAAAACCAAACAAGACACCCTAGAATCCCCTGGTGTGTAGTCATTATTATTAGCACAAAGCATGAATAGCTGTTTGTGTGGCTGCCCATAGGTTTTGAGATAGGCTACATTGTCATGCTGTTTTGCTTTCCTCCCTTTAGAATTAGCATATGCTTGTCTCATGTTACCAGAGAAGTACTAGAAATAGAGATACAGTAGATACTGTAGATACTGCAGGGACACACACTATCATCCCAGTAAGTAGTATTTACCCCAGAGAAAAAAAAAAAGATTATGTATCTGCAGGTTGCTGCAGATTTGGGTCTTTCTATAAATAATGGGGCCAATGTGTGACATTGGCATCAACATTTCAAAAGGGTTTTAATCAAATTTAAAAGGATTTTAATGCAGTTCCACATGTACTTAGAGGAATAAAAGTGAACATTGCAAATTGGCCCATAATTCCACCTCTACAACAACATCCTTTAAGCAGGGTTCATACGGACATTGACAAGTCAAATTCAAGGACTTTCAAGGACTTTTTCAAGCACTAAATTGTACTTTTCAAGGACCTCAATGTTATACAATTGTGTCATTTATATAATTGTAGATATAGAGCCTAATATAAAACCCCTCCACCTCAAAAAGCATGCAACAAGTGTCTAAAAAGTAGGCCATTATCACTTTAAGAATGGTGCATTTTTTGGGCTTTGCCAATGCGTTTATTTTCAAATTATTATTACATTCTACAATATGAGAGAATAATGTGAACATTGTCTGACTAAATAGATTGGATGGATGCAGATTTTTCTGTACCCTATGTGGCTGACACAGGCACACATAATAAAGCTATGAATAGCGACAGCATTAATCTCACTATTTGAATCTCACCATCACTGTTTTTATAATGAGAAAGTGAGCAAAAACCATGTTCCTTTTTTAATGGAAGGATTTGTATGGAAAGCCAAGTTGAAGCCAACAGATGTCTTCCTCGTAATAACCGCATGTGGATTCACTGCAACAGAGTAGCAAAACGCCATCCTTCAAATGAAGTGAAAGGAAACAAACTAAAGTGGACACATCTCTCACAAAAACAGATCAAAAATGAAATCACAGATAATTATAAGGGAGCAGGAGAACTTATAAATTGGTTGCAATAATTACAATAACTTTTCAAGCACCAAATTTAGGAAATATTAGATTTTCAAGGTAGGCCTATTCCAGTACTTGAATTTCTGAGCTACAAATTCAAGATCAAGTCATCTATTTCAAGTCACTTGTAGTATTGTCTAAAATTGCATGTGTAACATGGAAAACAAAATGTATTTGTCATGTTATATCATTACCAGATCATGTTGTGAATAAGACAACTAGGCTCTGTCATTTGTTGTCATTATATCCAGAGTAATTAATAGGACGAGTGTTGGGTGCTGCGCAATAGTCTATCCTACTTAATTGCCACAGTAGACTACGAGGTACAAAAACATATGAAAACATGAACTCATTACCTTGATGCTTTCTCTGTTAAATCTATCAAGATCCTGCTATTAATCAAGCAGACAACAACAGATGATCAACATAGATTCGCTAGGGATATTAGATCCAACATGGATCCAGGCACTAGTGATGTGCGGGTCGAATCATAACGGCTGTCCCCTCGGTTACATCCGCGGGGTGAACGGATTTAGGGTCATTAAATATTGTGTGGCTGGTTGAATAAGAGAAAACAATACCTTAAAAATCCTGAAATGGATAAATATTGTGCAATTTATATCTATAGGCTACCTTGAGGTTTGGTATTAGTGCATAAGCCTAAGCTTTAGGGCTTACAGTAACTGTATGCACAACAAAAAGCCTGCACAGCCAATTGCCAAGTCATGCTTTTGGGAAGGGGCAGAAAAAGTTCACTTCAATCCACAGAGGGAATAAATGACATTGTCGAAGTTTAATTCAATAAAACAAGTGGTTAAAGGTGAGTTGAAAATAAAGAGGGTGGGGGGGCGGCAGAAAAGACATTTCTGGATAAGATTAGGTGAAGTGGTAAAAGAGGATGATAGCAGGGGCTATGTTATGTGTGATGATTGTGAGGCGCTATATGCACATTCCACCGTCACAAGACGGGACTTTAAATAGGCCTATGGCACATCAAGGGAACTAACTGTAGCCTACTGTTTAGATGTGTTAAGTGGAAACTGAAATATGGAGACTGACTGAAGGTTTATATGTTCTCACATAGCCTTAATAATAACTCCTGTAGAATTAAGCATTTCTTGCAGTTAAACAATACACCAAATGTAGGCAAAATATGGTCTTGGGAACAGGAGTGGAGAAATATGATTTGTCTCTTTCTGCATATTGAGAGAATGCAATGCTCAGTTAGATACCATCTTTAGAGGTGCTGTCTTCAACATAAAAGCATCATAAAAACTGATAGTACTTCAACCGCATCAAATATGGATTGAATCCGAACTGAAATCTTATCACAATTACATTGGGTTGTTTCCACAGCTTTTATTTACCTTAGAACCAGTCAATCTGATTTTGCACATAAAATCTTTCCAGTTAAAAAAAATATATATATTGCATGATTGTATTTTCTCCCAGTCCAAAAAAGTCTTTGCTTCGCGAAAGATGACAGCGAAAACTTTACAGATGTCAACTAAATAGAAGCATTCATTCTATCAACCTATTACATTATTCTGTTGAGGAAGGGTTCATTTAATCTCCTAGGGCAACATATGACAGAAGAGAAGCTACAACTATCTAATTATAAACAAGTTGACTAACAAATAGCCTATCAAAATCTTGGAAATTATAGGCAGAAACATATCTAAATCAGGCAAAACAAATCCTGCACCCCCTCTCAAAAAACTGTTCTGCCGTCGTTGACAGTAGTCTATAGCACATTTCCTATCTTTGACCGTAGTCTATAGCACATTTCCTATCTTTGACAGTAGTCTATAGCACATTTCCTATCTTTGACCGTAGTCTATAGCACATTTCCTATCTTTGACAGTAGTCTATAGCACATTTCCTATCTTTGACCGTAGTCTATATCACATTTCCTATCTTTGACCGTAGTCTATAGCACATTTCCTATCTTTGACAGTAGTCTATAGCACATTTCCTATCTTTGACCGTAGTCTATAGCACATTTCCTATCTTTGACAGTAGTCTATAGCACATTTCCTATCTTTGACCGTAGTCTATATCACATTTCCTATCTTTGACCGTAGTCTATAGCACATTTCCTATCTTTGACAGTAGTCTATATCACATTTCCTATCTTTGACAGTAGTCTATATCACATTTCCTATCTTTGACAGTAGTCTATAGCACATTTCCTATCTTTGACCGTAGTCTATAGCACATTTCCTATCTTTGACAGTAGTCTATAGCACATTTCCTATCTTTGACCGTAGTCTATAGCACATTTCCTATCTTTGACAGTAGTCTATAGCACATTTCCTATCTTTGACCGTAGTCTATAGCACATTTCCTATCTTTGACAGTAGTCTATAGCACATTTCCTATCTTTGACCGTAGTCTATAGCACATTTCCTATCTTTGACAGTAGTCTATAGCACATTTCCTATCTTTGACCGTAGTCTATAGCACATTTCCTATCTTTGACAGTAGTCTATAGCACATTTTCTATATTTGACAGTAGTCTATAGCACATTTCCTATCTTTGACAGTAGTCTATAGCACATTTCATATCTTTGACCGTAGTCTATAGCACATTTCCTATCTTTGACAGTAGTCTATAGCACATTTCCTATCTTTGACCGTAGTCTATAGCACATTTCCTATCTTTGACCGTAGTCTATAGCACATTTCCTATCTTTGACCGTAGTCTATAGCACATTTCCTATATTTGACAGTAGTCTATAGCACATTTTCTATATTTGACAGTAGTCTATAGCACATTTCCTATCTTTGACAGTAGTCTATAGCACATTTCCTATCTTTGACAGTAGTCTATAGCACATTTCCTATCTTTGACAGTAGTCTATAGCACATTTCCTATCTTTGACCGTAGTCTATAGCACATTTCCTATCTTTGACCGTAGTCTGTAGCACATTTCCTATCTTTGACAGTAGTCTATAGCATATTTCCTATCTTTGACAGTAGTCTATAGCACATTTCCTATCTTTGACAGTAGTCTATAGCACATTTCCTATCTTTGACAGTAGTCTATATCACATTTCCTATCTTTGACAGTAGTCTATAGCACATTTCCTATCTTTGACCGTAGTCTATAGCACATTTCCTATCTTTGACAGTAGTCTATAGCACATTTCCTATCTTTGACCGTAGTCTATAGCACATTTCCTATCTTTGACAGTAGTCTATAGCACATTTCCTATCTTTGACCGTAGTCTATAGCACATTTCCTATCTTTGACAGTAGTCTATAGCACATTTTCTATATTTGACAGTAGTCTATAGCACATTTCCTATCTTTGACAGTAGTCTATAGCACATTTCATATCTTTGACCGTAGTCTATAGCACATTTCCTATCTTTGACAGTAGTCTATAGCACATTTCCTATCTTTGACCGTAGTCTATAGCACATTTCCTATCTTTGACCGTAGTCTATAGCACATTTCCTATCTTTGACCGTAGTCTATAGCACATTTCCTATATTTGACAGTAGTCTATAGCACATTTTCTATATTTGACAGTAGTCTATAGCACATTTCCTATCTTTGACAGTAGTCTATAGCACATTTCCTATCTTTGACAGTAGTCTATAGCACATTTCCTATCTTTGACAGTAGTCTATAGCACATTTCCTATCTTTGACCGTAGTCTATAGCACATTTCCTATCTTTGACCGTAGTCTGTAGCACATTTCCTATCTTTGACCGTAGTCTATAGCACATTTCCTATCTTTGACAGTAGTCTATATCACATTTCCTATCTTTGACCGTAGTCTATAGCATATTTCCTATCTTTGACCGTAGTCTATAGCACATTTCCTATCTTTGACCGTAGTCTATAGCACATTTCCTATCTTTGACAGTAGTCTATAGCACATTTCCTATCTTTGACAGTAGTCTATAGCACATTTTCTATCTTTGACCGTAGTCTATAGCACAATTTTATATATTATCTATCGGGTTGGGGTTGGGTTCGGGCCTCAGATATTCACTTAACCACATACAGTGCATTCGGAAATTATTCAGACCCCTTACATTTTTACACATTTTGTTACGTTACAGCCTTATTCTAAAATTGATTAAGTCGTTTTTTTCCCCTCATAAATCTACACACAATACCCCTATAATGACAAAGCAAAAACATTTTTTAATTTTTTTTATTTTTGTGAATGACCCTATAAACTTGGGGATTCGCTTCCATTCTTCTCTGCAGATCCTCTCAAGCTCTGTCAGGTTGGATGGGGAGGGTCGCTGGACAGATATTTTCAGGTCTCTCCAGAGATGTTCAATCGGATGCAAGTCCGAGCTTTGGCTGGGCAACTCAAGGACATTCAGAGACTTGTCCCGAAGCCACTCCTAGTTTGTCTTGTGTGCTTAGGGTCGTCCCAGTCTGAGCTCCTTGAGCAGGTTTTCATCAAGGATCTCTCTGTACTTTGCTCCATTCATCTTTCCCTAGATCCTGACCAGTCTCCTTAGTCCTAGTAAACATCCCCACAGCACGATGTTGCCACAACCATGCTTCACAGTAGGGATGATGCCAGGTTTCCTCCAGACGTGACGCTTGGAATTAAGGCCAAATAATTCAATCTTGGTTTCGTCAGACCAGAGAATCTTGTTTCTCATGGTCTGAGTGTCCATTCGGTGCCTTTTGACAAATTCAAAGTGGGCTGTCATGTGCCTTTTACTGAGGAGTGGCTTCCATCTGGCCACTCTACCATAAAGCCCTGATTGGTGGAGTGCTGCAGAGATGGTTGTCCTTCTGGAAGGTTCTCCCATCTCCACAGAGGAACTCGGGAGCTCTGTCAGAGGGACCAGTGGGTTCTTGGTCACCTCCCTGACCAAGGCCCTTCTCCCTGATTGCTCAATTTGGCCGGACGGACAGCTCTAGGAAGAGTCTTGGTGGTTCCAAACTTCTTCCATTTAAGAATGATGGAGGCCACTGTGTTCTTGGGGGCCTTCAATGTTGACCTCATGACTTGGTTTTTGCTCTGACATTATCTGTCAACTGCACTGTCAACCTTACATAGACAGGTGTGTGCCTTTCCAAATCATGTCCAATCAATTGAATTGACCACAGGTGGACTCCAATCAAGTTGTAGAAACAACTCAAGGATTATCAATGGAAACATGATGCACCTGAGCTCAAATTCGAGTCTCATAGCAAAGGGTCTGAAAACATATGTAAATAAGGTATTTCAGTTTTTTAAATGTTTTATAAATTTGCCAGCATTTCTAAAAACCTGTTTTCGCTTTGTCACTATGGGCTATTGTGTGTAGATTGATGAGTTTAGGTTGTTACGTAAGAAAATGTGAAGGGGTCTGAATGCTTTCCGAATGCACTGTATAGTCTGGCGATTGCGGATGGATTATTAGGAAAAAAGCTGACCCGAGCCCAACTACCAGGCACAACTGTCTTCACCGGCATAACTAATGAGACTGCAAAATATTCTGGACATGTCTCACAACCACAGTTTTGTTCCAGCACTTGGGCTGTTGTTGTATCCTATCACAACAACTGTTCACCACTTGACTATCATTCTGAGAATTCCTTCCTGGATCAGATGATGAAGTGTGAAAATATCTGGGCGTAACTAATCAGCTGGACACCAAATGTGCATCCAACAATTATTATGCATAGTTATTGAAAAACCACATTAATGACAGTATCAAATTAAGTTTTAAGTATCAAGCTAAGGTGACTATTTTCGTTAGAAGCACTCAATTTTGCATACATTATTTTGGATTTGTGTGCCCATGAAAATGGTTTAAAATGTTACGTAGTTACACAACCTTTCTGAGATCTCTACAGGGTTCAAGTGCATGGTCTAATTTAACTGATTCATTATATATGTGTATATGTATATGATTCTCCTCCTTACACTGCCATAAATGCAAGGACAGAAAAGTAATGCTCTATGTCATGTGATTTTGGATCCGTCAAGACAACCACCATGAGAAAGGATAAGACATACAGTGCATTCGGGAGGGAATTCAGATCCCTTGACTTTTTCCACATTTTGTTACATTACAGCCGTATTCTAAAATTAATAAAAATATATTTTTTCCTCATCAATCTACACACAATACTCCGTAATAACTGAGTGAAAACTTTTTTTTTTAATTAAATTTTTATTTTAGCAAATTTATTAAAAATTCAAAATAAATACCTTATTTACATAAGTATTCAGACCTTTTGCTATGAGAGGTGCATCCTGTTTCCATTGATCTACTTGAGATGTTTCTATAACTTGATTAGAGTCCACCTGTGGTCAATTCAATTGATTGGACATGATTTGGAAAGCCACACACCTGTCTTTATAAGGTCCCACAGCTGACAGTGCATTTCAGAGTAAAAACCAAGCCATGAGGTCAAAGAAATTGTCCGTAGAGCTCCGAGACAATATTGTGTCGAGGCACAGATCTGGGGAAGGGTACCAAAACATTTCTGCAGCATTGAAGGTCCCCAAAAACACAGTGGCCTCTATCATTCTTAACCCTTGTGTGGTGTTCGGGTCTGTGGGACCCATTTTCAATGTTTATTTTTTCAAGCTGAGACTAATTGGACCTTGGCTAATTATCTGTGAAGAACATGTAAAAGAACACATTTTCATTGAGTGCACACTGTGCACCCCACTACACATGTATTTGACATATCTGGCGTTCAGGTCCACTGGACCCAGCAGTAATAAAAGTGTGGAAAAGTGTGTGTGTAGGTGAAAACAAGTAAAAATTCAACAAAAAGGTTTACCCTGTGCCTTCACTCTGTCTTCCTCCTCCCTGGGCCTGCTGTTTCAACATAGCACCAATAACCCATCTCCTACTTTCCTCGCACTCTTTACCCTTTTTAGTGTGGGAACCTGCACAATGTTATTACAATACATTGTTTCGGTACATTATTTCGATACATTGTAGAAAATGATCTATTTTCCCACACTCTAGACCAGCCAGGTGCAAATTGGTGGAGGGACAAAACAAATAAATACCTTTGCATGTGTGGCTCCTTACCACAATCAATCAGTATGGCAAAAATAATCTCTGCTTTGAGGGCCTTCGAAATAATTTTTCCAGAGAGAGAAGCTAGTGTGAAAGGAGCGTCTTCCATTTTGAAAGATTTTCCAAAAATAAGGATCATGTCTCTGTCAATTCAAAGTATGACAGTGAGTTGGAAGAAGAGGATGAGATTAACCCTCATCCAGCCCAAGGACCAGCCCGTCAGCAACCAGCTCATCAGCAGCCTGCAGGAGGAGAAATATGGATGTAGAAAATGGTGAAATTGAGTGGCCACCCCGCTTGGCTGCCAAAGTGATAAGGATGCAACCAGGGCCGATGCGGATGGTGGTTTCTCATGTACAGGACATAAAGTCTTCTTTTGAACTATTCATCCCAGCCATCACCCAGAACATCATTCTGGACTGTACTAATTTGGAGGGAAGGTGTGTTTTTCGAGAGAGATCTGTGGCCAGGAATGTCAAAAACCAGAAATGATAATGGATTATGCCACAAAAGGAGTGGTGGACAATTTAGGCAAGCTGGTGACTGGCTACAGCTGCAAAAGAAGAACCCTACACTGGTCACTTGTGATATTCTTCAACATCTTGGACATCTCGGCGTACAAATTAATTTGTCTTCAGAATGGCATAGAACCCAGATTGGAACAGAGGAAAGTTACAGACGAGACGGCTCTTCCTCGAGGAGCTGGGCATGGCATTGGTAAGACCTCTAATCCAAAGGTGGCAACATACCCAAGGACCCCAGCTTCTGCAACCATCGTGAGGAGGATGCTGGAGGAGGATGCTGGTGCCCCATCTGCCCGACCCACAGAACCTACAACTCCAATACCGGAAGTAAGTGTGAGTGATGTTGGTGAATGTGTGTGTGTCTGACTCTCCTACCTTGGCCTGCTGTAATTATATATGTGAGTGAGTGAGATGTTAGTAAAATTCCTGAACTAAGTGTTATCATCATTCTAGATTGCAGCCGGTAGCAACAAGAAGCGCTGCGATGTGTGTGGACCCAAGAAGGACAGGAAGACACAATACACATGCATCAAGAAATACATCAAATGCATCAAATCAAAGTTTATTTGTCACGTTCGCAGGATACAACAGGTGTAAACCTTACAGTGAAATGCTTACTTACAGGCTCTAACCAATGGTGCCAAAAAAAGGTGTGTGTGTGTGTGTGTAGGTAAGTAAATAAATAAAACAACAGTAGAAAGACATTTGAAAAAAGAGTAGCAAGGCTGTATACAGACACCTGTTAGTCAGGCTTATTGAGGTAGTATGTACATGTGGGTATGGTTAAAGTGATTATGCATATATGATGAACAGAGAGTAGCAGAAGCATAAAAAGAGGGGTTGGCGGGTGGTGGGACACAATGCAGATAGCCTGGTTAGCCAATGTGCGGGAGCACTGGTTGGTAGGGCCAATTTAGGTAGTATGTACATGAGTATAGTTAAAGTGACTAAGCATATAAGATAAACAGATAGTAGCAGAAGCGTAAAAGAGGGGCTGGGGGGCACACAATGCAAATAGTCCGGGTAACCATTGGTTACCTGTTCAGGAGTCTTATGGCTTGGGGGTAAAAACTGTTGAGAAGCCTTTTTGTCCTAGACTTGGCACTCCGGTACCGCTTGCCATGCAGTAGTAGAGAGAACAGTCTATGACTGGGGTGGCTGGGGTATTTGACAATTTTTAGGGCCTTCCTCTGACAGCACCTGGTGTAGAGGTCCTGGATGGCAGGCAGCTTTGCCCCAGTGATGTGCTGGGCCGTACGCACTACCCTCTGAAGTGCCTTGCGGTCAGAGGCCGAGCAAAAACCGTACCAGGCAGTGATGCAACTGGTCAGCATGCTCTCGATATTGTAGCTGTAGAACCTTTTGAGGATCTCAGGACCCATGTCAAATCTTTTTAGTTTCCTGAGGGGGAATAGGCTTTGTCGTGCCCTCTTCACGACCGTCTTGGTGTGTTTGGACCAATCTAGTTTGTTGTTGATATGGACACCAAGGAATTTGAAGCTCTCAACCTGCACCACTACAGCCCTGTCGATGAGAATGGGGACGTGCTCGGTGCTCCTTTTCCTGTAGACCACAATCATCTCCTTAGTCTTGGTTACATTGAGGGATAGGTTGTTATTCTGGCACCACCCGGCCAGGTCCCTGACCTCCTCCCTATAGGCTGTCTCGTCGTTGTCGGTGATCAGGCCTACCACTGTTGTGTCGTCAGCAAACTTAATGATGGTTGGAGTCGTGCCTGGCCATGCAGTCGTGGGTAAACACAGAGTACAGGAGGGGACTGAGCACGCACCCCTGGGGAGCTCCAGTGTTGAGGATCAGCGTGGCAGATGTGTTGCTACCTACCCTCACCACCTGGGGGCGCCCTGTCAGGAAGTCCAGGATCCCGTTGCAGAGGGAGGTGTTTAGTCCCATGATCCTTAGCTTGGTGATGAGCTTTGAGGGTACTATGGTGTTGAACGCTGAGCTGTAGTCAATTAACAGCATTCTCACATAGGTGTTGCTTTTGTCCAGGTGGGAAAGGGCAGTGTGGAGTGTAATAGAGATTGCATCATCTGTGGATCTGTTTGGGCGGTATGCAAATTGGAGTGGGTCTAGAGTTTCTGGGAAAATGGTGTTAATGTGAGCCATTAACAGCCTTTCAAAGCACTTCATGGCTATGGACATGAGTGCTACGGGTCTGTAGTCATTTCGGCAGGTTGCCTTTGTGTTCTTGAGCACAGGGACTATGGTGGTCTGCTTGAAACATGTTGGTATTACAGACCCAATCAGGGAAATGTTGAAAATATTAGTGAAGACACCTGCCAGTTGGTCAGCACATGCCTGGAGCACACGTCCTGGTAATCCGTCTGGCCCCGCAGCCTTGTGTATGTTGACCTGTTTAAAGGTCTTACTCATGTAGGCTACAGAGAGCGTGATCACAAAGTTGTCCAGAACAGCTGATGCTCTCATGCATGCCTCAGTGTTGCTTGCCTCGAAGTGATTCAGCTCATCTGGTAGGCTCATGTCACTGGGCAGCTAGTGACTGGCTTCCCTTTGTAGTCTGTAATAGTTTGCAAACCCTGCCACATCCGACGAGCGTCGGAGCCGGTGTAGCATAGCGGGATTTCTTGTAAGCTTCCGGGTTAGAGTCCCGCACCTTGAAAGCGGCAGCTCTACCCTTTAGCTCAGTGCGAATGTTGCCTGTAATCCACGGCTTCTGGTTGGGGAATGTACGTACAGTCACTGTGGGGACGACGTCCTCAATGCACTTATTGATAAAGCCAGTGACTGATGTGGTTTATTCCTCAATGTCATCCAATCTGTTCCAATCTGTGATAGGAAAGCAGTTCTGTAGTTTAGCATCTGCTTCATCTGACCATTTTTTTATAGACCGAGTCACTGGTGCGTCCTGCTTTAATTTTTGCTTGTAAGCAGGAATCAGGAGGATAGAGTTGTGGTCGGATTTACCAAATGGAGGGCGAGGGAGAGCTTTGTACGCGTCTCTGTGTGTGGAGTACAGGTGATCTAGCATTTTTTTCCCTTTGGTTGCACATTTAACATGTTGATAGAGATTTGGTAGAACTGATTTAAGTTTCCCTGCATTAAAGTCTCTGGCCACTAGGAGCGCTGCCTCTGGGTGAGTGGTTTCCTGTTTGCTTATTTCCTTGTACAGCTGACTGAGTGCGGTCTTAGTGCCAGCATCTGTCTGTGGTGGTAAATAAACAGCCACGAAAAGTATACAGTGCCTTGCGAAAGTATTCGGCCCCCTTGAACTTTGCGACCTTTTGCCACATTTCAGGCTTCAAACATAAAGATATAAAACTGTATTTTTTTGTGAAGAATCAACAACAAGGGGGACACAATCATGAAGTGGAACGACATTTATTGGATATTTCAAACTTTTTTAACAAATCAAAAACTGAAATATTGGGCGTCCAAAATTATTCAGCCCCCTTAAGTTAATACTTTGTAGCGCCACTTTTTGCTGCAATTACAGCTGTAAGTCGCTTGGGGTATGTCTCTATCAGTTTTGCACATCGAGAGACTGAAATTTTTTCCCATTCCTCCTTGCAAAACAGCTCGAGCTCAGTGAGGTTGGATGGAGAGCATTTGTGAACAGCAGTTTTCAGTTCTTTCCACAGATTCTCGATTGGATTCAGGTCTGGACTTTGACTTGGCCATTCTAACACCTGGATATGTTTATTTTTGAACCATTCCATTGTAGATTTTGCTTTATGTTTTGGATCATTGTCTTGTTGGAAGACAAATCTCTGTCCCAGTCTCAGGTCTTTTGCAGACTCCATCAGGTTTTCTTCCAGAATGGTCCTGTATTTGGCTCCATCCATCTTCCCATCAATTTTAACCATCTTCCCTGTCCCTGCTGAAGAAAAGCAGGCCCAAAACATGATGCTGCCACCACCATGTTTGACAGTGGGGATGGTGTGTTCAGGGTGATAAGCTGTGTTGCTTTTACGCCAAACATAAAGTTTTGCATTGTTGCCAAAAGTTCAATTTTGGTTTCATCTGACCAGAGCACCTTCTTCCACATGTTTGGTGTGTCTCCCAGGTGGCTTGTGGCAAACTTTAAACGACACTTTTTATGGATATCTTTAAGAAATGGCTTTCTTCTTGCCACTCTTCCATAAAGGCCAGATTTGTGCAATATACGACTGATTGTTGTCCTATGGACAGAGTCTCCCACCTCAGCTGTAGATCTCTGCAGTTCATCCAGAGTGATCATGGGCCTCTTGGCTCCATCTCTGATCAGTCTTCTCCTTGTATGAGCTGAAAGTTTAGAGGGACGGCCAGGTCTTGGTAGATTTGCAGTGGTCTGATACTCCTTCCATTTCAATATTATCGCTTGCACAGTGCTCCTTGGGATGTTTAAAGCTTGGGAAATCTTTTTGTATCCAAATCCGGCTTTAAACTTCTTCACAACAGTATCTCGGACCTGCCTGGTGTGTTCCTTGTTCTTCATGATGCTCTCTGCGCTTTTAACGGACCTCTGAGACTATCACAGTGCAGGTGCATTTATACGGAGACTTGATTACACACAGGTGGATTGTATTTATCATCATTAGTCATTTAGGTCAACATTGGATCATTCAGAGATCCTCACTGAACTTCTGGAGAGAGTTTGCTGCACTGAAAGTAAAGGGGCTGAATAATTTTGCACGCTCAATTCTTCCGTTTTTGATTTGTTAAAAAAGTTTGAAATATCCAATAAATGTCGTTCCACTTCATGATTGTGTCCCACTTGTTGATTCTTCACAAAAAAATACAGTTTTATATCTTTATGTTTGAAGCCTGAAATGTGGCAAAAGGTCACAAAGTTCAAGGGGGCCGAATACTTTCGCAAGGCACTGTAGCTGAGAAGTCTCTAGGCAAGTAGTGTGGCCTGCAGTTTATCACAATATACTCAACTTCAGGTGAGCAAAATCTAGAGACTTCCTTGGATTTCGTGCACCAGCTGTTGTTTACAAATATGCACAGACCGCCCACCCTCGTCTTACCGGAGTGCGCTGTTCTATCCTGCCGGTGCAGAGTGTATCCTTCTAACTGGATATCCATGTCGTCATTCAGCCACGATTCCGTGAAGCATAGGATATTACAGTTTTTTATGTCCCGTTGGTAGGATATTCGTGATCTTACCTCGTCTAGTTTATTGTCCACTGATTGCACGTTGGCTAGTAATATTGACGGTAAATGCAGCTTTCCTAGTTGTCTTCTTAGGGTCCGGACGAGGCATCCGGCTCTTTGTCCTCTCTGTCGCTTCCTTTTGCGAATAATTGGGATGTCTGCCCTGTGGGTTGTTTGGAGACTATCGTGTGAGTCCTGCTTGCTGCTGTTATTGTTGAATAAATATTTGTATAATCCGAGGTGAGTGATCGCTGTCCTGATATCCAGAATCTCTTTGTCTAATCCGAGGTGAGTGATCACTGTCCTGATATCCAGAAGCTCTTTGTCTAATCCGAGGTGAGTGATCGCTGTCCTGATATCCAGAAGCTCTTTGTCTAATCCGAGATGAGTGATCGCTGTCCTGATATCCAGAAGCTCTTTGTCTAATCTGAGGTGAGTGATCGCGCTCCGTATATCCAGAAGCTCTTTGTCTAATCAGAGGTGAGTGATCGCGCTCCTGATATCCAGAAGCTCTTTGTCTAATCCGAGGTGAGTGATCGAGGTGAGTGATCGAGATATGGTTGCAGAAAACATTATGTACAAAATAGTTTACAACTATGCCGGAAAACCCCCCACATAATAGCACAATTGGTTAGGAGACCATAAAACGGCGGCCATCTCCTCTGGTAAAACTCTGTCCCTCATGTGGTTTGTAGACCCGCCTTCATTTGTGTTCAATCGGGCTAATTTATAATTTCCATAAAATACTGTATGTAAAATTTGTCCTCCCAATTGGTTCAGTTCAAAGCAATAGACTTCAATACTGATGAAAACATTGATTCATTTATATTTGCTCAAGATTAATCCCCAGTTTGCAATTGGCTCATTCATCCCCCTCCTCTCCCCTGTAACTATTCCCCAGGTCGTTGCTGCAAATGAGAATGTGTTCTCAGTCAACTTACCTAGTAAAATAACGGATAAATAAAAATACAATTAGTTTGTATTACATGACTCAAACAAGGGTCAGTTGGATTGTCTGAAATTCCCCAAGATAATTATTTATGCAAATATATGCATGCTCAAATATTCACCTAGAGAATCAGTACACCTCTGTTGTACACACGATATGAAGTTTTCAAAATAAACTGATCTGGAGATATACCAATTGATACTGGATCTGTTCTGGGTAATATATGCAAAAATATGCAAGTGCAGCCTCAATAATCAAATTAGATATGAAATAAAAATGTCTGTGAAGTTCTGTTGTGGAGCTGAAATGATCTTACAACCAAGCACAACCAACATGTTTATACACAGGGACTGATGAGTGTGGAGATATTATGCCTTGATGTTATCTTTCACAATCTACTCTTCGCATGCATCAATGCAGACTTGAGTCGGAGAGATGTCAAACTGTTGAGTATTAAGGCAAGAAGCAGCATCTCCTTTGAATACATAAATCTGTGTTCAAATCAAGTCTCAAGAACAGTAAACATTGTGTATGTTGACATTTTAGGGTGGCCTACTGCATGGCAAGCTTTCCTGAGCCCTGCCATGGAAAAACCACCAGAAAAATGCAGATCAAGGCTGTCAATTTCGATTGTGGTCAAAACGATGGATCAAGTCCAAGATAATCATCAGGGTATTCATACATTATCCTATTGTTGGAGTTGAGGTGAAAAAATATATATTGCAAGGGTGTTTACATTGCAATATGAGCATATCAGATGTGAGCTTTTCGCAATCCAATTGACCTCCTTCCCTCAGACTTTCTATTCACGCTCACTTCATATAAAGTCCATTGTAAACGTGTCTGAAAGGTTATTGTAATGTTGTGCTCATAAAGAAGGGACATTTTATTTGGTTCCAAAAAGAGCAAAACATGTTTTACTCAAAGGCATCATCATTGTTCACCACTGACAATAGGAACAACAGGTGTATTGTTTTATAGGCATGTTTACTGTGTGCATATCCATGGTGATACAGACGGTCGTCTACACAAGACGTAAGAAAATGTGAAATGTAACAAATACAGGAGATAACTCCATGACGTGCTTGTACAGTATGTCTCAAATAACGGACAATCTAAACGAAGGCAACCTCTCATAAAAGGCTTTGACTATTATACATTCTCTAAGTACCAAATGCCAGTATGTAAGGGGGCAACATTCACAAATTGTAAAACATTTAGAGCTTCAATACTCAGTACAAAGAAGTGTTTTGCTCAATAACTCTGACAGCTACCAGAATTAAAGCGTCCACTGTGTAGGGTGTTAGAGAACACGGTTCTCCTTTTCCATCACTGAGGTGGTACAGTTCAGCAAGTCTTTTATCATCCTCTATAGATGTGTGTATTCATGTGTTCAGGTCTAACAATATCTGTGTAACATTATTCAGCTGCTGTACACTGGAACCTACTGAAGCTCCAGTAATGTCCTGAGTGAGCTACTTGGACCACCCAGACCTTTGACTTTGTTCTCTAGGCCGGTGTTGATCCTCAGATAAGGCTGGTTTCAGGGGACCACGAGTCAGTGAGAATGAATAGCCTGGCTGGAAAGCAAAATGCTCTCTATACGTAAAGCCCTATTACATTTATCTTGGCTATAGAAGCGTTAACATGCAGACATACTGTGGCACAGTTACTTTCATCATTTTATATTTGAATGCATTTAAGGTTGACCTCTCAATTAAACATTTTGTGCATCAGGCTAGCATTTGACAAAATACCGGGATATTTTATGTAATGAATGTCATTGAGCCTCATTCAGAAAATTCTAAAGATGTTTTTTTGTTTTTTTTAACCCCCTTTTACTCCCCAATTTTTGTGGTATCCAATTGGTACTTACAGTCTTGTCTCATCGCTGCACCTCCCGTACAGCCTCAGGAGAGGCGAAGGTCCCCCAAAACACAACCCAACCAAGCCGCACTGCTTCTTGACACAATTCCCGCTTAACCCGGAAGCCAGCCACACCAACGTGTTGGAGGAAACACCGTACACCTGGCGTCCACGTCAGTGTGCATGCGCCTGGCCCGCCACAGGAGTCACTAGAGAACTATGGGCAAGGACATCCCTGCCGGCCAAACCCTCTCCTAGCCTGGACGACGCTGGGCCAATTCTGCACCGCCCCATGGGTCTCCCAATCACGGCCAGCTGCGACAGAGCCTGGACTCGAACCAGAATCTCTAGACCACTGCGCCCCTCGGGAGGCCAAAGATGTAATACATGTTTGGAATATGTTTGTTTTATATGCTTGTGTTTTGTTTTTATTTCATTTTTTCTTTGTATTTCCTATTTGTTGATTGCATTTCGTATTTGTACTTGATGCCTGTATTTTTGTATTGTGCATGGCTTAGTTGAAAACGAGACATTGGTCTGAACATAACTCCCTGTCAAAATAAAGGTAAAAACAAACCAAAAAAGGTTTTCTACATCATACAGTAGGTAATAAATTGAAGGTGAAAACATACAGACAGTCAGGGACTACATTCCAAGGAGGTGTTGTCATCATACCTTTCCTTTGTCCCTCATGGAGCCTTTTCCGAGGATGGACATCTTTGCTCCTGTTTCTTCTTGTAATCTTTTCATGGAATTGCCCCGTGGACCCAACAGCTTCCCAACAAAATTAAACTGCAACAGAGGAGAGGAAAGGCAATGTTTCTAAAACAGCTTCCTTGACAGTTTTCAATTATATACCTATTACATACTGAAGTAAATGGAAATTAGGTTACATACTGCAAGGGGAAAAAAGATTAGAGAAAAATATAGATTACAGTTGGCTAACAATCAACCTTTTTTTAAAAACCTCTTGAGGATTAGCCCCCTTTTTATTTTATAAATTTTTTTCAGCCTAAAATGACATACCCAAATCTAACTGCCTGTAGCTCAGGCCCTGATGCAAGGATATGCATATTCTTGGTACCATTTGATAGGAAACACTTTGAAGTTTATGGAAATGTGAAAGGAATGTAGTAGAATATAACACAATAGATCTGGTCAAAGATAATACAAAGAAGAAAACAACTGTTCTTTTGTATTTTTTGGGACCATCATGTTTGAAATGAAAGAGAAAGGCCATAATGTATTATTCCATCAGTGTATATGCAAAGTTTTAGACTGATCCAATGAACCATTGCATTGGTGTCCAAATTTTGTATCAAGACTGCCCAAATGTGCCAAATTTGTTTATTAATAACTGTTCATGTTCAAAATTGTGCACTCTCCTCAAACAATATCATGGTATTATTTCACTGTAAAAGCTACTGTAAATTGGACAGCGCAGTTAGATTAACAAGAATGTAAGCTTTCTGCCAATATCAGATATGTCTATGTCCTGGGAAATGTTCTTGTTACTTACAACCTCATGCTAATCTCATTAGCCTACGTTAGCTCAACCATCCCGTGGAAGGGACACCGATCCCGAAGAAGTTTTCACTATTGCTGAATAAAACAAAAAAAGACATGGAAAAAACTGCAACAATTCAACAATGTTCAGCCATGTGTGCTGCACAATACCCATGTGAATGGGTCTTAATCTCATCTGAGGTAGAACATAACAGCCTTTGTGTTCCAAATGGCACCCCATTCCCTTTATAGTGCACTAGTTTTGACCAGGGTCCATAGGGTAGTGCACTATATATGAAATATGGGGAATATTTGAGACACAGACAGTTATCAGCTCTGTCCCTTAGTTAAACCGCTGAGGCTGAGTCAGTCATGTCTTATTATTGCTCAGGGTCATCAATGTTGTATGGAGAGGAAATAAAACATGTGCACCAGCCAATACAATTCCTGGGAATGATCCAGAGGTCAGAGCCAGGAAAGTGAGAAATAATGATTTTCTTCCCATTGGGAAATCAAGGAATCACTATCCAGATGAGGAACTATCAAATGCCTGCCTTCAGGCACTGGCTAACAGAACTCATCTCAGACTGTAGACTTGCTGTTGGACTAAAAACGAGGCCTCAGGATATTACTGTTACTGTCTTTTTTCTTTGTCACTGTTGGAGATTTGCAGTGACCACAATGGTGACCCTCAACATCATAATAGAAGTGATTTAGTTGAGTCCTTTGCTAATGGAAAAGTAATTATTCTCAGACTATTCATTCAATAAAACCACAATCAGAACACCAATTTGAAACACCCCATGGGTTATTAAGTGATTTAGATTTACAACTGCCAAAAATCCTGTTGAGGTCTCTCCCGTTGTTCTCATTTCTCGACCACTCCACCAACATTTTCAAATGAATGGCTTGACCTTCAAATGTTTGTTGTGACCAGCTGATAACTCAACCTCCTCCAGAGCTGAACAGTTGGTCAACTACCCATCTAGACATCTCCTGCCCTGGCCTCACGAATTACTATAACCTATTCATAAGATTACACAAGGACCCCCCTCCCCATGCACTGAGGCTCTACAGGCTATTCAGCCACCCGGAGCCATGGTCAACTGTTTTCTGTATTGCAGCTGCAAACTGGCGGATACCGAAGTGGCACATGACTGCATACTCAGCTTATCTTATCTCTGACATCATGAAGGACCGCATGAAAAGCAAAAGGATTCGGTTCGGAGAAGTCCAACATACATCGCCAACAGAGCTCCACTCTACCTCCATCCATCTCTTCTTTCTGAGGTGATTGAGTTGGGTATTCTGTCTTCTCTGGGGCTGCTTTGACAGGAATATCCTACAGCTGGCTGGGAGCCCTGGAGCAGATGGTCGCCACGACTACAGTGAGAAGTAGCTCGCTGGGCGGCAGCAGAACAGTGGCCTGTTCTCATTACGCTAATGAATGTCTGGAGCCACTCTTAGGCTCCGTGGTGGGCAATTTCGGCTTTAGAAGGGGGCATGGTTCAGTGTTAAATGAGGTTTGAAATGATGCAAGCCACCCCCTGCAGCCCCAACACCGATAAGGCTGAGGATGTTAGAATCTGGGTGTGTTGCTGAAGCAGCAAATTTGTATGGGGATTTTTATTTTTTACTTGTGGAATTACGCAGGTACTAATCTAAATAAATAATGGGAAGATTGTGTTTATATCAAGAGTATGACTATGACTTTATGTACAAAGGATGTGAGGTTTGTTGATGCAGATAAACAAAAACAAGCATTATGTACACCTTCTAGTACTGACTCGTACAAATCATTTGTTCAAATCCAAATTACTGCAAAGTGTAAATAGAATAATTTTGGACTTAAAGTCAGTATCTTCCAAAAAAATACGACGTTCCTAAATCATTGGATATTTGAGGGTTGGGTTTTGATTTCAATCATGCTCAGTCATGCCCACTTGTCCACTAGCACGGGATGGTAATGCCTAGGGGGAATGGTCATGCATGGAGAAACAGCTGCGCTGAGTACGCTCTATCCTGTAGTAGCAGAATCAACCTACAGACAGACCTGCACAATAGCATACAGTGCCACTGATTTTACATGAAACAACATACAAATGTAGAATCTTAATTTGAGACGGTTTGCGACAGCAAGAGAATAACCTTCCAGCAACAGGACATTAATTATTATGTGGATTATAATTGTAGGTGGACATTTTTGTAGGGGTTGATAAAAAATCAATAGAAAATCAAATTAAATCAATTTCAGACTTAGTTTTTATTAAGGGCTTGGTGGCCATTCGTCACAAATTATGATGGCCTTTTTGGGATATTTCAACTAGATACAACAGGTTTAGACTTTACAGTCCAATATTTATTTAACTTGGCAAGTCAGTTAAGAACAAATTCTTATTTTCAATGACAGCCTAGGAACAGTGGGTTAACTGCCTTGTTCAGGGGCAGAACAACAGATTTTTACCTTGTCAGTTCGGGGATTTGATCTGGCAATCATTTTGGTTACTAGTCCAACACGCTAACCACTATGCTACTTGCCACCCCAGGTAGCCTAGTGGTTAGATGCTTATTTACAAGCCCATTTTCAACAATGTAGGGTTAACAAAGTAAGACAAAATTTGCTAAATAAAAAGGAAATTGTAACACAATCAAAACAATAACGAGGCTATATACAAGGTGTACCAGAACTGAGTCAATGTGCAGGAGCAGGAGGTAGTTGAGGTCGTTGAGGTAATAGAGTATGTACATGTGGGTAGGGGTAAAGTTGACTAGACAATCAGGATGTGTTGCATCTACACTCTCTGAAAAAAGGGTACCAAAGGGGTTCCAAAGGGGTTTATTTCTAAGAGTGTACAGCTCAGGACAGTCATGCTCCTGTGAGTACCTGTGAATGTGTGAGTAAATTACTTTTTACACATGAGTCTCTGTGACAGAGAACTGCTCCCTTGCGCCGAGGGCATATGTTTTTTTTGAAGTGGGTGACATTTATTTTCTTCTAAATGTTTTTACAGACGGTACACTGCAAACCAGTTTGACCACTCAACTCGATTCAGGCGATTTTCTTTCAAATCTATTAGAATCCATTTACCAAAAAAAATGGTTAAACCACAGACTGAAGAGGAAGCGAGACATCCTAGTCCCTCATTTTTTCTGGTTCAAACACAGTCAATGAACCAAGCAGACCAGACCCAGCTGCTTTCACATTGGTGCCTATGGGTGACCCCCCCCCATCTTCATCTTCATTCATCCAAAATGTTTTGATTGACAATCCTATGTCTACTTGCTAATACACCACTTACATTTAGTTTTGTAATTTAACCAGTAGAATGTCTGCATGCTCTTCACCTAACACAAATGTGAATATTTCAAGTATCATGTTGCAAGTTTAAAATTGCCCATGGATCCTGAGATCCATAGATCCTGAGATCCATAGATCCTGAGATGTATGCCCTGACATCAGCAATGTTCTTTGTGAGAAGTCACTGACGTGACCTTTAAACACACTTGAAATATGAAGAAAATAATCACAGTGACATAACCGAGACAATCACTACTTGCTAGAGCACATCTCCTTAGAGACGAGCCCCGAGATTTCAATAAAACAAAAGGTGAAACATCCTCAATAAACACTGTGGCAACCTTCCCACTGAATGTCACACTGAACGGAAACGGCTGCAAATGACTGTCTTGTCATGCAGCTCACAAAGGAAGTTTACATGGCTGTAATCTATTGAGCCTCTCGCACAGCACATTTGTCTTCCGACTTCAGCACTTCACAGTTGGACTATTTGAAATGCATTATTCTCTTTCCTGCAGTCAAATGGCCTAGTGGTCTAATGGGTGGAATGGTATTAATATTTTTCATAATTTCGTAATTAATAAAGGTTTTATTTTTCCGCAAAAATTCCAGTGTTTCTATGTCAAACAGTTTTGCAAATGATGCTTTCCGTGAAGACTACAAATTGTTTAGAGCAGAAGACGCCCGTCAACAATTTCCCCCCCATTTTTTTCACTTAAACATCTCACCTGTGAATTGGTTGATGTTTAAAATGGCATTATCCTTAAGCAAAAGAGCTGTTTACCTCGTATTACAACAATATAGTGGTTAATCTAACTGTATTGTTGAACAGTGAATTCACTGCAATGCTGATGGTAATGGTACAAAGGAGTCATTGATATTCAGAATCCTCTTTGCCTATTCAAGAAGCAAAGGTTTGAAATAGGCCACTTCTTAAAGCTGGAATTGTCCTCCAGCGATTTTTGAACTTTTACTGTTTGAAAAGCAATATCACAAGTATAAATACAGTAAAGTACACACACTAAAGGCCCCCGAAAATATGTTTTGATCAAACTATAGTTTTTTAGACACAACTGCAAACTTAAAGCTAAGCGTCAGTATAGAGACAAAGTAGAGTCGCAATTCAACGGCTCAGACACAAGAGGTATGTGGGAGGGTCTACAGTCAATCACGGATTACAAAAAGAAAACCAGCCCCGTCGTGGACCAGGATGTCTTGCTCCCAGACAGACTAAACAACTTCTTTGCCCGCTTTGAGGACAATACAGTGCCACTGACACGGCCCGCTACCAAAACCTGCGGACTCTCCTTCACTGCAGCCAACGTGAGTAAAACATTTAAACGTGTTAACCCTCGCAAGGCTGCAGGCCCAGACGTCATCCCCAGCCGCGTCCTCAGAGCATGCGCAGACCAGCTTGCTGGTGTGTTTACAGACATATTCAATCAATCCTTATCCCAGTCTGCTGTTCCTTCATGCTTCAAGAGGGCCACCACTGTACTGTATACCATCTACTGCATCTTGCCTATGCTGTTCTGTACCATCACTCATTTAATTATCTTTATGTACATATTCTTCATCGCTTTACACTTGTGTGTATAAGGTAGTTGTTGTGAATTGTTAGGTTAGATTACTCGTTGGTTATTACTGCATTGTCGGAACTAGAAGCACAAGCATTTGAGGCGGCAGGGTAGCCTAGTGGTTAGAGCGTTGAATTAGTAACTAGAATGTTGCAAGTTCAAACCCCTGAGCTGACAAGGTACAAATCTGTCATTCTGATCGTGAACAGGTAGTTAACCCACTGTTCCTAAGCTGTCATTGAAAATAAGAATTTGTTCTTAACTGACTTGCCTAATAATAAATAAATTTCACTACACTTGCATCAACATCTGCTGACCATGTGTCTGATTTGATTTGATTTAATGGAGTAGGGCATTCAATGATGGGAATCTGTGATGTCACCGGCCTCCCACTGCCATGTCATGACTTACCTGAACCACCTATTGAGATGTGCCTTTTGTTAAGTAAAACAGGTGTTAAATGAGGTGAAAAGGAGACTGGAGTACCATTTTAATCTGTTTGCGATATTACAATAACAAAAACATTACTGTAAACAACGAAAACAGTTTTTTCCCCCTCTGACATCATTGCATACACAATAGTAAAGCACAATAAGTACTGCAATTTTTTTACCATGCTTTCGTGGCGCTCCTCAGCTCGGCAACAAAGACTATAATAACGGATGTGGGGCAGCCAGTGGCGCTGTTTCCCCCTACTGCAAATTACATCTTTAAGAAACAACAATAAAAAATGGAAACCCTATGAAACACTTGACAGATCAAGGCAACATTAGAGTAACATTAGAGAGTACTGTCCTTGGAGGAGGCTCTTTTAAAGACAGCTAAAGCTGTCATTATGCTCCTTAAAGACAGCTAAAACTGTCATTACGCTCCTTAAAGACAGCTAAAACTGTCATTATGCTCCATTATGCTCCTTAAAGACAGCTAAAACTGTCATTATGCTCCTTAAAGACAGCTAAAACTGTCATTATGCTCCTTAAAGACAGCTAAAACTGTCATTACGCTCCTTAAAGACAGCTAAAACTGTCATTATGCTCCTTAAAGACAGCTAAAACTGTCATTACGCTCCTTAAATACAGCTAAAACTGTCATTATGCTCCTTAAAGACAGCTAAAACTGTCATTATGCTCCTTAAAGACAGCTAAAACTGTCATTACACTCCTTAAAGACAGCTAAAACTGTCATTACGCTCAGTTGGAGAGCAAAGAGGAGTCAGACTACAACACACTTAGGCTACAATACGCATAAACAACAATTTCACACAGCATACCAGCAGACAATTGGAGGTGTAATCCTAATGCAGGATTACACCTCAAAAAGGAGTTCCTCTTTGATGGATTTCAGGTGTGTGTTTGTGCACTGCACCCTAGCCCCCCACTCCAGTTTTGTGAGGCCAAATGAGATCTGCAGATGGTCTGAGACAGTCAGAAAGTCCCTGCTTGTTTAGCCAGCTGTGCTATTGGGTAATCCCAGTTCTGGCCTGATAGGGAGATTATAGCCTGAGGCGGAGCGGAGGTCTGTCTGCCTCCCTGCACTTTAATGGCTGAGGGATGACTGGGCGTCTGTGGACAGCGGCATTAGTTCCACAGAGCTTAGACACTGGCAGAGAGAGAAAGAGAGAGACAGAGAGAGGAGAGAGAGAGAGAGAGAAAGAGAGAGACAGAGAGAGGAGAGAGAGAGAGAAAGAGAGAGACAGAGAGAGGAGAGAGAGACTTTGTACATCGTTACAACACCGTCTCTATTCCTTTAGAACTTTTGTGAGAGTAATGTTTACTGTTCATTTTATATTGTTTATTTCATTTGATTTATTATCTATTTCACTTGCATTGGCAATGGCAATGTAAACGTGTTTCCGATGAGAGAGAGAGAGAGAGAGAGAGAGAGAGAGAGAGAGAGAGAGAGAGAGAGAGAGAGAGAGAGAGAGAGAGAAGCACTCTGCTAAGTGGAGGCCAGAAAGAGATGGCTGAGACTACAGGGCTAATGAGCCTACAGAAAGAAATGTCTTGGGTTTGGGGAATGGATGAAATGTACTGTATTTGTTTGGAGAAATATTACTGACAGCGTAATGTTATTGTAAGGGTTCTGGCAATACTATATTTTAAATCTATACTTGGAATTAATTTGGAAAGGAAAGTTGAAGGCTACATTCTTTTGCTGACAACTAAAAAAAGCCAAATGGAACCTCCTCAAATAATGCTTAGTGCAAGTAACAATCATGAAAATCTATGAGATTCAATTACTTTTCATCCTGAACTTGGAAAAAATATGGAAAAACCTAAGCAATCATGGGGACTATGTGTGTGTGTTTGGTTTAACATTCAGGGGATGCTGCGTTTTCTCACATTGTTCCCCAATGAAACAGGGATGTAAAGACACAGCACAGCAGGAACAAGTTTGTGATGAATCTGTGGCATTAACATACAGGGGGCTGGCAGCACAGATATAGACATGGAGCCTTGGTACAGGGGGCCAGCAGCACAGATATAGACATGGAGCCTTGGTACAGGGGGCCAGCAGCACAGATATAGACATGGAGCCTTGGTACAGGGGGCCAGCAGCACAGATATAGACATCGAGCCTTGGTAAAGGGGGCCAGCAGCACAGATATAGACATGGAGCCTTGGTACAGGGGGCCAGCAGCACCGATATAGACATGTAGCCTTGGTACAGGGGGCCAGCAGCACAGATATAGACATGTAGCCTTGGTACAGGGGGCCAGCAGCACAGATATAGACATGTAGCCTTGGTACAGGGGGCCAGCAGCACAGATATAGACATGTAGCCTTGGTACAGGGGGCCAGCAGCACAGATATAGACATGGAGCCTTGGTACAGGGGGTCAGCACAGATATAGACATGGAGCCTTGGTACAGGGGGCCAGCAGCACATATATAGACATGTAGCCTTGGTACAGGGGGCCAGCAGCACAGCTATAGACATGGAGCCTTGGTACAGGGGGCCAGCAGCACAGATATAGACATGTAGCCTTGGTACAGGGTTGCCAGCAGCACAGATATAGACATGGAGCCTTGGTAAAGGGGGCCAGTAGCACAGATATAGACATGTAGCCTTGGTACAGGGGGCCAGCAGCACAGATATAGACATGTAGCCTTGGTACAGGGGGCTGGCAGCACAGATATAGTCATGTAGCCTTAGTACAGGGGGCCAGCAGCACAGATATAGACATGTAGCCTTAGTACAGGGGGCCAGCAGCACAGATATAGACATGTAGCCTTGGTACAGGGGGCCAGCAGCACAGATATAGACATGTAGCCTTGGTACAGGGGGGCAGCAGCACAGATATAGACATGTAGCCTTGGTACAGGGGGCCAGCAGCACAGATATAGACATGTAGCCTTGGTACAGGGGGCCAGCAGCACAGATATAGACATGTAGCCTTGGTACAGGGGGGCAGCAGCACAGATATAGACATGTAGCCTTGGTACAGGGGGCCAGCAGCACAGATATAGTCATGGGGCCTTGGTACAGGGGGCCAGCAGCACAGATATAGACATCTAGCCTTGGTACAGGGGGCCAGCAGCACAGATATAGACATGTAGCCTTGGTACAGGTGGCCAGCAGCACAGATATAGACATGTCGCCTTGGTACAGGGGGTCAGCAGCACAGATATAGTCATGGAGCCTTGGTACAGGGGGCCAGCAGCACAGATATAGACATGGAGCCTGGTACAGGGGGCCAGCAGCACAGATATAGACATGTAGCCTTGGTACAGGGGGCTGGCAGCACAGATATAGTCATGTAGCCTTGGTACAGGGGGCCAGCAGCACAGATATAGACATGTAGCCTAGGTACAGGGGGCCAGCAGCACAGATATAGACATGTAGCCTTGGTACAGGGGGCCAGCAGCACAGATATAGTCATGGAGCCTTTGTACAGGGGGCCAGCAGCACAGATATAGTCATGGAGCCTTGGTACAGGGGGCCAGCAGCACAGATATAGACATGTAGCCTTGGTACAGGGGGCCAGCAGCACAGATATAGACATTGAGCCTTGGTACAGGGTGTCAGCAGCACAGATATATTCATGGAGCCTTGGTACAGGGGGTCAGCAGCACAGATATAGTCATGGAGCCTTGGTACAGGGGGCCAGCAGCACATATATAGACATGGAGCCTTGGTACAGGGGCCAGCAGCACAGATATAGACATGGAGCCTTGGTACAGGGGGCCAGCAGCACAGATATAGACATAGAGCCTTGGTACAGGGGGCCAGCAGCACAGATATAGACATGGAGCCTTGGTACAGGGGGCCAGCAGCACAGATATAGACATGGAGCCTTGGTACAGGGGGCCAGCAGCACAGATATAGACATAGAGCCTTGGTACAGGGGGCCAGCAGCACAGATATAGTCATGGAGCCTTGGTACAGGGGGCCAGCAGCACAGATATAGACATGTAGCCTTGGTACAGGGGGCCAGCAGCACAGATATAGACATGGAGCCTTGGTACAGGGTGTCAGCAGCACAGATATATTCATGGAGCCTTGGTACAGGGGGTCAGCAGCACAGATATAGTCATGGAGCCTTGGTACAGGGGGCCAGCAGCACATATATAGACATGGAGCCTTGGTACAGGGGCCAGCAGCACAGATATAGACATGGAGCCTTGGTACAGGGGGCCAGCAGCACAGATATAGACATAGAGCCTTGGTACAGGGGGCCAGCAGCACAGATATAGACATGGAGCCTTGGTACAGGGGGCCAGCAGCACAGATATAGACATAGAGCCTTGGTACAGGGGCCAGCAGCACAGATATAGACATAGAGCCTTGGTACAGGGGGCCAGCAGCACAGATATAGTCATGGAGCCTTGGTACAGGGGGCCAGCAGCACATATATAGACATGGAGCCTTGGTACAGGGGCCAGCAGCACAGATATAGACATGGAGCCTTGGTACAGGGGGCCAGCAGCACAGATATAGACATAGAGCCTTGGTACAGGGGGCCAGCAGCACAGATATAGACATGGAGCCTTGGTACAGGGGGCCAGCAGCACAGATATAGACATGGAGCCTTGGTACAGGGGGCCAGCAGCACAGATATAGACATAGAGCCTTGGTACAGGGGGCCAGCAGCACAGATATAGGCATGGAGCCTTGGTACAGGGGGCCAGCAGCACAGATATAGACATAGAGCCTTGGTACAGGGGGCCAGCAGCACAGATATAGTCATGGAGCCTTGGCACAGTGGGACAATACCTCAGATATTGTGTAAACAAACAGGACATTAGGACTGCTTCCTGTGAAGGAGAATAGCTGACAGGTTATTAAAGCCATTATCCCTACAGATGAGACTCAACAACCTCACAATGAATACCCCGGTCTGACTGGACTAAATTAATCTGGACCGTGAAACAGAGTCAAGCGTGACAGTCTTACGCTCTCTAAGATCAGCAGTCAGTCACACAGTTTTCTGAAGGAGAAATAAAAAACACGATGATGAAATGTGTGTCTATAACTTGTTGTTCTATCTCAACATTTGCGTATATTTGCTGGTTCTTTGTAGGGTTGCAAAGGGAGGGTATATTACTGGAAACGTTCAAAGTAAACTACCAGAATTTTGGCATCTTTCAAACATTTTATTTAATCTATCACAAGACATCTAGTGGCCCTTTTGGGTACTTCAGATTATCAAAGGTCTCTGTAATGATCTCTGGCCCATTGTATGGCCTTATCACATGTAAAATATAAGAAATAATTGAATAAGATACATTTTATTTAAAAAAATGGAATGACAAAGCTGTAAAACATTATCCTAAATACAAATCATCAACTTACTGAATACCATTGCTGTTAAATATGAGGGTTTCTATAACGTCTGCTTCCAACTCACACCCTCAAACATGTAGAGCCCCTGAACGCAGCCCACTTTCCAGCTCACTTTCCAGCCCACTTTCCAGCTCACTTTCCAGCCCACTTTCCAGCCCACTTTCCAGCCCACTTTCCAGCCCACTTTCCAGCTCACTTTCCAGCTCACTTTCCAGCCCACTTTCCAGCTCACACTACTGTTGCCCTTTTGGGCCCCCTGGGTATTACCTTCTGCCTGCCCCTGGACCCAGCTACCTGCCTCCTCC
Organism: Oncorhynchus kisutch; assembly: GCF_002021735.2. Taxonomy (NCBI): domain Eukaryota; kingdom Metazoa; phylum Chordata; class Actinopteri; order Salmoniformes; family Salmonidae; genus Oncorhynchus; species Oncorhynchus kisutch. The sequence continues at coordinate 32,521,278 of NC_034198.2, read as the reverse complement.
TGTGTATGACCTTCTGCCTGCCCCTGGACCCAGCTACCTGCCTCCTCCTGTGTATGACCTTCTGCCTGCCCCTGGACCCACATACCTGCCTCCTCCTGTGTATGTCCTTCTGCCTGCCCCTGGACCCAGCTACCTGCCTCCTCCTGTGTATGTCCTTCCGCCTGCCCCTGGACCCAGCTACCTGCCTCCTCCTGTGTATGTCCTTCTGCCTGCCCCTGGACCCAGCTACCTGCCTCCACCTGTGTATGACCTTCTGCCTACCCCTGGACCCAGCTACCTGCCTCCTCCTGTGTATGACCTTCTGCCTGCCCCTGGACCCAGCTACCTGCCTCCTCCTGTGTATGACCTTCTGCCTGCCCCTGGATCCAGCTACCTGCCTCCTCCTGTGTATGACCTTCTGCCTGCCCCTGGACCCACATACCTGCCTCCTCCTGTGTATGTCCTTCTGCCTGCCCCTGGACCCAGCTACCTGCCTCCACCTGTGTATGACCTTCTGCCTGCCCCTGGACCCAGCTACCTGCCTCCTCCTGTGTATGACCTTCTGCCTGCCCCTGGACCCAGCTACCTGCCTCCACCTGTGGTCCTTTGCAATAAACACCTTCTGTTCCCTGCGCTTGAAACCAGCTCGCTCCCCTCGTGTTCATTACAGTTTCAGCATGAAATATCCTTTTACATATATTTTTTACAAACTTGCATTTATTTTACTATGTCAATATGTACTGGTTGTCAATGTTTTGTGGTCAAACTGGTGGCAGTTGTGACAAAAGTCAGTTAATTGAACATAATGCCATTGTTGATTAGATGCTTTTTTCATGAATTAGGCTATTTTCTCTTGACCCGTATGGTCTATCTACTATACACCATTGAACAATATGGACACAGATATAATAAATTAACACTACATATGAATAAAAAAACAAGTTATTCAAGTATAAATGACCAAAGTTACAATGGATTGCCATAGATTTTATTTGAATAACTTTGGTAAAATACCAGTAGCTTTGCAGCCCTAGTTCTTTGACAAGCTGTTAGTATCCAGAAAGAACTGCCTGGCTATTACTAATGATTCTTCCTATGCAGTGTCAAAAGATTACACTCTGCAGTGCAACCCTTCTCCTTAGATCAGAATGTTTGGGGGTGTACAAGTTTTCTGCCGGAGGCAGATGTTCAACTGAGCTAACTACAAGCTAGGAGGAAGAAGCAAACACTCAAGACCTCTGCTTTGCTCTCAGAGGAAAACAATTTATGCCTGAAGCCTCTCTGCAGCAAGCAAAAACACAGTATCACTACTTTTGTATACTATCTCATAAACAGCTTTGTGTACAACAAAGTAACCAACAGGTCTGTCTCAGCAGGCTTGCAAAGAAAAACCCAAGATACCATCTTACATCCACTTAACTTTTCCTACAACGTGTTGTAAGGTCCTATTCAGGGCCTTATCTATGTTTAACACCTTTCAACAAGGTCGGTCCTCCTTTGGGACAATGGATTTCTTTGGCAATACAATGGGATTATTCTATGTGCAAAGCGCAGATACACCGCTATGTAAAGGTCACAAGAACTGAAGACTGATAAGCCTGAATGGGTGAGGCTCACAGGACCAAATGTCATTGCATGTGTACCTGGAGGGAGACTTTTCCTTTGGAAAAAAACTCAAAGGCTCTTTAAGCCAAACAAATGACTCAGAATTCTTTAAGGGCAAGAAGCTGGGGTTTTGCTTATCAGGGCACACAGGTAATGCAATTTTGAGATAATATATATGTTACATTTGTATCACTACTATAACATTTGTTTATATTGCAGGTTTATGTATTTTAAAGCTAGAATCCTTCATTGAAAAAAATGCCAAAGCGGGCCTCTGTTTTGGTATAAGGCTGAGGGATGGGCCTGGAGAAATGTTAACACTCTTAAATTCATAGACAGGGATATGGATGCATGGACTGACCATCCATGATATAAAATGTATAGTTTTAACCAGGTTTTGAGGATATACAGTGTTTACATTTACATTGTTTACAAACATTGGAATAAAACAAGTTTATATTTTTAGTTCTCATGGGGTACAACCATTGAACTAAGCAGTGAGGCAGTTGTACTGTAGTCTTCAAGAATCATAATTAATTTATGTCCAAAAATGGATGTAGCCACTTAAAATACAATTTAAAAGCCAAAAATACATGACTGGGAATATTTCAAGGGCAAGAAGCTGTTTTTTTGTTTATCATGTGTCATGACTGTCCACGAGAATTCAAATAGGTCAGATCAGGTTTGCAGTGAATAACTTCAATCAGGGGGGAGAACTAGGGGGGATTAACAACTCACGTCTTGTTGTAAATCAAGGGGAGAAGATGTAGGTCTCTCTCTCCAAATCCACCAAAGGAATGTGCTTTGTCTCAACAGACCTTTTTCCCGCTGAAACTCTAACACGTTCAAAAGCAACTACTGGAACAATATTTATAACCTAAAATGTGGGGAATGGTCAGAGGCCATCTATTGAACATTAGTGCCATTTTGTTTGTTATTTTGTGATGTCATTAACAATGTTATAAAGGAAATACTGTAACTTGGAAAGTATACCCACTACATGTACAAAGTTTCCATACTATGTATGGTGCATGTAACATGAAAAATTATGAAAGTGTTTTTGTTAATCGATGGATGTGATTTGAGAAACTATAAGAGATAATTGTTTTACATTACTTTGTAACTGACAAGTCATGCCTCATGTCCGCCCCTTTCCTGCAAACTGTATAAATGATGGGTAAGAAACTAAAATAGCAGACCAGAGAGACATCAAGCTGCAGCTGCATGTTTAAAGTGGTCTGAACTTTTAATCTCAACATGAGGTAGAGACGATAAACTCACCTACCGGACAATCACTAGTACGGATGGTTAGCTGTCCTAAGTGAAGCGAATTTAAGTAGAACTATTCTACTCTGCTCAAGTCATTGCATTATGCTACTCTCATGACCCCACTGGGAACCATCGACCTGGCTGGCTTGCCTATCTTCAAAGAAGCACATTCAGGAGCGAAATAAAATAAAATAAACTCTGTTCAGGAATACACGACAAGTCACTGGATACCGGACAACTACAAAGAAGGACAACAGTATGAAAACTGTCAGAACCAGCTATGTTGTGTCATTCTGCTAGGGATCTGTTAACGTATTAAGTATGCATGTTTATCCTGTGTTACCATTAATTAGCTAGTACATAAATAATTCAACCAATTTGTCTAGTATTGAATCGTAAGTAAGGCTCTGTTTAGTTAACATGCAAGGAGGTTAAGACTGTTCAGAATGATGATATGATACGAGGTTATGAGGTCATGATTAATTAGTTGATTGTTTAAATTATGTGATAGGTAAAGACCTTACAGAGTTCAATTTGGGAGATGGTAACTCTTTAAAGAACCACTCTCGTGGTGCCCCAGATCCTGATGAGTTAATTGTTACATGATTACTTTAATCGGGAAACAATTAAACATAGTTAGTTGATTAGATAAATAACAGTCATCAGATGAATGTTAAAGTCAAGTCATGACACATGGCAAACAGTTAATGCAATTTGAGATCATACACGTTACATTTTTATCACTACTACAACAGTTTGTTAATATTGCAGGTTTTACAGCTTTTAATCTGCAGTATAATTATATTTATCTGCGCTGGAATGTTTCTAATCAGGAATATGCACTTTTAAGCCAATTACAAACCAGCCGAACAGACATGGAGAAGTATATGCAACGTGTATGACAATGAGGCTAACCGTGTCAATGTCCTAACTGAGTAACATACTAAATGGAGTTTAAACAGTGCAGGTAAGATGACATTGTGGTTAGTGTGGACACAGTCTGTAGCATTGTGTATGTTGAGACTTTCGTTACTGTTTTGGCTGGAGTTATCCAGGCGTGATGAGATTACTGCATGAACTAATTCACATGGATGAATCTTGAATCTGTAGGTGAATAGCGGGATCTTGCTGTGATCAAACTGCATACAGGATGACAGTAAAACTCCACAGGTTTATTTAAGCAATAAGGCCAGACGGGGTGTGGTATATGGCCCCTGTAAATTGACCATATACCACAAACCCCAGAGGTGCCTTGTTGCTATTATAAAGTGGTTACCAGTAAAGTAGAACAGTAAAAATACATGTTTTGTCATACCCGTGGTATACAGTCTGATATACCACAACTTTCAGGCAATCAGCATTCAGGTGTCGAACCACGCAGTTTATAGTACAATTTTGAATCAAGGAGGAAATAGAAATATATGTTGCTTGTCAGTTGTTTTACTGCATTTATCTACATTTGATGAATACATTATTTCATGCATATTATGTCATACTAGCTTTGACATACAAGGTTTGTGTGCTCTTCCAAACCAAAACCCTGTCTGCAGAAAACAATAAAGAATCAACCGTTTCGTGGAGAGCAGAGCACCTGAAAATCTATTCCAAGCCTAGGGGGTATTTGATGTGAATCAATTAAATCTCATTAAGACAGCAAAGGGAAATAAAAACAAACTAAATTCAAGCAATGGTAGAAATAAATAATCAGCATTCAAAATGTCAATTAAGCCCAGCGAGCTGTTGATTATCATGGCAAAGGTATGTGGTGTAGACAGAGCCCTGAGCATCTGTACGTGGTGACTGTTTGTTGCATTGCAGCATTAAAGCCGAAGCTTCATCCTCCCATCTGGGCTGGAGAGAAAAGACAAATAAAAAGGACTTCACAAATGGGACGGATTGCCTCTCGGGGACCTGTAAAAAGACTGCACATGTCATGAGAAAGTTGGAGCGGCTTTATTAGTGGAAGGTGCAGCATCAGCAAAGAAGTCAAACAAGCCTGTTATGCCTGACGCAGCTTTGTAAAATGGGTGTATTTTTTCATCGTCTTCAGGGAGTGCTGTCCATATGCTTATAGATTTCAGTGAATCAATCAGGGGTAGCTAACGTGGTAATTCATTTCTCTCAAAGACCCAGACTGACGTCACTCATAGAACAGAAAAGTGCTTCACTTTTTGACGATTTTGGTCCGTTCACGCGCTGATGATTGACCGTCAAACACTGACATTATAATTGTTTCTCACTGTTGTGCAGGAAGGTTGGGGAAAGAAATAACATACCATGTTAGCTCCAAAGGCTTTTGGTTGATCACGCTGTGTATCTGACAGCTTGGCCAATCATGTGGAAGGCCTCTGAAAACAATTGGTTTGATGGTGATGCAATAAAGGTCAATACAACACAAGCCAAATCTCTCTTTCCACAGCTATTGATTGTTTTCAAAAAATTCACAGTAATCTGAGAGGTGATGAGATGTGAACAATCTCAACTTCCTCAGTATAGCAGTTGTTGTTAGACAACTCTTCTGCAGCAGATTATTTGTTGTTAGACAACTCTTCTGCAGTAGATTATTTGTTGTTAGACAATTCTTCAGTAGTACAGCAATTGTTGTTAGACAACTCTTCAGCAGTAGATTATTTGTTGTTAGACAACTCTTCTGCAGTAGATTATTTGTTGTTAGACAATTCTTCAGTAGTACAGCAATTGTTGTTAGACAACTCTTCAGCAGTAGATTATTTGTTGTTTGACAATTCTTCAGGAGTACAGTCATTGTTGTTAGACAACTCTTCTGCAGTAGATTATTTGTTGTTAGACAACTCTTCTGTAGTAGATTATTGGTTGTTAGACAACTCTTATGCAGTAGATTATTTGTTGTTAGACAACTCTTCTGCAGTAGATTATTTGTTGTTAGACAACTCTTCTGCAGTACAGTAATTGTTGTTAGACAACTCTTCTGCAGTAGATTATTTGTTGTTAGACAACTCTTCTGCAGTACAGTAATTGTTGTTAGACAACTCTTCTGCAGTACAGTAATTGTTGTTAGACAACTCTTCAGCAGTAGATTATTTGTTGTTTGACAATTCTTCAGGAGTACAGTCATTGTTGTTAGACAACTCTTCTGCAGTAGATTATTTGTTGTTAGACAACTCTTCTGTAGTAGATTATTGGTTGTTAGACAACTCTTATGCAGTAGATTATTTGTTGTTAGACAACTCTTCTGCAGTAGATTATTTGTTGTTAGACAACTCTTCTGCAGTACAGTAATTGTTGTTAGACAACTCTTCTGCAGTAGATTATTTGTTGTTAGACAACTCTTCTGCAGTACAGTAATTGTTGTTAGACAACTCTTCTGCAGTACAGTAATTGTTGTTAGACAACTCTTCTGCAGTAGATTATTTGTTGTTAGACAACTCTTCTGCAGTAGATTATTTGTTGTTAGACAACTCTTCTGCAGTACAGTAATTATTGTTAGACAACTCTTCTGCAGTACAGTAATTGTTGTTAGACAACTCTTCTGCAGTAGATTATTTGTTATTAGACAACTCTTCTGCAGTACAGTAATTGTTGTTAGACAACTCTTCTGCAGTACAGTAATTGTTGTTAGACAACTCTTCTGCAGTAGATTATTTGTTGTTAGACAACTCTTCTGCAGTACAGTAATTGTTGTTAGACAACTCTTCTGCAGTACAGTAATTGTTGTTAGACAACTCTTCTGCAGTACAGTAATTGTTGTTAGACAACTCTTCTGCAGTACAGTAATTGTTGTTAGACAACTCTTCTGCAGTACAGTCATTGTTGTTAAACAACTCTTCTGCAGTACAGTAATTGTTGTTAGACAACTCTTCTGCAGTACAGTAATTGTTGTTAGACAACTCTTCTGCAGTACAGTAATTGTTGTTAGACAACTCTTCTGCAGTACAGTAATTGTTGTTAGACAACTCTTCTGCAGTACAGTAATTGTTGTTAGACAACTTTTCTATCAAGTGATCAGTCCCCTTGTAATGCACAGTGCTCACTTACTATGCAGTGCCCCATAGAGACTGTAATTTATTCTGCTTGGGTTTAGATATCATTTGTAAGGTATTTTCAATACATATATAACCTTCAGAAAGTATTCATACCCCTTGACTTATTCCACATTTTGTGTTACAGCCTGAATTCAAAATGGATTAAATCTTTTTTTTCTCACCCATCTAAACACAATACCCCGTAATGACAAGGTGAAAACATGTTTTAAAAATGTTTGCAAATTTATTGAAAATTAAATACAGAAATATCTCATTTCCATAAGTATTCACACTCCGGATTCAATACAGAATCACATTTGGCAGCGGTTACAGCTGTGAGTCTTTCTGGGTAAGTCCCTAAGAGCTTTACACACCTGGATGGTACAATATTTGTACATTATTCTTTTTAAAATTCTTCAAGCTCTGTCAAGTTCGATGATGATCATTGTTAGACAGCCATTTTCAAGTCTTGCCATAGGTTTTCAGGCCCTTTTAAGTCAAAACTGTAACTACGCCACTCCGGAACATTCAATGTTGTCTTGGTAAGCAACTCCAGTGTATTTTTGGCCTTGTGTTTTAGGTTATTGTCCTGCTGAGAGGTGCATTTGTCTCCCAGTGTCTGTTGGAATGCGGACTGAACCAGGTTTTCCTCTAGGATTTGGCCTGGGCTTAGCTCTATTCCACTTCTTTTTATGCCAACAAACTCCCAAATACTTGCCAACAACAAGCATACCCATAACATGATGCAGCCACCACCATGCTTGAAAATATGAAAAGTGGTACTCAGTGATTTGCTGTTTTGGATTTTCCCCAAACATAACACTTTCTATTTAGGACATAAATGTAATTTATTTTCAAATTTTTTGCAGTTTTACTTTAGTGCCTTATTGAAAACAAGATGCATGTTTTGGAATATTTGTATTCTGTACTGGCCTCCTTCTTTTCACTCTCATTTTCACTCTCATTTATGTTGGTATTGTGGAGTAACTACAATGTTGTTGACACAAAAGGAAATGTGTAAAAAGTCAAAAGGAGTGAATCATTTCTGAAGGCACTGTATGTTACTGTATCCTTCAGGTATGTATTCTAACGAGAACAAAATAAGTCATGGGGAATGTTTGAACAATTCTTTCAACACGACATAGCTGATGAAACTATGGCTGCGTTTAGACAGGCTGCCCAATTCTGATATTTTTTTCACAAAATGTTATTTTTACCTATCAGATCAGTGAAAAGATCTGATGTGATTGTTCAAAAGACCAATTAGTGGAAAAAATATCTAAATTGTGGCAGCATCTCTACATGCAGCCATTGTGATAGATGGCACCCAGTTATCTTTGATGCCAACCCTACTGCCAAAGATGACATGTTCTAAAATCTCTCTCAAATTCCATCTGTGGTGGGGTCTTGCAGTATCATAATAATCTTTATAAATTCAAATAGTCCAGACGCTATAGCACTCGATCACTCGACCAATCAAGGCACAGATAACAGTATGGCAATTCGTTCATAAGATGTGATTCCCCATAATCAATTCAATTCAATGGGCTCTATTGGCATGGGAAACATATGTTTACATTGCCAAAGCAAGTGAAATAGATCATTATCTCCCACACAGATAATCTGATGACTGACTGTGACAAAGGAGATTCATTTCCCTGGATTGAGATAACCACAATACAATAAAAACAATTTGGGTAAAATACTGAGATATTCAAGAACTTCTCCAGTGATTGATAGATTTTCCCCCACGCCCCTTACACATTCTTAAATCTCCAACCGTAACATGAATGTTTTCAATTAAACCCTATCTCTTGAAATTACTAGATAGTTGTTTGTGCGCCCCATTCGTTTCTCAGCCCCAGTTTCAGTCTAAGGGAAAGCATATATCTCTGCTCTAAGGGAAATCTTTCACCTTGACTTATATCGCTGCTTGAAGGCCTCTGAGGCCTTAGGAGCCTGTGTCAGCAGGGACCATCTCATCCAGTGGTAGCCAGTAGAGTCTGGTAGTGGCATACCAAACATTCTTAGAAATTCTTAGAATTCTTCTTGGGGATTCTTAGAAAAATAGACTGCTGTAAAAAACATTCAATAGCAGCCTTACACTAGCTGCTGCTAAAGAGGGATGTTAACAAAGAAGTCACATCTGATCTTGTAATGTGGTTGGTGAATGGGAGGCAGTAATTTGATATTGTGCTACTGTATAGTATTGAGTGGCTTTTCGTATTCCTCCTTTGGGCTTCTGTTCAGATTACTTTAGAGTGAGGGAAGGACAGGCAGTTCATTCTGTATTATCTCATTCTGAGTGTAAATCCGCTGCAGGATTGGCCATTGGCCAAGATGATTGGAATACTTGTAATTCTCAAAAGGATTTCCTTTTCTACTGTAACTCGAGACAGTCTGGTATTTAATGAACTGCTCATCAATGTCTTGCCTATCTGACCCCACCTTATTTTCCAGAGATTCCAATGTACAGGTGTCGGATCTGAATTTGATCGCTCTTTTATTGCAGGAAATGAGTATGAGCTTTGTGATTTACATGAATTCACTGAAAACCCACACTAACACACTGTTAAATGAACAGTATTGCACTTTTCATGTAGTCTACTTTTGGCAATGTAATGGCCTAATAACCGATCAAGCAACATTATGGACTAAATCTGTTGCTGCAGGATAATGTTTCTGTGACAATGTAGGTCAAATTAAGATCCTACATCTGTACAGCTACAGTATTATATGGCTTGTGAAGAGTATTACGTTAAAGCTGTGTTTTTCACCTTTATGTAATATAATATGAATGAAAGGACAAAACTAAAGAGCTGACTTTTTTTACTTTAATTAGTCAAGATGTCTCAGTGGAAACAGCTGTCCAGAAATACAGTACTGTGTGGGGGAGCTGATCAGTTTGGCACATCTCAGATGGGGTCCCAAACAGGAACAGCCTGCACTACTTTATGCAAATGCACAAATTAAAATCAACCTACTTTAATGAGGACATCAAAGGAAGTGGCTCCATGCAACTGGAGCTCTGCCTGAGTCCCCGACTGCAGAACCAGAGAGAGCCTGCTCCTACTATTTTACACTTCCTGAGAGACAGGGCAGCTTGGCTCCCGCTCTTAGAGATTTGAGACTCGTTTAAATACAGAGAGGAGATCCTGAGCAAGCCAAAATGTACTTTCTCACAGATGGCCAACCCGAAGATGAGAAACACTGCATCTATACTACGTCATGACTTTATCTTGGCCAGGTCGCAGTTCTCAACTAGCCTATCTGGTTCTCAACTAGCCTACCTGGTTAAATAAAGGTGAAATATATCTTTTTTTAAATGACTGTGTTACTGTAAGGTTTCACAACAAGCAAATCAACCCATGGTGTAAAAGGCCATTCATATGTTGTATACATTGACCAATTACATTCTAAGTAACTTCGAAAAGGCCCCTTAACATCTACTATATATGCATTATGTTTAAATAGATCACCAATAATGCTCTTTAATAACAGTATTTGCAGTCAAGCCTCTCCTTAAAGCGTTCCAAGGAATATTCAAGCACTATCACAAGGATGGAAGCAAGAAGGGACAATATTAACCAGCAGCTGTTGAGTGGGTCAAAAGTTGACACTTACGATGCAGCAAAAATACACCTTAGCGTGTGTGTGTGTATGCGTGTCTGCATGTGTGTGTGTTCTTGCATGCTTGCATGTGTGCGTGTGTGTGTGTGTGTTTGATGGTCACTTGGCTGTCTCTAGGTCTCGCCCTCCCCCTCTTCACCTCATCACCTGTCTGTCTCGCGGCACCAATTATTTAGAAGAGGGCATGACCCCAGCAGCAGCACTGAGCCAGGTCAGTCCTACAGTGTTACCTCTTCTCTGCAGGAGCCATCCTGTCAAGATAGTACACAACTCTCCTAGTGAGCTGCCCTGTGAAGATAGTACACAGCTCTCCTAGTGAGCTGCCCTGTGAAGATAGTACACAGCTCTCCTAGTGAGCTGCCCTGTGAAGATAGTACACAGCTCTCCTAGTGAGCTGCCCTGTGAAGATAGTACATAGCTCTCCTAGTGAGCTGCCCTGTGAAGATAGTACACAGCTCTCCTAGTGAGCTGCCCTGTGAAGATAGTACATAGCTCTCCTAGTGAGCTGCCCTGTGAAGATAGTACACAGCTCTCCTAGTGAGCTGCCCCGTGAAGATAGTACACAGCTCTCCTGGTGAGCTGCCCTGTGAAGATAGTACATAGCTCTCCTAGTGAGCTGCCCTGTCAACTCCACAGATCTGATTGAACAGATTCATTTAGACCCTGCATGTTTTCAAGTTATTCAGAACCTAATCCAAACATTTCAATATATTTCAACAGCAGTTTTAATTGTCAAGACTATCAACAGCCCCTCTTTTCCTCCAGTAAGTGTTTTATAACTGCATGATATTCTCATTCTTTAGACTGATAAATGTTTCCCCTATTAGAGAGGTGAACTGTGTGGTAATTGAATAGCTGGTCCAGTGATTTGGATAGCAGGACACCGTGTCTAATACAGATGAGCCAGATGCTAACACTACTACTATCTATCCCAGACAGGCCCAGAAAGTGTTACAATATTAAATGAGATACACTGGTTTTGACATTATTGAGGCACTGGTTTTGGAATATCATTTTTGGCTCCAGTTAGTCAGTATAATTTAACATAAATCACCTGGGCCTAGTTTTTTCAAGAGTTATGTTTACGGATTTTAAAGTTGTCCTTTTTAGATAAAACTATACTAAATGTAATCACATTTGACCAAATAATTGATTAAAACAGACTATCTTGAAATGAAGGTCTACAGTAGCCTCAACAGCACTCTGTAGGGTAGCACCATAGTGTAGCTGGAGGACAGCTAACTTCCGTCTGCCTCTAAGGAACACTGACTTCAATACAAAACCTAGAACGCCCATGCTTCTCACCCCCTTCAATAGACTTTAAAAAAAATATTGACAAGTTTCCGGAGGACGTCCTCCAACCTAACAGAGCTCTTGCAACATCAGCTACAGCTAGCTAGCACTGCAGTGCATAACATGGGGTGAGTAGCTGACTCAAAGAGAGAGGAAGACAACAGTTTTGAACAAAATAAAATGACGTTCGAAGCAAGAGAGAAATAGAGAGAAAGAGAGATTTCGTAATGTTTTTCACTTTCAGTTTCACTTACTTAGCTAGCAAATGCAGCTAGCTAGTTTAGCCTACTCAAACATCCTGCTCAAACAGAGGGATGCTATGCTAGCTAGCTGGCTATGACTATCCAACACAACACTTGAACTCTTCCAAGTCAAGGTAAGATTTTGTTTTTATTAATTTATTGCCGCCGTGGCCCATGTGTGTGAGTACTAAACTGCTTAACTGTTTACTGACTCTACACTGTAACGTTACTGCATGATTGTAGTGGGTTTACTAACGTATTAGTTCTATTACCTATGTTGACTATGACATTACTTTAGATAATATGGTGACAACAATGTGGGCTGTGTGTAGCTGTATTGATATAATTTGGCTTGGAAAGGTTGTTTCGCCTTGTCACATACAGCTGATGTGTTGTACATTGAAGTCCACAAACAAAGGGAAAAGGTATTTGTATTTATTATGGATCCCCATTAGCTGATACCAAGGCAGCAGCTACTCTTCCTGGGGTCCTTCAAAAGTATTGCAGTTATACCATTTTTAAAACATTACAATACATTCACAGAGTTTACAACACACTGTGTGCCCTCAGGCCCCTACTCCACCATTACCACATATCTACAATACAAAATCCATTTGTATGTGTGTGTATAGTGCATATGTTATCATGTGTGTGTATGCATGTGTCTGTGCCTATGTTTGTGTTGCTTCACAGTCCCCGCTGTTCCAAAAGGTCTATTTTTATCCTTAAAAAAATATATATATTTTACTGCTTGCATCAGTTACTCGATGTGGAATAGAGTTCCATGTAGTCATGGCTCTATGCAGTACTGTGTGCCTCCCATAGTCTGTTCTAGACTTGGGGACTGTGAAGAGACCTCTGGTGGCATGTCTTGTGGGGTATGCATGGGTGTGCGGCAGTAGTTCAAACAGACAGCTCAGTGCATTCAAAATGTCAATACCTCTCACAAATACAAGTAGTGATGAAGTCAATCTCTGCTCCACTTTGAGCCAGGAGAGATCAAATCAAATCAACATTTGTTTGTCACATGCGCTGAAGACAAAAGGTGTAGGCATTTCACCTTACAGTGAAATGCTTACTTACAGGCTCTAACCAATAGTGCAAAAAAGGTATTAGGTGAGCAATAGGTAAGTAAAGAAATAAAACAACAGTAAAAAGACAGTGAAAAACAGTAGCGAGGCTATACAAGTAGCGAGGCTACATACAGTAGTGAGGCTATAAAGGTAGCGAGGCTACATACAGACACCAGTTAGTCAGGCTGATTGAGGTAGTATGTAATGTAGATATGATTAAAGTGACTATGCATATATGATGAACAGAGAGTAGCAGTAGCGTAAAAGAGGGGTTGGCGGGTGATGGGTGGGACACAATGCAGATAGCCCAGTTAGCCAATGTGTGGGAGCACTGGTTGGTCGGGCCAATTGAGGTAGTATGTTCATATGTACATGAATGTATAGTTAAAGTGACTGTGCATATATGATAAACAGAGAGTAGCAGCAGCGTAAAAGAGGGGTTTGGGGGAGGCACACAATGCAAATAGCCCGGGTAGCCATTTGACGTGCATATTATTAATGTAAGCTCTCTGTGAACATTCAAGGGCCAGCTGTGCTGCCCTGTTCTGAGCCAATTGCAATTTTCCCTTTTTGTGGCACCTGACCACAAGACTGAACAGTAGTCCAGGTGCGACAAAACTAGGACCTGTAGGACCTTCCTCGTTGGAGAGGCTTCCATTAAAGAAAACCCTCTGTATTCTGTGAGGCAGGTAATTCTCTATCCACAATAAAGCAGGGGGTGTAAAGTCATAACACATATGTTTTTCCAGCAGCAGACTATGATCGATAATGTCAAAAGCCGCAGTGAAGTCTAACAAAACAGCCACCCACAATCTTTTAATTATCAATTTATCTCAGCCAATCATCAGTAATTTGTGTAAGTGCTGTCCTTCACTATAAGCATGCTGAAAGTCTGTTGTCAATTTGTTTACTGTAAAATAGCATTGTATCTGGTCAAACACCATTTTTTTCCAAAAGTTTACTAAGGGTTGGTAACAGGCTGATTGGTCAGCTATTTGAGCCAGTAAAGGGGGCTTTACTATTCTTAGGTAGCGGAATGACTTTTGCTTCCCTCCAGGCCTGAGGGCACACACTTTCTAGTAGGCTTAAATTGAAAATATGGCAAATAGGAGTGGCAATATCGTCCGCTATTATCCTCATTAATTTTCCATCCAAGTTGTCAGACCCCGGTGGCTTGTCATTGTTGATAAACAACAATACTTTTTTCACCTCTTCCACACTCACTTTACAGAATTCAAAATTACAATGCTTGTAAGACAAGGAGAGTGCATAGATGCGAGAAGGAATACAACGTGGCTGCTATGAAAGTAACTGTGTTGACGCGTGATCAGGGGTTTATTCATTCTGCCAATTCTGTTGAAAAAAATGTCTTAAACGGAAGTAAACAGAACATGAACATAGCTGAATTTTTCCAATAGAAACATCCGTTTGCAACTGTTGGACTAATGATCAAAATCAAATCAACATTGACTTGTCACATGCGCCGAATACAATTCTTACTTGCAAGCCCTTAACCCTGGGATGCAGATGCTGGTCAAAATGATCATAATGTTGTTTTGCTGTGTTGTTTACCTCAAAAACATTTATCATCTACTATTCCAGGAAGTCCTTAAATTATGTGTCTTTAATGTTCTAACATCCTAGTTTTGTTTTTAAATGTATTATTTTTGTAAGTAAAAATAGTTTTTGCATCACTACCCCAAGTTTGATATGTGGGTCAAATATGACCTGTATGTACTTCCTATGGAATTCACTGCACTGGTCAAACTGACCTATTTTTTGCTACAGCAATAAAATCAAAGTAATGAATAACATGTTTATTAAATATCTTGTTTTTTTAAGTTCAATAATCACCGTTTTCATTTCTCCTTTTTAACTCATTGAGTAAAAGGAGTTTCATAAGGATGCTCATAAGAATGATGCCAGATATACAACCAACATGGTTTTACAGATTTAAAAAAATAAAAATTACCTTTATTTAACTAGGCAAGTCAGTTAAGAACAAATTCTAACCTTTCGGTTACTAGTCCAACGCTCTAACCACTAGGCTACCCTGCCACCCCAGATGCTGGATGAGGAAGCCGTTGGTGCCTCTGACTCTGAGGTATCCAATTCAGATGACACAGACTATGTGCCTGTGAGTGAAGTTGGAGTTGTGGATTCACCTGGCAGTCCAGCTGTCCCAGATGATTCTACAGATGGGGAGGACTCCTCTGAGGAGGAGAGTGAGTAAAAAGGGGTCTTACTGGAGTGACCTCCCCCCCCTACTAAGAAGCAGGACTAGAAGCCATAACATTCTGAGGAGCTGCCCATGACCTGTGCCGGGGTCAACAGTTGTGTCACCAAAGGTTGTCTGGGAGCTGTTCATTAGTGACATCATCATTGAGGATGTCCTAAAGTGTTCAAATTTAGAAGTACGGAGAATAGCGACAGCAAAAGGGACAGAGTGGAGAGAGGTCAATAAAGAGGAACTCGAGGCCATCATTGGTTTAACCCTCCTCACCGGCATGGAGAAGAGGTGGGATGTCTCCACACGGGGGAGATATTTTTGGATCCACTGCAGAATCCAATGTATAAGGCCACCATGTTGGTCGGAAGATATGAGGATATCTGTCGCTACCTGAGGCTTGATGACAAGAGGACCAGAGTGTTCAGAGAGGCAACGGACCACCTGGAAGCCTTCTGGTATATGTGGGACCTTTTCCTTGCAAACTGTAGAGGAAGGTTCATCCCCAGCGACTGAGTCACAGTGGATGGGCAGCTTTCCTCCAGACATGACGCTTGGCATTCCGTCCAAAGAGTTCAATCTTGGTTTCATCAGATCAGAGAATCTTGTTTCTTGTGGTCTGAGAGTCATTTAGGTGCCTTTTGGAAAACTCCAAGCGGGCTGTCGTGCCTTTTACTGAGGAGTGGCTTTTACTGAGGAGTGCCTTTCGTTTGGCCACTCTACCATAAATGCCTGATTGTTGTCCTTCCGGAAGATTCTCCCATCTCCACAGAAGAACTGAGACAATGGAAAGATGTTGGGTGATGCAAGAGAGCCATGCCACCACCACTCAGAGAAGCCAGGGCCTGCAGAGGAAGAGGTGCCAGCTCTGCCCAAGTGCAAAGGATAGAAAAGTCAGCTGGTGGTGTTCTCAGTGCAACACACCCGTCTGCAAAGAGCACAGTCACCTGCTTGTGGTTTGAAACAAATGCATGGACTAAGACAGCATCACACACATGCACACTTTGTGCCTTTTAGTTTGTAAATTCACAATGGTTAGTGTTGTCGTTTATATTGATGATGATCTTTGGATTTTCAAATGAATGTTTAGAAATATTATAAAACATGTTAAGGTGATTACATTTTTTTCTTCACACTAAAAGGTTGAATGTGAAACTTTGATTGAAAGATTTATTGTAAGATAATATTTTCAACAGCTGTTATTACATTTCATAATATGTTATCATTGAAATGTGTATCAAACTGTTGAATAGTGACTAAAAACTTTCAAATAATAGAATAATTATTGAAAGGTCCAAATCATCACACAAAATAATTATGTTCTACAAAATGGATCATATTTTATAAATAAAACACAGATATTACATTATCGGAACAATGTAGTTCAAGAAATAAAGTTACACAATAAATTAACAATAACGATGCTATATACAGGGGGCACCGGTACTGAGTCAATGTGCAGGAGTACAGGTTAGGCAAGGTTAGTCAGGTTAGTTAGGGGGTAGATCCTGTTAAGGAGCCTTCTGGACCTATATTTGGTGCTCCGGTACCGCTTGCCATCCAGTAGCAGAGAGAACAGTCAACGACTTGTGTGACTGGAGTCTTTGACCATTTTTTAGGCCTTTCTCTGACACCGATTCCTATATAGGTCTTTGGTGGCAGGAAGCTTGGCCTGCAGTGATGTATTGGGCCATACGCACTACCCTCTGTAGCGTCTTATGGTCGGAAGCCAAACAGTTACCATACCAGGCGGTGATGCAACCGGCCAGGATGCTCTCGATGGTGCAGCTGTAGAACTTTTTGAGGATCTGGGGACCCATGCCAAATCTTTCCAGTCTCCTGAGGGCGAATAGGCATTGTCGTGCCCTCTTCACAAATGTCTTAGTGTGTTTGGACCATAATAGTTTGTTAGTTTGTTGTGGACACCAGGGAACTTTTGACCCGCTGAACTACAGCCCTGTCGATGTGAATGGGGGCGTGTTCGGCCCTCCTCTTCCTGTAGTCCGTGATCAGCTCCTTTGTCTATCTCACGTTGAGGGAGAGGTTGTTGTCCTGGCACCACACTGCCAGGTCTCTGACCTCCTCCCTGTAGTCTGTCTCATCGTTGTCGGTGATCAGGCCTCACGTCCTAGATCAGCTAGATGCAGCAAAGAGTGTGTAAGGTGGTATTGAATGTGTCACTGTCTGTCCATGTGTCACTGTCTGTCACCTCAAATGTTTCTCTTGACCTTGTACACCTATGTTGTAACCTTCAACTGGTAGGCTAGGTTGTAGCAACCTCACGATGGGTATAGGGAACATTTGAGTATCATGAAGCCTAAACCTCTGACTGTTACATTGAACTGGGTGAATGGAATATGAATGACAGTCATCCAATATGCTGCAATAGAAATAGAAATAAGGCCCTGCTCATGAAAACAAAAAATTGTCCTCCCTCATCTTAAACGGTTCTGACCGCCACTGATTTCTATGCATTTAACCCTATCCGATAGGTGAAATCCAGATGAATAACTTTTGAAAAACTGGGCCTAGGTGCCCTAAGGGGCAACAGATCTCTCAATGACTTGTGATAACTAAAATGGGTTGATATACAATTTAGTTTTTTTTTTGTTATCATTTGATAAATACAACATGATAAAGGACAAGATGTCATTTATTCCTCCTTAATCACCATGCAGACTTCGTTCAATGTAGGGAAAAGTCTTGCAAACATCAATCATTGACTTGCCTAGTATTAAAGGTTAAATTTAAAATTCTCAGTACAGTTACCTTCAAGACATGCAACAGAATGATAATCCACAATGCAAACTCTCAATCTCATTTCAGTCGGTTAAGATCTTGGTTGCCAGCAGCTACAGTAGTTCCCAGAAGTTGGTAGAATGAGGTCCCCTTAGTCACAGGTCACAGGTGGCAGACAAAGAAAAGTATGAAAGGAAAGGTGTTTGGTCTTGGTGTCCTTCAAAGATATGGTCAAAATGTTTCATAGCGTCAATTATATTTCCAATCTGTGACCATTGATCACCTCTTCCTTCATTCTATATTGACAGAGTAGCATAAAAAAGTATCAAGGTCAGTTAACTGCTTAACTATAATACTTACTATTTTCAACTGTAAAAAATGTACTGCTTTGTATCTGTAGAGAGTGCATTGATGTAAGGGGATGTACGCTGATGTAAGGGCTCCTGATAGGCACAGTAGTCTAAGGCACTGCATCTCAGTTCTTGAGGTGTCACTATAGACACCCTGGTTCAAATCCGGGCTGTATTACAAACGGCTGTGATTGGGTGTCCCGTAGGGCGGTGCACAATTGGCTCAGCGTCGTCCGGGTTTGGCTGGTGTAGGCCATCATTGAATTTGTTCTTAACTGACTTGTGTAGTTAAACAAAGGATAAATAAAAAAAGCTAGAATATTAGTATTGTGCAGCATGTACAGTTGCCATGATACAAATCTATGAATTTCACAAAATAATACACATGTAGGATCTTAATTTGGGACAATTTTTAAATAATCCTGCAGCAACATGAAATGTGAAATATTATATCATAATAATTAGGGCAAATCAAGTCTGACATTAAAAAGTGAAAATGACAAACTTTAGAAGCCTTTTTAAAACTCCAATACACTACAAGTCAGCAACAAAAGAGTGAACAAATTAAGATCCTACATCTGTATGGCCTTATTTCTGAAAATTCCGGTGAGCTGATTGTAATGGGATTGTAATGTTTTAAACATCATGGCGCTTTGTAACTACACTGATATCTCTTTGTCAGAGACTCAAAGTGGCACATCAGAACAAAGATTTTATTTTTAAATAGTTGGTTTATCCTCTGCCAAACAAAAATAAAACACAAAAACAAAATCCAAATTTACTTCAGACTGACATCACAATTTTCAGGGTTTGACTTTCCTTCTACTTTGTTTCCCAATCAACACTAAGGGTTGAGTGTTTCTGAAAGACCATACATAGCACAGCCATTCCCAATAAATGTACAGCTGAATACACAATAAATGCATGTCAAGGGATTTTAACCATAACTCTAATCAGGGCATAAGCCCGTAAGAGACATAAGCGGTCAGAAAACTTGCTTTAAAACTGCAACATTTTCCCACAGCAAGCATGGCAAAATGTGTAGAATTGTAGGAAACGTACTTTAAAACATGCATTTTCAGTCAAAAGTGGTCGACACATGTATTTTGCCTGCTCGGTGTGGGGGCCCCACAGCCAAATTTCACTTAGGGCTCCCAAAAGGCTAGAGCCGGCCCTGACTCAGATACATCAATTCTCAACATTATCTCTGAAGAGATGCCTTTCAGCGGCATACTAATGATGACTGTGGGTGAGCACACAATAAACGACAAACAAACATGATGATGACTCATGAATGAATAGCCTCAGCATGTCTCCCAGTCAGTGAGCTCTATTTTCTAGCACAGAGACAGCGAGGAGGGAAGCAGGCAGGACCCACCCTGATCCCATATGAGTCAGCTGCAATCATATGCTCCTCTCGCTGTGCCTAACACACCCACCATCTGCGGCTAGACATGGTGGATCAGACCCTGGAGCTTTCCCCACACTGTCACACTCCTCCTGACAGAAGACTGCAATGTGATCATCAACACACACACACACACACACACACACACACACACACACACACACACACACACACACACACACACACACACACACACACACACACACACTGTCCAGTCAATCCCACAGCACAGCCAGATGCACAGATGTAGGGACCACAACATGGCATCAGTAATTATTTATTCTTAGCCCTCAAGATGGCCAATATGGTCCCAATTCCATCTGTCTTTCCACTGCCAAGACCCCATGTTGACGTTGTATAGAGTTTCTAACAAATATGCATTTGGTGTTTCTTTAAAGCATTGGTATTCCTTCTTTGTTGGCTGTTTTAATTGGATGAATAAATAAACAGATCAAACACAACAGTGCAGGTGTGGTTGTCTTACCTTTGGGTACTGTTGAACTGGGATGAGTACTCTTTCCGAGAGCTTGATGTTTTTGTTACTGATGACATCAAGGTATTTCTTGACGTCACCGTCTTTTCTCAACTCATCCCCCTCATACTTTTCAATTTCTGTAGGAAAAGGTATTCAAGAATAAATTATTAGATATGCAAACAGAACTTCCACAGAAATGTTCCTCAACATTCTTGTCATTGACACAGAAGATCCGGTTTCATATGCTAGCTTATTTGTTTTCTTATTGTACAGTTTAATTGGTTCTACACTCTTGGAAACAATTGTTTTTCATCTCTCCCCATAGGAGAACCCTTTTGGGTTCCATGTAGAACACTCTGTGGAAAAGATTATACATGTAAACCAAATGGGTTCTACCTGGAACCAAAAAGGGTTCTTCTAAGGGTTTTAGATAGCACCTTTAGTGTGCCAGGCAAGCTCAATAGTGTTCCAGGTAAGTAGTGTGCCAGGCAGGCTTAATCTAGTGCAGTTAATGTATTTGTAAAAAGATATGAACCCAGGTCTGTTACAGCGTAACCAGGATAATTCAGTCCCTAAGCATAACTTGCTCATCATCAAAGTTATGTATAGCGACCAGAGTAGTTGACATGAGCTGTCAGGTTAAGCATACGAAACAGTCATGAGTTGGAGAACCATTGTGCCGAACAATGATATTTGTTTATTGATACATTTTATAGCACTTGGGAGAGTTGACAGAAAGGCATACAGCCAGGAAACATTAAGGAGCTGGAAATGAAGCTGTCACCTGTCCTCTCTGGGGATCCCCCTCTGTCACTGGCAAATGAATGCTCTGCAGAATTAAGAATTATGAACCTGCGCCACTCTTGTAGAACAATACTAGAGAGACCTGGGCATGGTAGAGATAGGAAGGCAGGCAGCAGGGGGTGGAGGTGATCTCTCACTTGGAGAGAGAGCCCCCTCCCCCTCCTTTCCTCCTCAACAGTTCTGATTTAGAGCAATTCAGCTCCATCTATTTATACACCATTATGACAAACAAAGCTGTGAGTAAGATGAGGGTAAAGTGCATTCTGTTGGCAGAGCTTCACAGCAGGAGGCTGTTGGCTGGTTGTATATGTGTTGCTGCTTTTGTCTCAGTTACAGACAAACCTGAAAGGCTTTGTTCCTTTTCAATGAACTCCAGGAATTCTCCAACAGAAAGCTGCTCCCATTCTACATTCCATTCAGGCCTTAAGCCTCTGTGTAGGATGATAGTTATGATATCCATGTAAGAATGAATAGTGAAAGCAATATAAAATAGCCTATTGCTTAGTCACTTAGCAGACTCTTATCCAGAGTGACATACAGGAGCAATTGGGCTTAAGTGCCTTGTTAAAGGGCACAGTGACATATTTCTTTCAACTAGTCAGCTCTGGGATTCAAACCAGCAACTTTCTTGATTACTTGTCTAGTGCTCTTAACCACTAGGGTACCAGCTTGTAAGGGTACAACAATGTTCATGAGAGGAATACATACTGGTGCACGTACTGCATGACCATGTGGGGTGAATTCAGTCAATGCCTCTCTCATGCTCTGCTGTACCAATGTTCACAATCTACCTGTGCCCACAGCACACACACAAAGTAGAAGTACCCGTGTCTAGTTGTGTTCTCAAACTGTAATTATGTTTGACCATGGGGCACAGCACTGCATACATGCTGCAAAACAAGTTTGATTGAATTGCGCCTCTTGTGGCCCTAACTGTTAGCGAGTGTAACAGTATTTTGGGGAAAGTTGTACATTGTGTCTCCATAGAGACATCCAAGTTAAGCTTACAAAGTCTGGAATGTTGGCGCTAGTTCAGGCTATGCAGTTCCCCGTGTGAAGAAGGAACCACATGGAATTTCAAGAGTCTGGCTGTAAAGTAATCAACTCATTATGGTTTCCAGCTACTGGTCCCAAGGAAGTTGCGTTTCCTTGATGTCTTGCCTGCATATTAAACATCTTGGCTTAATGATCCTTACATTTTGCCTCAGTCCTTGATCCTTTACAGTCATCAATGCCCTCTGAAAAATACTGATGTTGCTTTACATCTAGATACCAAGGGCTGGATTCAGGGTGGATTTAAAGTAGGTAATACTTAGAATTTACTTGAATGCATTTATCCGACATGGCAGATAGTGAGTTTCCCAGACTGACAGAAAAGTCCCAGTAACTTGGTTGATTCAGGGAGGTTTTCAGCAGATTGAACTGCATAGTTCTTTCAAACATGACAGAATCCCTTTGAGATTCTCTGGATTGGAACACACTGCCGGTGCTGTCTTGTTCCCATAATCTCATTCCTTTCAACTGAGTCTCACATAAAGGAGCTAAACTGAACTCAAAATGAGACACTTCCAGTGAGTGCCGCTTTGAAAACGCCACTTAATAATGATGTTGTGAATTTGATTCAGTGAAGCTACTGTCAAGTTGAAGGAGTGTTGAGGCTCCAGCAAACACCACAATTATAAACTGCCTTTGGGTATCAAACTGAATAGGGTTTAGAGATCTTTCCTACTTTGGAGTGAGACTTGTCCATAGCATTATTTCTAAACACTGTGAACGTTTTATTGTGCCAGGGACTCACATAGGATCCTTTCCACAAAAATGAAATTGTGCACAGGTATCCAGATTTCTTAAATATTTTTAAAAAATCCCCTCCTCTCCACTTGCACACACATACAGAGGCCTAGTTGAACAGGGAGAATAGTGATTTGAATGTAGCAACCCACTGCTAAGTGAAATCAGAACGCTTACTCATACACCTGCCACTCTGTACCCCTCAGACTCCTTACTGACACCCCAGGTGAACTGCTCCAAGACCTCTCTAGTCCCTTTAATCCCTCACATCTGCTGACTACGAATGCTGTGGCTGGCTCGGTGACACCTGCCTTCTCCGGAGAATGCAGTAAAGTAGCCAGGTGACACCTGCCTTCTCCGGAGAATGCAGTAAAGTAGCCAGGTGACACCTGCCTTCTCCGGAGAATGCAGTAAAGTAGCCAGGTGACCCCAGCGTTCTCCGGAGAATGCAGTAAAGTAGCCAGGTGACCCCAGCCTTCTCCGGAGAATGCAGTAAAGTAGCCAGGTGACCCCAGCCCGCTAGCAGGAAGGTCTCGCACAGAAATCGAACTATTGAAATCTTTGAAAAAGCATGCTTAGACGGCAAGAGGTCAGGGACGATCTATATACCCTGCTGCAGCCCTTTGTGAATACAGAAGTTGGAAAGGTTTGAGTAGTTATTCTCTTGCTGGTTGGGATGGGAAGGGGGGGGGTATGTGGGGTGGGAAGCATCATTTCCAGGTGGAGACGGAGGATATGTACCTGTAATCACCTCTGAAAAAGAACAATTACAAATCTAAATAAAAAGTTAGTCACCAAAATAAAGACAGCTTTTAACTGCCTATGAGCCATTGAATTGAACAACCATTGAATATGAGCCATTGAATTGAACAACCATTGAATATGAACCATTGAATTGAACAACCATTGAATATGAACCATTGAATTGAACAACCATTGAATATGAACCATTGAATTGAACAACCATTGAATATGAGCCATTGAATTGAACAACCATTGAATATGAACCATTGAATTGAACAACCATTGAATATGAACCATTGAATTGAACAACCATTGAATATGAACCATTGAATTGAACAACCATTGAATATGAACCATTGAATTGAACAACCATTGAATATGAGCCATTGAATTGAACAACCATTGAATATGAACCATTGAATTGAACAACCATTGAATATGAACCATTGAATTGAACAACCATTGAATATGAACCATTGAATTGAACAACCATTGAATATGAGCCATTGAATTGAACAACCATTGAATATGAACCATTGAATTGAACAACCATTGAATATGAACCATTGAATTGAACAACCATTGAATATGAGCAATTGAATTGAACAACCATTGAATATGAGCAATTGAATTGAACAACCATTGAATATGAGCATATGAATTGAACAACAATTGAATATGAGCCATTGTATTGAACAACCATTGAATAAGAGCTTATGAATTTAACAACAATAAACACAAGGACACCCACTCCCTTGAGTCATAATGATTTTATAGAAAATGACTTTACCAACAACCATTGCAATATCAATCATAATATATTGTGCAACCCTAACATGGATTAGTTCTGAATGTACAGTATTGTAGCCTATCTATTCCTTTTTTAAAGCACAATGTGAAAGCAACACCCAAATAAGCCTTGCATGGATATTTTTGTAAAACAAGGTCATATTCTTCATTAACATGACAATCTTTGTTGATAATAAGACCAATCACCAAACCAGACAAAAGGCCAGATAGTTACTCAATTTCCAATCTACCATTTTCCTCTTAACCATTAGAATTTAGAACTGAGGAAATAGTACTGAGATGTGCATTAGAAAACAGTGCTTGACAGTTGGACACACTGATCTGTAACCAGTCAGAAGGGATACACGTAGTGTGTTTGACAGTTCTTCTCACTTGAAGCGTCCTAAACTATGTTCACTTGGAAAACTGTGACTCATTTGGCATGTGTGTGAGTGTCTGACTAAGCGTCTCTTTCCCCAATCATGAATATGTATAACCTAATATCTATTTCAGACGACAGGGTTCACCTTACTGTTCCACTGCGCTGCATAATAAAATGTTCTTCCTTCTGATGCCTCCTACCTATTGGAGGTCATTTTTTATTATGGTGCTACGTCTTTGTGCATGTTACTGAATGGATGTAGTTGACCCCAAGGGAATGGTATCCGACCAGTCTCAATGCATCAAACACAGCCAGAACAAGTCAAACAGCAGTCACCCAATTTGACACATACGTTTTTATTATCTCACAAAAGAATCCACACTAAAACACATAACCAAACCAAAAATGAAGCAATTCATGGTCAAAATGAATATGCCAAGGTAAACAGTAAATGATAACCTCAGTGACCCCAATAAGGTGACTTGAGTGAATTACTGTACCTGTGCGTGCAATAGTTATGTACAACATTAACAAGCTACTGCATAATTAATTTGACATTATTGTGGGTGGAAAATGTGTCTTATGTGAGTTACCTCTCTCCCTCGTTACCCTCTCTCCCTTCCTCCCTCAATCCCTCTCTCCCTTATTCCCCTCTCTCCCTTCCTCCCTCAATCCCTCTCTCCCTTCCTCCCTTCCTCCCTCCCTCTCTCCCTTCCTCCCTCTCTCCCTCTCTCCCTTCCTCCCTTCCTCCCTCTCTCCCTTCCTCCCTTCCTCCCTTCCTCCCTTCCTCCCTCTCTCCCTTCCTCCCTTCCTCCCTCTCTCCCTTCCTCCCTTCCTCCCTTCCTCCCTCTCTCCCTTCCTCCCTTCCTTCCTCCCTCTCTCCCTCTCTCCCTCTCTCCCTTCCTCCCTTCCTCCCTCTCTCCCTTCCTCCCTTCCTCCCTCCCTGATATGTTCATTGTCTGACAAAGAGGATTATCATTCAATAGGACATGTTATTTACCTTGCATGTCGGTAGAGGTATGCAGATTTATAAGCATAGATTATATACCATTTAAAGTAAGTGCCAATATTGGATCTGATTTAATTGTTAATTACCTGCTTTGATATGAGTACATCACACCACTTTAATCAATAAAAATATAGCCTAACGGTTAGAGCATTGGGCCAGTAACCGAAAGTGTTGCTGGATCAAATCCCCGAGCTGACAAGGTAAAAATCTGTCATTCTGCCACTGAACAAGGCAGTTAACCCACTGTTCTCTGGTAGGTTGTCATTGTAAGTAAGAATTTGTTCTTAACTGACTTGACTAGTTAAATGTATTTATTTAAAATAAGTATGACAAAGAACAGCATTTATAAAATATCATATGCCACTTTAAGCATTACATTGTACACTCTCCTACAAGACCTAATTGTTTTCTTTATCTTAAATCAATTCCTTCATTGAACCTTTGCCTTGAGAGAGCAATGAGAGAGCAATGAGAGAGCAATGAGAGAGCAATGAGAGAGCAATGAGAGAGCAATGAGAGAGCAATGAGAGAGCAATGAGAGAGCAATGAGAGGGCAATGAGAGAGCAATGAGATGGCAATGAGAGGGCAATGAGAGAGCAATGAGAGAGCAATGAGAGAGCAATGAGAGAGCAATGAGAGAGCAATGAGAGAGCAATGAGAGAGCAATGAGAGAGCAATGAGATGGCAATGAGAGGGCAATGAGAGAGCAATGAGAGAGCAATGAGAGAGCAATGAGAGGGCAATGAGAGAGCAATGAGAGAGCAATGAGAGGGCAATGAGAGAGCAATGAGAGAGCAATGAGACGGAAACATGGAGCTGTCATACTCCTGGAGGTAAATGACCATGCTAAGGGATTTAAAGCTTACAACCTGCTGTGTTGCACAGCAGACATCTCTACTGTGGGCTCTGTGTTACTGAGCCTTATGTTATACCTAGAAGTAGCCTGCAGCCCAGCACCATCCCAGGTGGTGCCCCTACCAGATGTGAGGTTACAGCCACACTTTCATTTCCTGGTTTCACAACTCCACCAGTAGCTAAATGAACCACGGTGAGCTTTCTGCAACACCATTTAACCATTAAACAAAACAGAACTGACATTTCATCCAAACCATGTATTCACATTTATGACAGATAAATGAAATAGACTGAAGTTAGAAATCAAACATTGATAAATGTCTACTGGACTCTTTTGATCTACAGGCAATGTAAAATATATGATATTTAATAACAATCTTTCAAAATTAGAATTCAATAACATTAAAATGTAATGAAAAAGGGTCGTCCAGCATTACTTCTGTTTGTCAATCAGATGTAGGTGCTAAACTATTGGGTGGGGTAGATATGCAGCACCATTAGGATACCATTATTTACAGGTATGATCCCACTCTGTGCGTATGAAACAGCCTTGCGTAAATGTGTCAAAGGGCACCGTTGTTGACCAATGATGGTCCTGTGTGGTCCTTTATGGCTCAGTTGGTAGAGAATGGCGCATGTTATACCAGGACGGTGGGTTTGATTCCAAGGGCCACCCATGTGAAAAACATTATGCACTTATAATGAGCCGCTTTGGATAAAAACGTCTGTTATATCAAAATAAATCGGAACTGACTTTCTGAATTGCAATTAGGAATATTCTGGGGTTTTATTAACACATTACTCAGGTGTTTCATGACCCCAATTTGCCGCGATTATGTTAGTCAGTCAGATTTACGTGCTAAGTTATGGTGTGGGATAGATGCAGTACCATTAGGACAACATTGTCTATGGGTCGTTATTGAATTGCGGTGGCATTTGGGCATGGCATTTTGGAAAAAAGGTATTCATTATTCCATTAAAAAAAAGTGTATTTAGGTACATCTAAATATGTCCGCTTAATTACTTTTAATTGTTTTTACCATTATGATAACATTGTGCCACCAGTAGTAGTAACACCAATGATGGTAACACCAATGACACATTTGAGGTAATTTAGGATTTTCTTAAATGGAGATCACAGATGCTCAAATCTAATGTCATTAACCATTTAAAAATCAATTATTTAAGTGATATCATTAATAATTTTGTTCACTATGAATTTTCCCTTCATTTAAATTGAGTGAGTGTCTCACCAATGACACTTCGAATTTAGACGCAGCAAATTATCAATGGAATCCTCAAATCTATGACTTACTAAAAGGGTGTGAATAGCTAATAATTGTGTTCAATAAAGACCCCTCCCCCATAACAGTTTGCCACTGGAGGAAATGTTCAAGTTTGTAATGTCTACGCTAAGAGTTGGGAAGCAGGAACAGGGAGTGAATGTAATAATAAATCAACTAACATGGAAGAAACCAAACAAAAGTAGCGTACAGACATGAAACCTAGAAACAGAAACAATAACGCCTGAGGAAAGAACCAAAGGGAGTGACAGATATAGGGGAGGTAATCAGGAAGGTGATGGAGTCCAGGTGAGTCTCATGAGGCGCAGGTACGCGTAACGATGGTGACAGGTGTGCATAATAATGAGTAAACTGAGACAACGAGCTCCAGAGAGGAGGAGCGGGAGTAGACAAAGGTTCTTGTATATCTTTTTGTACTTCCTGATTTTCAAGGTGGTAACACCAATGACATAAAACTGAGGGACAGACATTATACTAGTGAAAACAAAATAGTCTTCTTTGTTTTATAAATTTATACAACATACGAAATACTTTTGTTTACTTTCTAGCTTTCAAAATAATAGTAATAAATCCCCAAAACATCACTACAACTCTACTGGCTCACTACTGGGACAAGCCCATTGGCTTTCCCTAGGTACTGTAGCCCTTTAAACTCACATGCATACTACACACCCGTTTAGCCAAAATGTGCACTTCACATTTCCATATTATAAAACTAATGTAATTTACAGAATCAATGTTCATGCATGATAACTATGTTTTATGCACAGTTACAATGATCATACACAGGATTGTTCCGGATTGTTCTAAACAGAATTGAGCTTACAATATGTTTACCGGTAGACCACTCACTCAAGCCCTTGTAATTGTTTTGTCTGCCCCAAATTTTGGATGAATATTCTTGTAATGTTACTGAATATATCCAGAGTATTAACAGATTTCATTATCAACAAATGGCTGCAGAAAGTACAGTAAAATGCACATAAGATCAACAGTGTAATGTTTAAATCCGGTCATGTTTCAGGTGAACTGTTGCGTCCTCACCTTTGTTCTGAGAATTTCCCCATAATCTTCTAATTGTTCCCTTTCAATTGCTACCGTGGTTATGCATATGCTCCTCACATTTTTCCTATTGGAAACATCCATTTGTGAACCTGTCCTTTGTGGTCTCCCGTTTATTAGCTTTCCAGAGGATAAAGAATCTCTCAAAATTAATAATTATCTTAATTGTGTAGTCTGCACACTCAGTCACTGCTTTCAGCAAACACTATTGTTAACCTCAAATCCACAGACTTTTCAGTTATTGTGAATTGACTAAAGCAACTTCACATATCGACGTTAAAATGTTCAACACTCTTCGGAAACAAAAGGTGCTATCTAGAATCTTAAAGGGTTCCAGGTAGAACCCTTTTGGGTCTCATGTAGGACCATTTCCACAGAGGGTTCTACATAGAACCCAAAAGGGTTCTACTTGGAACCAATAACGGTTTTCCCTGGAATCAAAAAGGGTTCCCCTATGGGGACAGCCGAAGAACCCCTTTGCAACCCTTTCTTTCTACATCTACTGTGTGACGGCGTGATACAGATTGACTTTGAGGCATAATCAATGTATTGAATCATTTGCTTTGCTTGGGGATCTTGGTCTAAACATAACTTTTCTGAACAATTGGAGAGGTAGAGGTAGTATTGTCTCATTCACCTCTCCATTCATTCATTTCATATCATACAGTACACGCATTTCATAACAAAAAAGACAGTGACTCGATCATGAAGTGTTTTACTTTCTGTAGGACGGACATCCAGGGAGTTTGTCATCACCATTGATCAGATTTCCTGTGTGATTTCAGTGTGCCTGCTTCTATCATCACGTCATAAGGCTATACACGTCATAAGGCTATACACGTCATAAGGCTATACACATCATAAGGCTATACACGTCATAAGGCTATACACGTCATAAGGCTATAGACGTCATAAGGCTATACACATCATAAGGCTATACACATCATAAGGCTATACACGTCATAATGCTATACACGTCATAAGGCTATACACATCATAAGGCTATACACATCATAAGGCTATACACGTCATAAGGCTATACACATCATAAAGCTATACACATCATAAGGCTATACACGTCATAAGGCTATACACATCATAAGGCTATACACGTCATAAGGCTCTACACGTCATAAGGCTATAGACGTCATAAGGCTATACACATAATAAGGCTATACACGTCATAAGGCTATACACGTCATAAGGCTATACACATCATAAGGCTATACACGTCATAAGGCTATACACGTCATAAGGCTATACACGTCATAAGGCTCTACACGTCATAAGGCTGTACACATCATAAGGCTATACACATCATAAGGCTATACACGTCATAAGGCTATACACATCATAAGGCTATACACATCATAAGGCTATACACGTCATAAGGCTATACACGTCATAAGGCTATACACGTCATAAGGCTCTACACGTCATAAGGCTGTACACATCATAAGGCTGTACACGTCAGGCTATACACGTCATAAGGCTATACACGTCATAAGGCTATACACGTCATAAGGCTATACACGTCATAAGGCTATACACGTCATAAGGCTATACACGTCATAAGGCTATACACGTCATAAGGCTATACACGTCATAAGGCTATACACGTCATAAGACTATACACGTCGTAAGGCTATACACGTCATAAGGCTATACACATCATAAGGCTATACACATCATAAGGCTATACACGTCATAAGGCTATACACGTCATAAGGCTATACACGTCAGGCTATACACATCATAAGGCTATACAGGTCATAAGGCTATACACGTCATAAGGCTATACACGTCAGGCTATACACGTCATAAGGCTATACACGTCAGGCTATACACGTCATAAGGCTATACACGTCATAAGGCTATACACGTCATAAGGCTATACACGTCATAAGGCTATACACATCATAAGGCTATACACGTCATAAGGCTATACACGTCATAAGGCTGTACATGTCAGGCTATACACGTCATAAGGCTATACACGTCATAAGGCTATACACGTCATAAGGCTATACACATCATAAGGCTATACACGTCATAAGGCTATACACGTCATAAGGCTATACACGTCATAAGACTATACACGTCGTAAGGCTATACACGTCATAAGGCTATACACATCATAAGGCTATACACATCATAAGGCTATACACGTCATAAGGCTATACACGTCATAAGGCTATACACGTCAGGCTATACACATCATAAGGCTATACACGTCATAAGGCTATACACGTCATAAGGCTATACACGTCAGGCTATACACGTCATAAGGCTATACACGTCAGGCTATACACGTCATAAGGCTATACACGTCATAAGGCTATACACATCATAAGGCTATACACGTCATAAGGCTATACACATCATAAGGCTATACACGTCATAAGGCTATACACGTCATAAGGCTGTACATGTCAGGCTATACACGTCATAAGGCTATACACGTCATAAGGCTATACACATCATAAGGCTATACACATCATAAGGCTATACACATCATAAGGCTATACACGTCATAAGGCTATACACGTCAGGCTATACACGTCATAAGGCTATACACGTCATAAGGCTATACACGTCATAAGGCTATACACGTCATAAGGCTATACACATCATAAGGCTATACACGTCATAAGGCTATACACGTCATAAGGCTGTACATGTCAGGCTATACACGTCATAAGGCCATACACGTCATAAGGCTATACACATCATAAGGCTATACACATCATAAGGCTATAGACGTCATAAGGCTATACACGTCAGGCTATACATGTCATAAGGCTATACACGTCATAAGGCTATACACGTCATAAGGCTATACACGTCATAAGGCTATACACATCATAAGGCTATACACATCATAAGGCTATACACGTCATAAGGCTATACACGTCATAAGGCTATACACATCATAAGGCTATACACGTCATAAGGCTATACACGTCATAAGGCTATACACGTCATAAGGCTATACACATCATAAGGCTATACACGTCATAAGGCTATACACGTCATAAGGCTATACACGTCATAAGACTATACACGTCGTAAGGCTATACACGTCATAAGGCTATACACATCATAAGGCTATACACATCATAAGGCTATACACGTCATAAGGCTATACACGTCATAAGGCTATACACGTCAGGCTATACACATCATAAGGCTATACACGTCATAAGGCTATACACGTCATAAGGCTATACACGTCAGGGCTATACACGTCATAAGGCTATACACGTCAGGCTATACACGTCATAAGGCTATACACGTCATAAGGCTATACACGTCATAAGGCTATACACGTCATAAGGCTATACACATCATAAGGCTATAAACGTAATAAGGCTATACACGTCATAAGGCTGTACATGTCAGGCTATACACGTCATAAGGCTATACATGTCATAAGGCTATACACATCATAAGGCTATACACATCATAAGGCTATAGACGTCATAAGGCTATACACGTCAGGCTATACATGTCATAAGGCTATACACGTCATAAGGCTATACACGTCATAAGGCTATACACGTCATAAGGCTATACACGTCATAAGGCTATACACATCATAAGGCTATACACGTCATAAGGCTATACACGTCATAAGGCTATACACGTCGTAAGACTATACACGTCGTAAGGCTATACACGTCATAAGGCTATACACATCATAAGGCTATACACATCATAAGGCTATACACGTCATAAGGCTATACACGTCATAAGGCTATACACGTCAGGCTATACACATCATAAGGCTATACACGTAATAAGGCTATACACGTCATAAGGCTATACACGTCAGGCTATACACGTCATAAGGCTATACACGTCAGGCTATACACGTCATAAGGCTATACACGTCATAAGGCTATACACGTCATAAGGCTATACACGTCATAAGGCTATACACATCATAAGGCTATACACGTCATAAGGCTATACACGTCATAAGGCTGTACATGTCAGGCTATACACGTCATAAGGCTATACACGTCATAAGGCTATACACATCATAAGGCTATACACATCATAAGGCTATAGACGTCATAAGGCTATACACGTCAGGCTATACATGTCATAAGGCTATACACGTCATAAGGCTATACACGTCATAAGGCTATACACGTCATAAGGCTATACACATCATAAGGCTATACACATCATAAGGCTATACACGTCATAAGGCTATACACGTCATAAGGCTATACACATCATAAGGCTATACACGTCATAAGGCTATACACGTCATAAGGCTATACACGTCATAAGGCTATACACATCATAAGGCTATACACGTCAGGCTATACACATCATAAGGCTATACACGTCATAAGGCTATACACGTCATAAGGCTATACACGTCAGGCTATACACGTCATAAGGCTATACACGTCAGGCTATACACGTCATAAGGCTATACACGTCATAAGGCTATACACGTCATAAGGCTATACACGTCATAAGGCTATACACATCATAAGGCTATACACGTCATAAGGCTATACACGTCATAAGGCTGTACATGTCAGGCTATACACGTCATAAGGCTATACACGTCATAAGGCTATACACATCATAAGGCTATACACATCATAAGGCTATACACGTCATAAGGCTATACACGTCAGGCTATACACGTCATAAGGCTATACACGTCATAAGGCTATACACGTCATAAGGCTATACACGTCATAAGGCTATACACATCATAAGGCTATACACGTCATAAGGCTATACACGTCATAAGGCTGTACATGTCAGGCTATACACGTCATAAGGCCATACACGTCATAAGGCTATACACATCATAAGGCTATACACATCATAAGGCTATAGACGTCATAAGGCTATACACGTCAGGCTATACATGTCATAAGGCTATACACGTCATAAGGCTATACACGTCATAAGGCTATACACGTCATAAGGCTATACACATCATAAGGCTATACACATCATAAGGCTATACACGTCATAAGGCTATACACGTCATAAGGCTATACACATCATAAGGCTATACACGTCATAAGGCTATACACGTCATAAGGCTATACACGTCATAAGGCTATACACATCATAAGGCTATACACGTCATAAGGCTATACACGTCATAAGGCTATACACGTCATAAGACTATACACGTCGTAAGGCTATACACGTCATAAGGCTATACACATCATAAGGCTATACACGTCATAAGGCTATACACGTCATAAGGCTATACACGTCATAAGGCTATACACGTCAGGCTATACACATCATAAGGCTATACACGTCATAAGGCTATACACGTCATAAGGCTATACACGTCATAAGGCTATACACATCATAAGGCTATACACGTCAGGCTATACACGTCATAAGGCTATACACGTCAGGCTATACACGTCATAAGGCTATACACGTCATAAGGCTATAAACGTCATAAGGCTATACACGTCATAAGGCTATACACATCATAAGGCTATACACGTCATAAGGCTATACACGTCATAAGGCTGTACATGTCAGGCTATACACGTCATAAGGCTATACACGTCATAAGGCTATACACATCATAAGGCTATACACATCATAAGGCTATAGACGTCATAAGGCTATACACGTCAGGCTATACATGTCATAAGGCTATACACGTCATAAGGCTATACACGTCATAAGGCTATACACGTCATAAGGCTATACACGTCATAAGACTATACACGTCGTAAGGCTATACACGTCATAAGGCTATACACATCATAAGGCTATACACATCATAAGGCTATACACGTCAGAAGGCTATACACGTCATAAGGCTATACACGTCAGGCTATACACATCATAAGGCTATACACGTCATAAGGCTATACACGTCATAAGGCTATACACGTCATAAGGCTATACACATCATAAGGCTATACACGTCATAAGGCTATACACGTCATAAGGCTGTACATGTCAGGCTATACACGTCATAAGGCTATACACGTCATAAGGCTATACACATCATAAGGCTATACACATCATAAGGCTATAGACGTCATAAGGCTATACACGTCAGGCTATACATGTCATAAGGCTATACACGTCATAAGGCTATACACGTCATAAGGCTATACACGTCATAAGGCTATACACATCATAAGGCTATACACATCATAAGGCTATACACGTCATAAGGCTATACACGTCATAAGGCTATACACATCATAAGGCTATACACGTCATAAGGCTATACACGTCATAAGGCTATACACGTCATAAGGCTATACACATCATAAGGCTATACACGTCATAAGGCTATACACGTCATAAGGCTATACACGTCATAAGACTATACACGTCGTAAGGCTATACACGTCATAAGGCTATACACATCATAAGGCTATACACATCATAAGGCTATACACGTCATAAGGCTATACACGTCATAAGGCTATACACGTCAGGCTATACACATCATAAGGCTATACACGTCATAAGGCTATACACGTCATAAGGCTATACACGTCAGGCTATACACGTCATAAGGCTATACACGTCATAAGGCTATACACGTCATAAGGCTATACAGGTCAGGCTATACACGTCATAAGGCTATACACGTCATAAGGCTATACACGTCATAAGGCTATACACGTCATAAGGCTATACACGTCATAAGGCTATACACGTCATAAGGCTGTACACGTCATAAGGCTATACACGTCAGGCTATACACGTCATAAGGCTATACACGTCATAAGGCTATACACGTCAGGCTATACACGTCATAAGGCTATAGACTTCATAAGGCTATACACGTCATAAGGCTGTACACGTCATAAGGCTATACACGTCATAAGGCTATACACGTCATAAGGCTATACACGTCAGGCTATACACGTCATAAGGCTATACACGTCATAAGGCTATACACGTCATAAGGCTATACACGTCATAATGCTATACACGTCATAAGGCTCTACACGTCATAAGGCTCTACACGTCATAAGGCTATACACGTCATAAGGCTGTACACGTCATAAGGCTATACACATCATAAGGCTATACACGTCATAAGGCTGTACACGTCAGGCTATACACGTCATAAGGCTATACACGTCATAAGGCTATACACGTCATAAGGCTATACACGTCATAAGGCTATACACGTCATAAGGCTATACACGTCATAAGGCTGTACACGTCATAAGGCTATACACATCATAAGGCTATACACGTCATAAGGCTATACACGTCATAAGGCTATACACGTCATAAGGCTATACACGTCATAAGGCTGTACACGTCAGGCTATACACGTCATAAGGCTATACACGTCATAAGGCTATACACGTCATAAGGCTATACACGTCATAAGGCTATACACGTCATAAGGCTATACACATCATAAGGCTATACACGTCAACAGGTGCAACACTATGTGTAACATGAGACATGCTACAATGGACAATATCCAATATCTACTATACTATATTTTCAGGTAAGGAAGTGTAGCGGAGGTGGTTGGATGAACTATACCTGTGTGATGAGTAGCGCTGTGGCAGTCAAGTAATTTCGTCAGCCGGTGATTGTCAAGTAATCATTATTTATTTTAGACAGGTCTAAAGAAACATGACATGAAGAAAATGTAGTCTATTTCAGAATAACAGAATAGCATACTCTGAGTTGTAGGCTACACTTGTTCATTTCGCAGGCAAGATTTGGTTAGAATTCCGTGGCATTTTTTATATTATTTTATAGTATGACGAATACAAAGCTGAATAAAATAGATATTTTCTCCAAATGATTTGAGGGAGTGCGCACATGCGGCTATTCTATGTTGAGCGGTTAACAAATTAATAGGTACTCCTATATGCTTAATCAAACTTTAGTTGTTCTACAAACGTTGGCCTATATGTTTTGATTTTTAATACATTCAAAGGCTGAATGATGCAACTCTCATGATGATTTGAAAAAGTTGGTTGAAAGGCAGGCTGTACACACTTCATCAGTCTCTCATTCACAATTTGACAAGCACTTGATAATGCCTCGAATTTCCTGGCGGCATACCCTTTGTGTGGCCGTAATGCACCCCAGAAATATCCATGCCTTTTGCGGCCAGTGGCCATTGTTCCCTTCTCCCTGAGTGATGTGTGCTGCGTGCCCTGAAGCACCTCTCACTCATATGGCTTTCCATCACGTGATTGGGTCTTTCTCACAGGCTACAAGTGAAGACAGACACTTCAGGGACGCAACTGCGCGCATCCTTCATCAGCCAACAAGATGAGTAGGCCTAACAAACAGCAAAAGTGCTAGTCTACTATCAATCTACTATCCCCCATAGTACAAAAGGAGATCTATTCTATTCTGTGCGAGAAACAAATGTTACAAATTAATACAACCACTACCATCAAAAAAACTTTTAAAAAACCCAATGAGGCTGACAAACTGATCACAACGTTGAGCTTAAAATTTGCTAAACTATTAGGCTATTTCTTCACATTATAAGTGCAGCAATGTGCACACGACAGTTTTCCATTAACGGGAAAACACCATTCTCAAAAGTGACAGCAAATGCAATTATGCATGTAATGCTTTTATTATAAAGGTGCATTTTTATGGTGAAAATGATCTTCCCCAAACTAGAAAGTCATGCGCTGCTTATGTATGCCAGTTAGGCTTCACACCCCTTTTTAAGAAGTTATTTGACCACTTTAGTTACAACCCTTATCAAAACATATAGTCCTATAGTCAAGGCTATGTGAGATGTGCAACTATGATTAAAAAAAGTCACACAAAAACATTGTTTCTTGCCTTATGCTGGGCATCATTCATAAGGGATAAATATATAATTCACAAGTCATAGGCTAATACTGACACCCATCACACTATTCTTGATTTAATCTTGTCTTTACATATACTAAATAATATATGTGTGAAATTAGTTTTGAATTAGAATGAACCACTATCATGCACCTGTCTCGAAGCAGGGGCAGGGGGAAAAATACATGTAATCTCTGCACTTAAATAGCAAATGGAGGATGCTTTTCCCATGGTTCATTTTCATGCCAGCTAGGTAGTCTATACTCCTGTTGTAAAGAGAAGCACTGTGATTAATATTAAGAAAGTTGAGAAATAATATATAGTAGGCCTAGCCTATAGAAAACTCATGGGATCCTCCTCCTTTTTAATAGAGGAGGTTCTCTGTTCACTCTGTTTTCTCTCAGAATTGCATAGCCTGTAGAAATATTGTGCAACATAGGCTCATGGGCTCTCAGTGTTTGATTCGATGTTCGATTACTTTTGTATTGATGTCCGAGTGATTCGAGGGTTCGCAAGTTTGGTAGGCTACTAACGACCATCAGCAGCATCAGAGCTTGGAGAAGTTTAATTACCGTGACTTAATGGTCACATGGAATTTGACTGCCTTCATGACTCGTGACCGCCAGTGTGGCGGTAATATGGTCACCGCAACAGTCCTAGTGAAATGTAACCTTCAGGGTTTTTCCTGCACAGAAAGGTTTTGGGCAGGCCGCCTAAGTGTTTTTTCGGGCCACCTATGTCCAAACAGATTGTTTTTTTTAAAGACTAATACATAAAGTATGTAGAAAGGATAATGGACCTATATATTTTTTAGATAAGATCATCTATGATCAAAAAAATCACCAAAATAAAAGGTAGACCGTTATGGAGAATCTAAGGATAGCTTTTGTCATGGCCTTGGTCCCCCATTGATTTTGTTTTAATGTTTGAGTATGTCAGACAACATAAGCCATGGCAAAATGTGTAGAATTGCAGGAAATATGCTTTAAAACGGCACATTTTTCTCAATATTATCTCAGAAAAATGGCTAAATGTATTGAATTACAGGAAATGAGCTTTAAAAAAAGCAACATTTTGTCACTCTCGGCCAACAGGAGGGCCTCTAAAATGTTTGGTCGGCAACCACATCATTAGCCACTACCCCCCATGCTCACCACCTAAGCCACATTTTGATCCAGAAAAAAAACCTGACCTTATCTAAGA
The DNA here is from genome assembly GCF_002021735.2 of Oncorhynchus kisutch. Lineage (NCBI taxonomy): Eukaryota > Metazoa > Chordata > Actinopteri > Salmoniformes > Salmonidae > Oncorhynchus > Oncorhynchus kisutch. The sequence goes on along the minus strand of NC_034198.2, from coordinate 32,482,220 downwards.
CCTGAAATCTTATGCTAGCTCCCAGTGGGATAACAGTAAGATAATGCGGTTTTGAGTGAATGACCTGGGATCGTGGACTTCAGGAAACAGCAGAGGGAGCAGCCCCCTATCTACATTGATGGGGCAGTAGTGGAGAGGGTGGAGAGTTTTAAGTTCCTCTGCGTACACATCACGGACAAACTGAAATTGTCCACCCACACAGACAGCGTGGTGAAGAAGGCGCAGCAGCACCTCTTCAACCTCAGGAGGCAGAAGAAATTCGAAATTCGGCACAATCGAGAGCATCCTGTCGGGCTGTATCACCGCCTGGTACGGCAGCTGCTCCGCCTATAACCGGAAGGCTCTCCAGAGGGTAGTGCAGTCTGCACAACGCATCACTGGGTGCAAACTACCTGCCCTCCAGGACACTTACACCACCCGATGTCACAGGAAGGCCAAAAAGATCATCAAGGACAACAACCACCCGAGCCACTGCCTGTTTACCCCGCTATCATCCAGAAGCGAGGTCAGTACAGGTGCATCAAAGCAGGGACCGAGAGACTGAAAAACAGCTTCTATCTCAAGGGCATCAGACTGTTAAACAGCCACCACTAACATTGAGTGGCTGCTGCCAACATACTGACTCATCTCCAGCCACTTTAATAATGGAAAAATTGATGTAACCAATTTATCACTAGCCACTTTATATTATATAATGTTTACATACCCTACATTACTCATCTCATATGTATACACTGTACGCTATACCATCTACTGCACCTTGCCATCTTGATGTAATGTATCACTAGCCACTTTAAACAATGCCACTTCATAGATGCAGAAAGTAAACATCACAGTGGGTCAATTTCCACAAAAACGAAGAGCGTTGAATCACAAGGCTCAACTTCTCCTGTATTTTAGTGCCCTGGCAACCATGCTGAAATAGTGTGACGCGAATTCGTTGCACATGTGCAGATACCGTGTGGGACTGTGTGAGAACAAAGTCTTGCCTCTCGCTCATCTCAATATCTGTGGTGGTGCTGCTTGTGGAAATGTATTTTCGATGAGTCTCCTTGTAGCCCTTTCTTGCAGTCAAATTACCAAATCGCCATCTAGTGGACACTTGGGTAGAACGTTACATTTTTCATAATTCATAATCAATAAACATTATTTCCAAAAACCTCCTGAAAATCCTGTGTTTCAATGTTAAACGGTTGTGTTTAATATAAAGTGTAATATTGGGATGCAAACTCAAAATGTAATACATTTTAACTCGATATCTAATGTGTCTTCTTCTTTTAAGCCCATAACCATGTGTGTGAGGTGTATACTTTTGTTTCAAAGTTGATTTGTTTAAGTCTACCAAGAAACACTGTTTGACCTTGACTTAGCCCACTGCAGTAAAAGGTTAAGACATATTTGTGAAGACATCTTGAGACAACTTAAGAAACATCTTCAAGTCCTCATGTCTCAAAACGTCTAAAGATGTCTCACATGTATGTCTCAAGACATCTAAAGATGTCTCACATGTATGTCTCAAGACATCTAAAGATGTCTCACATGTATGTCTCAAGACATCTTATGACGACAATGATGGCTGGGTCTGACCGGGGTGTTTTTGTTGTTGCATTATTTTGTGGTTGCTTTTAGAGAGGCAGGAGTTGTGATTCCCCTACATTATTTTGTGGTTGCTTTTAGAGAGGCAGGTGTTGTGATTCCCCTACATTATTTTGTGGTTGCTTTTAGAGAGGCAGGTGTTGTGATTCCCCTACATTATTTTGTGGTTGCTTTTAGAGAGGCGGGTGTTGTGATTCCCCTACATTATTTTGTGGTTGCTTTTAGAGAGGCAGGTGTTGTGATTCCCCTACATTATTTTGTGGTTGCTTTTAGAGAGGCAGGTGTTGTGATTCCCCTACATTATTTTGTGGTTGTTCAAATGTGAATCAACTACTGAGGATTCTTATTCATCTCATTTTCATCTAGCCTATAGTTGCAAATGACACTCATTAACCATTTCTATTGGCAACATGATGCTGGTGTGTCTCACAGCTCACATACAGGGGGGGGGGGGGTGTGATTGTAATTGTGCCACTGACTCATTCTATACAATCATGGACCTGAAAATGAATTTGGCCCAAAACATGATCATTATTCTTCATGGTTTGCTAAAATATGCTGCATTATGAAATTTCTGGATTGTATCACTGGACATAATGATTCATCTTCACTGCACATACAAACTAAATTAAACAAAATACAGAATATTTAACAGACTATCATAACTCCTTGTCTCCCGTTGAATCCATAATATATTGTCGACCAAATGGAGCAGCAGCATCTGTCTCCAGGTACAGTATGCTTACAGTAGCAGTTAACTGCAGATCAGAGGACATGAATATGTGCAATACAACTTCTCATACTACAGTGATTACTGCGCATACAGCTCAGATAGAAGTAGACTATGACTTGAAACATTAGCATACTAAAGTCGTGACACGAACATGAGTCTATGTTCAAAACCCATAATGACAATTTAAATGTTTATTTATTTTTTATGTAAAGATGATGTGTGCTCTTTAACATTAGAGGTGTATCTTACAATATTTTCCTTGGCTATCACGTTCAATTGACTGGTGATAATATCACAGCGAATTATTCAGCTAATACCTCATCTGATACAAATGTTGTCAAATAATTATTGGCTAATGGTAAGCTGCACCTTCATGTTCCCTGAAACAAAATAGTCACCCAGAAATGCAGAATACTAACACTCAGATGACATGATGCCAATGATTTTTTGGTTAATATGCCTAATCCTGAGAAATGCACATCCAAAATTAGCAACAACATCCATCACTTTCAGACTGTCCTCCATTTTTCTGAAGGTGCGGTTCTCTATTTCTCTCTGCCGTTACATGCCTTGATGTCATGAGTCAGATGGAACATCAAAGTGTTTGTAATGACATATTTCACAATGATCCTGACTCATTTCCTGTATGGTAGTTACTTTAAAGGTCTTCAGTGCTTTCGGAAAGTATTCAGACCCCTTCCCTTTTTCCACATATTGTTACGTTACAGCCTTACATTTTTCCTAGTCAATCTACACACAATACCCCATGACAAAGTGAAAATGAGACTCGAAATTGAGAATAGGTGCATTCTGTTTCCATTGACCTTCCATGAGATGTTTCTACAACTTAATTGGAGTGCACCTGTGGTCAATTCTATTCATTGGACATGATTTGGAAAGGCACACACCTGTCTATATAAGGTCCCACAGTTGACAGTGCATGTCAGACCAAAAACCAAGCCATGAGGTCGAAGGAATTGTCCGTAGAGCTCTGAGACAGGATTGTATGGAGGCACTGATCTGGAAGGGTACCAAAAAAATGTCTGCAGCATTGAAGGTGCCCAAGAACACAGTGGCCTCCATCATTCTTAAATGGAAAAAGTTTGGAACCACCAAGACACTTCCTAGAGCTGGCCGCTTGGCTAAACTGAGAATTCGGGGGAGAAGGGCCTTGGTCAGGGAGGTGACCAATAACCAGCTGGTCACTCTGTCAGAGAGCTCTAGAGTTTCTCTGTGGAGATGGGAGTACCTTCCAGAAGGACAATCATCTCTGCAGCACTCCACCAATCAGGGCCTTTATGGTACAGTGAGCAGACGGAAGCAACCTCTCAGTAAAAGGCACATGACAACCCACTTGGAGTTTGCCAAAAGGCACCTAAAGGACTCTCATACCATGAGAAACAAGATTCTCTGGTCTGATGAAACCAAGATTGAACTCTTTGGTCTGAATGCCAAGGGTCACGTCTGGAGGAAAGCTGGCACCATCCCTACTGTGAACCATGTTTGTGGCAGCATCATGCTGTAGGGGGATGTTTTTCAATGCCAGGGACTGGGAGACTAGTCAGGATTGAGGCAATAACAGAGCAAAGTACAGAGAGGTCCTTGATGAAAATCTGCTCCAAGCACTCAGGACCTCAGATTGTGGCCAAGGTTCACCTTCCAACAGGACAACGACCCTAAGCACATAGCCAAGACATTCCAGGAGTGGCTTCAGGACAAGTTTCTGAATGTCCTTGAGTGGCCCAGCCAGAGCCTGGACTTGAACCCAATCGAACATCTCTGGAGAGACCTGAAAATAACTGTGTAGCGACACTCCCCATCCAACCTGACAGAGTTTGATAGTATCTGCAGAGACGAATGGGAGAAACTCCCCAAATACAAGCTTGTAGCATCATACCCAAGAAGATTCAATGCTGTAATCGCTGCCAAAGGTGCTTCAACAAAGTACTGAATAAAGGGTCTTAATACTTATGTAAATGTCATATTTCCCTGTTTTTGTTTAGTCATTATGAGGTATTGTGTGTAGATTGCTGACCATTTTTTATTTTTTCCCCCAGTTTTTGAAAAAGGCTGTAATGTAACAAAATGTGGAAAAAGTCAAGGGGTCTGAATACTTTCCGAATGCACTGTATGTACTTTAACTTGCTGTTCTGTGTGGCTCCGTTGGTAGAGCATGGCACTTACAATGTCAGGGTTTTGGGTTCGATTCCCATGGGGACCAATATGGGGGGAAGTACAAAAAGGTATGCACTCACTACTAAGTCGCTCTGGATGGGAGTGTCTGCTAAATTACTGAAATGTAAGAATTCCATGATACCTTTTCTCACACCTCTTTGAAACATTGACCATCAAACTAGAGGGAATGGCAGCTCCTGGCATGATGCATATAACTGTAAACATGTATAACAGTGTAGAACTACACACAGTACATTCTAATATGCAGTAATTAATACTAACTTGGTATTACTAATTCACAGAAATGCCAGTAGTGTGTTGTGAACCATAGCAAGATCCCCTTTTGACCTCTACAGTGTTAGTCATATCATTACTTTTATTATCCTATATTTAAGCATTAAGGCCCGAGGAGGTATGGTATATGGCCAATATCCCACGGCTCAGGACCGTTCTTAAGCATGACACAGCGAGGAATGACTGGACACAGCCCTTAGCTGTGGTATATTGGCCATATATCACAAACCCCCAAGGTACCTTCTTGCTATTAAAAATTGGGTACCAATGTAAATAGAGCAGTAAAAAAAAAGTTTTGTCATAACTGTGGTATACGGTCTGATATACCACGGCTGTCAGCCAATCAGCATTCAGGGCTCAACCCACCCAGTTTATAATACAACTTAATTAAGTAATTGAGGTGCACTATGTTTGACATCGTCTATAGGGGCACAAAGGGTTGAATGCCAGGCCAGCCAACCACTGTAAATGCACCAAGGCTTCCGAGTGTTTGATACCCCTCCATTCACTCCATTGCAGATATTATTAAGGGCCCTCCTCCCCTCACCAGCCTCCTGTGAACTCAATACATGATAACTCGCCACACTATCCACAGGTCCTCTGCTAAGAACATAGAAACACTTACTGCTTCAGTGAGAGATAGGCGACCTCTCGCCTGAGAAAGTGAAATTGACAATGCACACTGGCTCTCTCAATGTGAGTGCTTATTTTCTCCAAGGCTCTGGCCGTTACAGATACAGTACAAGCATACCACACAAGATCAATGACTATACTGAAGAATACTGGTGAGCATTGATATAAACTAGTCCAGGTGAAAAGATGTCCTGACTGATAATCAACAGCAGTCTCATCTGTAGGACACTAGTATCTACCACTACATGACACGCACAACAAAACCAACCCAGTGCTCTATGCAACAACTCCACCAGCAAATAGCCCTAAATGTCAACATCCCTTTGAGTAAAACTTTTAAAACATTATGATGAGATATACTCTTATCACATGCACCTTAAGACAAATGTCAATTGCCAATTTAATTAATTTCACTGGTGCCTCCATGAAAATGACTGATTAGAACCCTTGTGGAAATCCTTCAATTACTTCAATTTGGGGAGAGATATGATCTCAATCAACCATGTAGATTATCACCGGCTAATTATTTCTACCAGTTAATGGGAAGGAGGAATTTGCACACACATATGGACTATTTTCTTTCCTTCAGACATAAGTAATAGCTAGTCTAATATACAAATTCCCATAGATTATTACAACTAGGCATGCATTTAAAAAAAAAGTACAATGATGTACATGATGTGCACATACTCATAATGCATACACTACACACATGTAAGAAAAACATATAACTGAAGAGGTCACATTGGTATGAATGATCTGGAGACAGACGCAGGAATGCGTAATAGTTTTTTTTATTGCACCCAAATTACGGCGTGCCGTGTAAAGACATGGGGACGAAGACCAAATAAACACTATACACAACACAGGGTTGAACCCCTAACAACAGTGGGAGGAGTACCTCGAATAAATAACACATGCGCATAATGATTAACACACGGGACAAGACCCGTAATCATCTGAGCAATCCACAAGGACACGAAAGCCCAAAACAGAACAGCACAGGTACTCACACACCAACGGACATTGTAACAATAATGGACAGCCCAATGGAAACCAAAGGGCACACTTATACAAGTACTAATCAGTAGGAATAGGGGACAGGTGTGCGTAATGAAAGTTCTGGAGGGATCTGTGACAGTATAGGTGATATCATTGGTATCATTTCAGTCGTAATGGCAGCTGTGGTTACGGTGTGGTATAGTTATAGCAGCGGCAGCTTGCTGGTACAGTGGTAGCAGTGGAGGTAATAGCACATTTGTACCATGGTTAACTGAGGCATAACCTTTTTTAAAGCCAGTAATGACACATGGCTTAGAGGTCTTCTGAATTACATCAACTTTTTTGTCTGATTAAAGCTGCAATATGTAACTTTTTGAGGTGACCTGACATATTCACATAGAAATGTCAGTTGTAGATCTGTCATTCTCAATGAAAACAAGTATACAAAGTGGAAGATCTGTTCTATGTGCGCTATTTCTATGCTTCCGTTCTTAAGTTTTGTTTTTGTGTCTTTTATTTTTGGTTTTGTACTCCAGCTTCAAACAGCTGAAAATACAATTTGTTTGGTTATGGAAAATATACACTACCATTCAAAAGTTTGGGGTCACTTGAAAATGAAGACCAGCATCCCGGAGTTGCCTATTTACTGTTGACGTTGAAAATGGTGTTTTGCGAGTACTATTTAATGAAGCTGCCAGTTGATGACTTTTGAGGCGTCTGTTTCTCAAACTAGACACTCTAATGTACTTGTTCTCTTGCTCAATTGTGCACCTGGGCCTCCCACTCCTCTTTCTATTCTGGTTAGTGCCAGTTTGTGCTGTTCTGTGAAGGGAGTAGTACACAGCGTTGTACGACATCTTCAGTTTCTTGGCAATTTCTTGCATGGAATAGCCTTCGTTTCTCAGAACAAGAATAAACTGACGAGTTTCAGAAGAAAGTTATTTGTTTCTGGCCATTTTGAGCCTGTAATCGAACCCACAAATGCTGATGCTCCAGATACTCAACTAGTCTAAAGAAGGCCAGTTTTATTGCTTCTTTAATCAGAACAACAGTTTTCAGCTGTGCTAACATAATTGCAAAAGGGTTTTCTAATGATCAATTAGCCTTTTAAAATTATGAACTTGGATTAGCTAACACAACGTGCCATTGGAACACAGGAGTGATGGTTGACGATAATAGGCCTCTGTGCGCCTATATAGATATTCCATTAAAAATCTGCCTCTCCAGCTACAATAGTCATTTGAAATATTAACAATGTCTACACTGTATTTCTGATCAATTTGATGTAATATATATTTTTTTTATTAGCTTTTCTTTCAAAAACAAGGACATTTCTAAGGGACCCCAAACTTTTGAACGGTAGTGTATTTCACAGTGGTTTAGATGGTACGATAATTCTCTACACTATAGTTGTTTGTTTTGTCAAATAAACTGAATTTATGCAAACTATTCGAATTTTAGAAACCAGGAAATGACAGAGAGATTTTTGCATTAGTGCACCTTTAAATAGCTGAACAAGCTGAATAGTTTTTTTGTTGGCCTCTTGCCCGGTTTCACTGAAGTCAAAACCACTCCAATACAGTCCTGAAGCTCTACCGATACATTATTTCTGTAAAAATACAGTCCTGAAGCTCTCCGGTATATTTCTGTAGAGGTTCTTTGATTCCATTTAGTTTAAAACAGATCATTTGTGCTCCCATAGTTCACAGTCATCACCACTGAACCATAAAAGCTTGGCTTCCAGGGTCTGGGGGCAATATTTAGGCTGTTTCAGGTCTCAGGGATGGGAATGCAGGATGGCGAAGCCCCACTATAAAGGAATCACCAAGGTCATATTTGCTTTTTGTAGGAACACAAACCCACGCCCCTTTCAAGGTGTAAGAACACCCTGACCTGCTATTCACACAGTCAAATCTCCAAATATTGGTGTGTGTGTGTGTGTGTGTGTGTGTGTGTGTGTGTGTGTGTGTGTGTGTGTGTGTGTGTGTGTGTGTGTGTGTGTGTGTGTGTGTGTGTGTGTGTGTGTGTGTGTGTGTGTGTGTGTGTGTGTGTGTGTCCGTGTGCGCACCATTGCCTGTCTTATCTTCATCTGAGGGTCGCTGATGATAGTCTGACATGAAGTGACAAGCATGGCAATTTTGTGGGAAACATTTGTAGCCTACTATTTAGTAAAATGGAGTTGAGGTCCAGGCTGAATTTTATTGGGGAAAGTTTCTCTGACTATCTGTCTCTCTTACAAATCCAGTAACACAAGCTATGATTAAAGTGTCTTGTATTTTCTCTTGGATGGCACTAACAACACCAACAAGGAATCTTTGAATAGATAAGTTATATAGCTGGTTTTAATGTATTTTAACACACCTTTGGTTCAATTTAACCAGTAAGTCTCGTGCATAATAAATACGACGTAGCTAATCAGTACAGGCATCCACCCCTTCATCTCCCAACATACTGTATGTGATGCCTGTGGACACAATGGACTGGTAGACAAAACCAATAAAATAATCTACAACACATTGATAATTGTAGCGATAAAGACCGGCCAAAACAATGACACGTTACCTTCGGCAAGCAGACGCATTGCATGAACAAATGAGGAGTCCAGCGTATCTTTCTCGGCCATCAGCTCCGGTAAGCATTTCTCCTGATCCATGATAAGGTACCTCTCCTGTTCACCGCTTGTGCAGGTGAGACGACAAAAGTGATGAGAGGGTCGGAATGCGCGTCTCTCTTCTACTTGGTAATTCTCTTTATAGGTAGGCTACCGCAAGAAAATCCGTAAGGAATCTCTTCAATTACACGTGATGCTTGACTGAGAACTGAACGACATTCAGAGCTATAAACACATCTCTCCACATCCCACTCCCTCCCGGAGAATCAACCACCTTAGCTACAGAGAGACTGCGTGGCGCTCCCCGCCCCTCTGAAACACGATTGGTCATATGAGACAGACTATTCGCAAACAACAAATCTCAACACTGTTATGATAATGCGCTGTTTTAGTAGGCTACAGCGAATATTTTCCTTCAGCCGCTGTCCTTGGTGCTGAAAGTTTCTCACGTGTGGAAACAAGCAGACACATTTTAGTCAATTAGCAGACAGCCTTATCCTGGGTAACGTACAGTAGTGAGTGCATACGTTTTCATATTTATCCGTACTGGTCTCCCGTGGAAAGCGAACCCACAACCCTAGCGTTGCGAGTGCCATGCTCTACCAACTGATCTACACGTGACTTAAATACGGTGAAGTTAGATAGGCAACACAATAAACCTGTTAATATGAATGAAATGCAAGGTCTTAGGCTACCGTACATTAATGCCATGTATTGCCACTACTTTATTCCTTTTACTGGACAAAAAGTATTTTGACAATATATCTGTGGCAGGTGAGAAATGCATGGCCAAAATGGAATTAGGTTTTAAGGCAACAGCTGTCTTACACAAATTGGTCTGCAATGGAAATTCCTAAAATTAATTGACACAATATAAATGAGCCATTACAGTTGATTGTAACAATTTAAATTTTACTTTTGTTTTGTTCCAACACAATGAAACATTAAGTGAGAAGAGGTGTTTGTTTTTATCTTCATTTTATATGTGAAAATATCATAAATACTCGGGACATGCTGGCCAAAGACTGCACACACTTCGGAGAAAATGTTTTGTCAATCCGTACACTCTTAGATAAAAGGGTTCCTAAAGGGTTCCACTGCTGTCCCTATAGGAGAACCCTTTTTTAGTTCTACATGGAACCCAAAGTGTTATACTACCTGGAACCAAAGGGTTATCATATGGGGAACCCATCATAGTTGAAGAACCCATTTGGGTTCTAGATAGCACCTTCTTTTCTGAGAGTGTAGGAAGGACATGTGAAAAATAATGTTGCATGTAATGTTCCCTCAAGCCTGCCTTGTGGTTTGAGTGAGCTTATTTTGCTATGCCTATGAATACTAATCAATGGATTTGTTGCGAGCTTCTACTTGCCAAGTTGGATTAGAATGTGGTGACAACAAACCTACAGAAGGGTCACACGCATGCAGGTGCGCACACACACACACACACACACACACACACACACACACACACACACACACACACACACACACACACACACACACACACACACACACACACACACACACACACACACACACACACACACACACACACACACTCAATACAACTGTATAAATCCAGCTCGTTTCATTAATGATTGAATGGATTATAGACCTGCGTGTCAGGAACGTAACTGAGCATAATCACCTATCATATAATTTCAACCCTTCTAGTATGAATCATTCTACATACTGCTACAGCCTCTTAACGGAGACACTTATAGGCCACATATACAGCAGCTTATACCAATGTCCATTACAAGATGGGCTCAGTCGTATTGGATTTGGTTTCTTGACGTGATGTGCTCTCTCTGGGAGGCTGAGAGAATGTTCCAGAACCCAAGGACAAAGACATCCTCACTAAAACACAAAGGTTGTGTGATCTCATAGCTTAGGCAGAGCTTACTACAAAGCGTATGGCTACACGGAGCGACCATTTACACATAGAGCAGATTCTGACATTTTGTATTTATTAAGGATCCTCATATGCTACTGCCTACGCATCAGCTACTCTTCCTGGGGTCCAGCAACATTAAGGCAGTTATATTCAATAAAACATATTACATGACATTACATTTCATAACCCTTTTCACAACACATTAAGTGTGTGCCCTCAGGCTGCTACTCTACTACCACACATCTACAATACAAAATCCATGTGTACGTGTGAGTGTTATCGTGTGTAATTGCACGACAAGACCAAGTCAATTTGTTGTGTAGTTTGCATGCTCCTGGGTATAACAAATACTGTAGCAACCTGCATTGTTATTATAATGATAACAGTATTTCAATGCAATGACAAAATGGTGATTGTTTTTTCCCAACTGATTTTTTTTTATTCGGTATAAACTGTAAGCTGTATGCTTTCTGACATTGGTTGATGTTCTATGGTTGGTGGAAAGGATAATCAAAGGAGGGAGACAAATTGCCAATTTGGTGATTTCTAAGAATTATCCACAGGTGGGATTGAGGAAATTCATATTATCAGAAAGTTAGTAATAATGGTCAGCATCTTTCAAAAAGGAATATTTTGTGAGATGACTGCTGAGATTGTACTGGTTAGAGCTGGGCGATAAGGACAGAAATCCATATCACAATAAATTGCCTGAATTGATGTGATAACTATAAATATAATGATAAGTTTATAACATTAATGTGGGACACCATCTTTTTGTATTAGCCTTTAAAATACTACTACTAGTTTGATGGTTGTAGCCATCTATTGTTCCATGAACAATCACCCATATTAGCGATAGTATTACATTTCAAACCTCACTGTTCTCTAGTATAGGCTACTTATCGTAATGAATGATATCAGCAAAATACCTGCGATATCTTTTCTCGGATTGGTTCCCCTGTGTAATATCTGCTTGGTTGTATAGTCCAAAGACAGAGTGGTACGAGATATGTTAGGAGGGATGTAATGTTCCATTTTAAAACATGTATGACCATATGAATAACAGAACCAACATTTGTTAGAAGGTGCAATGCAGCTGTTTCTGGGTAACAATTAAGTACCTTACTGTGATTGTTTTCAATTCAAATGGTCAAAAAAGAAACAAAAACACTCTATCTTCTTAGCAAAGAACAATTTCTCAAGTAAGAATTTTGCTAGGACTGTCTGAGAGTTGTCTGAGTGGCGAGGTATAATGGAAGATGATCTGTTGTTGGCAGAGAGGTTTGAACCCGCTGTCTTATTTGTCTATTAACTCATTTACTGCCAGGCCAAAACTCCATCCCACCAAAACTGACGGAACATTTAGGAGGTCCTTCCAAACAGCTCTTACTTACACTAAAAAGGCATTATCATCATTTTCACAATTTCACAGTATTATTCCAACCTCATAGTGTGGAAGTATATATAAACCACAGGAAATGGGCCATTAAGAATGTACAGACTAGAGGAAAAGGTCAAGTATAGCAAAAGGGACTGTAACAACCATCTCTGAGAAGGAAGAACACCCATTAATGAAGAGTTTATTTGAACTTTGATCTGACAGTACCTTGAGTGCACCTTTATCAAAGCACAATACTTGAAAGGATGTGCTACTGTGTAACTTTTGCAAGGTGTAAAAATGATCTCACAATTCCAGCAGTGTGCTCAAAGGCAGATCAGCCAAGTTAGGCAGGCAGGAAGTTTGCAGACACATCGCAAATACTTTACTAAAGTTAACATTTATCTTTAAAAACACTTTTTAATGAATGTTATTCCAAGAATAAGATCATGAAAGTATGTGAAAAATCACTTACACTGCCACAGTCTAAAATGCATTCATGTACTGTTTTAGTTTGCCACAGCTGCATAGTGATCTGAAATGGATGGATTCTTGCAGCTCTCTGGTGGCCGAAACATAAAACTGCATATTCAGAGTCCCAACATGACAGACAGTCCGCATTGATTGATGATTTGCATTTATATTGTCCATAAGATTCAGAAACAGGCAGTTTATGCATTGTGGCTTGCAATTACAGCACTAACAGCTCTGAACCATGTCAGCAGCGAATTTTTTAAATCACAAACCAAATGACTTTCTTTTTACTATAAGCTGAACATTATTGTCACACCCTAACCTTAGAGATCCTTTTTATGTCTCTATTTTGGTTTGGTCAGGGCGTGAGTTGGGGTGGGCATTCTATGTTTTGTGTTCTATGTTTTCTATTTCTGTGTGTTTGGCCAGAAGTGGTTCTCAATCAGAGGCAGCTGTCTATTGTTGTCTCTGATTGAGAACCATACTTAGGTAGCCTTTTCCCACCTGTGTTTTGTAGGTAGTTGTTTTCTGTTTTTGTGTCTGCACCAGACAGAACTGTTTCGGTTCGTTCTCGTTGTTATTTCAATAAAGGTATAAACATGTACCACGCTGCACCTTGGTCCTCTCCTCCCAACAGCCGTTACAATTATAAACTGATTTAACACTTCTTGTATTTTCATTATATTGTATAAAAGACACCTCAAATTAATGTCCACTGTTATTGCAAATAAAAAATGGCACACTTTTAAAAATGTCAAAGAAAATTTAAAATGATTACAAGCACTACAAAATGACATCTTATAATGAGATCTGGCGGTATAATTTTAACCTCTGTAAAGTCATAATGCTCTCACTAGGTAGGTGCAACATGGCGCAACCTTATATATGTGTCAAAAAACCAGTGTGAATGGAACAGAAAAGGAGATGATGAATTTGTTATTTTAGCAGGGACCCAGAATGTGGAAATCCAATATCCCTGTGTATGAATTATTAACTAGAATTGGACAGTGAAGGGAAGGTAATATTAAGGTTTGGTCAATTTGGGACCAAATGGCTCTCCTACACTCTTAGAAAAAAAAGGTGCTATCTAGAACCTAAGAGTTCTTCAGCTGTCCCCATAGGAGAACCTTTTGAATAACCCTTTTTTGTTCCAGGTGGAACCCTTTTGGTTCCACGTAGAACCCTTTTGGGTTCCATGTAGGACCCTTTCCACAGAGAGTTCTACATGGAACCCAAAACGGTTCTATCTAGAACCAAAAAGGTTCTATTAAAAGGTCAATGGAACGCAGACAGTGGGGGATAAAAGAAGGACGCCGGATTTGCACCCATTCAACAAATCTGATCTAACAAAGTGGATATTCTTCAACTCCATCATGACTGATGTATTGTAACAGATCCACAATGTGGTTACTAAGTCCTATTTGGATATATTTACTGTAGCTGTTTTCATAACATTTAGAAGTTGTTCCTTTTCAGGTCTAGAAAAAGTGACTGCTAAATGCTAACTACCGTTTGTCCAGAATAAGCTAGTAGTATAACTAGCATACAGAAATCACTGGTGGTAGGGTAATCATTTTTAACTGCAATACAGTTGATTAGTGACGATGACAAGAACATGTATTGGGATTGACATACATTTTTACCCGAAAATAGTGTGAAATACACATATAAACAGTAATCTAAATGTAGGCTCATTTTGCTGGGGGATTCGTCAACTTTCCCCCATGCATTTCTATTGTCTGGGTCGAGTTCCATTGACCTCTGCACCGCATCTATGGGGATGAACCCTTTCGGGAACCTTTTTTCTAGAACTTCTCACTTTCTACAACTGTCCTGCAATCACTTTAACCTTATTTGTTACTGTATTGTTTCTCTTTTTTGTCAAACACATTTTTTTTTAAAGTGCACTCAGGCTATCCGGAAAGTCAAAGTTAGTTACTTTAAGGAGCAGTTCTCTCTCTGTGGGTCTAACCCCAAGAAGTTCTGGAAAACGGTTAAAGACCTGGAGAATAAATCCTTCTCCTCACAGCTGCCCATGTCCCTTAGTATTAATGATGTGGTTGTTACTGAGAAGGAGCACATGGCTGAGGTCTTTATTCACCACTTCATTAAGTCAGGATTCCTATTTGACTCAGCCATGCCTCCTTGCCCGTCCAACATTTCCTCGTCTCCCACCCCTTCTAATGCGACTATCCCCGATGCTTCTCCCTCTTTATCCCTTCACCCACTACAACGTTTCTTCCTGCAGGCAGTCACTGAGTCCGAGATGTTAAAGGAGCTCCTGAAACTTGACCCCCAAAAAACAATCTTGTCAGATGGTTTAGACCCTTTCTTCTTTAAGGTTGCTGCCTTTATCATCGCCAAGCCTATCTCCAACCTTATTAACCTGTAACCTTCTGGGGAGGTTTCCATTGCTTGGAAGTCAGCCACGGTTCGTCCTTTATTTAAAGGGGGATATCAAGCTGATCCTAACTGTTATAGGCATATTTCTATTTTGCCCTGTTTATCAAAAGTGTTGGAAAAACTTGTCAATAATCAACTGACTGGCATTCTTGATGTCTATAGTATTCTCTCTGGTATGCAATCTGCTTTCCGCTCAGGTTATGGATGTGTCACTGCAAACTTAAAGGTCCTCAATGATGTCACCATTGCCCTTAATTCTAAGCAAGATTGTGCTGTAATGTTTATTGACTTGGCCAAAGCTTTTGATACGGTAGACCATTTCATTCTTATGGACCGGCTAAGGAGTATTGGTGTCTCTGAGGGTTCTTTGGCCTGGTTTGCTAATTACCTCTCTCAAAGAGTGCAGTGTATAAAGTCAGAAAATCTGCTGTCTCATCCACTGCCTGTCACCAAGGGAGTACCCCAAGGCACAATCCTAGGCCCCAAGCTCTTCTCAATTTACATCAACAACATAGCTCAGGCAGTAGGAAGCTCTCTCATCCATTTATATGCAAATGATACAGTCATAAACTCAGCTGACCCCTCCCCGGATTTTGTGTTAATAAATGCTCTAAAACAAAGCTTGCTTAGTGTCCAACAAGCTTTCTCTACCCTTAACCTTGTTCTGAACACCTCCAAAAAAAAGGTTGTTTGTTTTGGTAAGAAGAATGCACCTCTCCCCATAGGTGTGATCACTACCTCTGAGGGTTTAGAGCTTGAGGTAGTCACCTCACACAAGTACTTCAGAGTATGGCTAGATGGTACACTGTCCTTGTCTCAGCACATATCAAAGCTGCATATCAAATCTAGTCTTGGTTTCCTCTATTGTAATCGCTCCTCTTTCACCCCAGCTGCCAAACTAACCCTGATTCAGATGAAAATCCTACCCATGCTAGATTACAGAGACATCATTTAAAGATCAGCAGGTAAGGTTGCTCTCAAGCGGCTAGATGTTCTTTACCATTCGGCCATCAGATTTGCCACCAATGCTCCTTATAGGACACATCACTGCACTCTATACTCCTCTGTAAACTGGTCATCTCTGTATACCTGTCGCAAGACGCACTGGTTTATGCTTATTTATAAAACCCTCTTAGGCCTCACTCCCCCCTATCTGAGATATCTACTGCAGCCCTCATCCTCCACATACAACACCCGTTCAACCAGTTACATTCTGTTATAGGTCCCCAAAGCACACACACCTGAGTCGCTCGTCTTTTCAGTTCACTGCAGCTAGCGACTGGAATGAGCTGCAACAAACACTCAAACTGGACAGTTTTATCTCAATCTCTTCATTCAAAGACTCAATCATGGACACTCTTACTGACAGTTGTGGTTGCTTTGCGTGTTGTATTGTTGTCTCTACCTTCTTTCCCTTTGTGCTGTTGTCTGTGCCCAATAATGTTTGTGCCATGTTTTGTGCTGCTACCATGTTGTGTTGCTACCATGTGGTTGTCATGTTGTGTTGCTACCATGCTGTGTTGTCATGTGTTGCTGCCTTGCTATGTTGTTGTCTTAGGTTTCTCTTTATGTAGTTTTGTGTTGTCTCTCTTGTTGTGATGTGTTTTTTGTATATTTATATTAAATTTATTTAATTTATTTAATTTATTTTTATTCCCAGCCCCCGTCCCCGCAGGAGGCCTTTTGCCTTTTGGTAGGC
This sequence comes from Oncorhynchus kisutch, assembly GCF_002021735.2. NCBI lineage: Eukaryota > Metazoa > Chordata > Actinopteri > Salmoniformes > Salmonidae > Oncorhynchus > Oncorhynchus kisutch. Next base: position 32,465,322 of record NC_034198.2, on the reverse strand, counting down.
CGTCATTGTAAATACGAATGTGTTCTTAACTGACTTGCCTAGTTAAATAAATGTTAAAAACATTTGTTTTATATAATTGAAAAACACTTGCAAGAGAAATGCACTTAATCTTTTGATTCATCACATACACTACTATGTATTATCTATCCTGTTGCCTAGTCACTTTATCCCAACCTATTTGTACATGTTTACCTCAATTACCTTGTACCCCTGCATATAGACTGGGTACTGGTACCCCATGTATATAGCCAAACTATCATTGACTCTGTACTGGTACCTTATGTGTATAGCCAAGTTATTATTGACTCTGTACTGGTACCTTGTGTATATAGCCAAGTTATTATTGACTCTGTACTGGTACCTTGTGTATAGCCAAGTTATCATTGACTCTGTACTGGTACCCTGTGTATATAGCCAAGTTATCATTGACTCTGTACTGGTACCCTGTGTATAGCCAAGTTATCATTGACTCTGTACTGGTACCCTGTGTATAGCCAAGTTATCATTGACTCTGTGCTGGTACCCTGTGTATAGCCAAGTTATCATTGACTCTGTACTGGTACCCTGTGTATAGCCAAGTTATCATTGACTCTGTACTGGTACCCTGTGTATATAGCCAAGTTATTATTGACTCTGTACTGGTACCCTGTGTATATAGCCAAGTTATCATTGACTCTGTACTGGTACCCTGTGTATAGCCAAGTTATCATTGACTCTGTACTGGTACCCTGTGTATATAGCCAAGTTATCATTGACTCTGTACTGGTACCCTGTGTATATAGCCAAGTTATCATTGACTCTGTACTGGTACCCTGTGTGTATAGCCAAGTTATCATTGACGCTGTACTGGTACCCTGTGTATAGCCAAGTTATCATTGACTCTGTACTGGTACCCTGTGTATCTAGCCAAGTTATTATTGACTCTGTACTGGTACCCTGTGTATATAGCCAAGTTATCATTGACTCTGTACTGGTACCCTGTGTATAGCCAAGTTATCATTGACTCTGTACTGGTACCCTGTGTATATGGCCAAGTTATCATTGACTCTGTACTGGTACCCTGTGTATAGCCAAGTTATCATTGACTCTGTACTGGTACCCTGTGTATAGCCAAGTTATCATTGACTCTGTGCTGGTACCCTGTGTATATAGCCAAGTTATCATTGACTCTGTACTGGTACCCTGTGTATATAGCCAAGTTATCATTGACTCTGTACTGGTACCCTGTGTATATAGCCAAGTTATCATTGACTCTGTACTGGTACTCTGTGTATATAGCCAAGTTATCATTGACTCTGTGCTGGTACCCTGTGTATATAGCCAAGTTATCATTGACTCAGTACTGGTACCCTGTGTATAGCCAAGTTATCATTGACTCTGTACTGGTACCCTGTGTATAGCCAAGTTATCATTGACTCTGTACTGGTACCCTGTGTATAGCCAAGTTATCATTGACTCTGTGCTGGTACCCTGTGTATAGCCAAGTTATCATTGACTCTGTACTGGTACCCTGTGTATAGTCAAGTTATCATTGACTCTGTACTGGTACCCTGTGTATATAGCCAAGTTATTATTGACTCTGTACTGGTACCCTGTGTATATAGCCAAGTTATCATTGACTCTGTACTGGTACCCTGTGTATAGCCAAGTTATCATTGACTCTGTACTGGTACCCTGTGTATATAGCCAAGTTATTATTGACTCTGTACTGGTACCCTGTGTATATAGCCAAGTTATCATTGACTCTGTACTGGTACCCTGTGTGTATAGCCAAGTTATCATTGACGCTGTACTGGTACCCTGTGTATAGCCAAGTTATCATTGACTCTGTACTGGTACCCTGTGTATATAGCCAAGTTATTATTGACTCTGTACTGGTACCCTGTGTATATAGCCAAGTTATCATTGACTCTGTACTGGTACCCTGTGTATAGCCAAGTTATCATTGACTCTGTGCTGGTACCCTGTGTATAGCCAAGTTATCATTGACTCTGTACTGGTACCCTGTGTATATGGCCAAGTTATCATTGACTCTGTACTGGTACCCTGTGTATAGCCAAGTTATCATTGACTCTGTACTGGTACCCTGTGTATAGCCAAGTTATCATTGACTCTGTGCTGGTACCCTGTGTATATAGCCAAGTTATCATTGACTCTGTACTGGTACCCTGTGTATATAGCCAAGTTATCATTGACTCTGTACTGGTACCCTGTGTATATAGCCAAGTTATCATTGACTCTGTACTGGTACTCTGTGTATATAGCCAAGTTATCATTGACTCTGTGCTGGTACCCTGTGTATATAGCCAAGTTATCATTGACTCAGTACTGGTACCCTGTGTATAGCCAAGTTATCATTGACTCTGTACTGGTAATCTGTGTATAGCCAAGTTATCATTGACTCTGTACTGGTACCCTGTGTATAGCCAAGTTATCATTGACTCTGTGCTGGTACCCTGTGTATATAGCCAAGTTATCATTGACTCTGTACTGGTACCCTGTGTATATAGCCAAGTTAACATTGACTCTGTACTGGTACCCTGTGTATATAGCCAAGTTATCATTGACTCTGTACTGGTACTCTGTGTATATAGCCAAGTTATCATTGACTCTGTACTGGTACCCTGTGTATAGCCAAGTTATCATTGACTCTGTGCTGGTACCCTGTGTATAGCCAAGTTATCATTGACTCTGTACTGGTACCCTGTGTATAGCCAAGTTATCATTGACTCTGTACTGGTACCCTGTGTATAGCCAAGTTATCATTGACTCTGTACTGGTACCCTGTGTATAGCCAAGTTATCATTGACTCTGTACTGGTACCCTGTGTATAGCCAAGTTATCATTGACTCTGTACTGGTACCCTGTGTATAGCCAAGTTATCATTGACTCTGTACTGGTACTCTGTGTATATAGCCAAGTTATCATTGACTCTGTACTGGTACCCTGTGTATAGCCAAGTTATCATTGACTCTGTGCTGGTACCCTGTGTATAGCCAAGTTATCATTGACTCTGTACTGGTACCCTGTGTATAGCCAAGTTATCATTGACTCTGTACTGGTACCCTGTGTATAGCCAAGTTATCATTGACTCTGTACTGGTACCCTGTGTATATAGCCAAGTTATCATTGACTCTGTACTGGTACCCTGTGTATAGCCAAGTTATCATTGACTCTGTACTGGTACCCTGTGTATAGCCAAGTTATCATTGACTCTGTACTGGTACCCTGTGTATAGCCAAGTTATCATTGACTCTGTACTGGTACCCTGTGTATAGCCAAGTTATCATTGACTCTGTACTGGTACCCTGTGTATAGCCAAGTTATCATTGACTCTGTACTGGTACCCTGTGTATAGCCAAGTTATCATTGACTCTGTACTGGTACCCTGTGTATAGCCAAGTTATCATTGACTCTGTACTGGTACCCTGTGTATATAGCCAAGTTATCATTGACTCTGTGCTGGTACCCTGTGTATAGCCAAGTTATCATTGACTCTGTGCTGGTACCCTGTGTATAGCCAAGTTATCATTGACTCTGTGCTGGTACCCTGTGTATAGCCAAGTTATCATTGACTCTGTGCTGGTACCCTGTGTATAGCCAAGTTATCATTGACTCTGTACTGGTACTCTGTGTATATAGCCAAGTTATCATTGACTCTGTACTGGTACCCTGTGTATAGCCAAGTTATCATTGACTCTGTACTGGTACCCTGTGTATAGCCAAGTTATCATTGTGTATTTATTCCTTGTGGTATTATTGTTCTATTATTTCTCTTTTTTTCTCTCTGCATTGTTGGGAAGGGCCTGTACGTAAGCATTTCACTGTTAGTATACACCTGTTGTTTACAAAGCATGTGACAAATGCTTTTTGATTTGACTAAATCACTGAGATGGTTTCTGGAGTGATCTAAGGTGTTGTATCAACAGCATTGTACAATAAGTGACCAGAGTAAGCTACCAATGGCTAATGTTTTGGAACACAATCATTGCATTGAAATAAATGTATTTGCTACACCGTGATATGAAATGTAACTGACTTCGGTATACGGATCAAGCTCCGCACTGTCTCTGCTGGTGTTTTTATGGAAGTAGCCTACATTGTATAGTGCTGTGAATCACAGCAACATGGTCAAGATTCAGGGCTATACCTCTGAATCTAGGCTGGTTCAGAGTACAGGCTTGAGCTAATAATCCCTGCTATTGCTGTTGGCTAAAAGTGGCAACACCACCAGCTCTACTTGGAGTGCAGCCTTGCAGGATTCAGACAAGCCAATGCCCTTTGTGACCCGCAATTATTTTCAGTGCTAGCTACCTGGTAAAAGTGAATTTAATAATTGCCTCCGGTAAGACAGAAAATGTGAAAATAATAAGATATTAGACCTCACAGAGGTAATTGTAATAAAAAAAAATGTACTTCAGAGCGCTACATTGCATATCAGCAATTACAATGGACCATGGTCCATCCATTTATGGCAAAAAATTCAGGGGAAATAACCATTTCTCATATTCTATTTCCTTGTTCAAAAGCTGTGTATCTTGTTTTGTGTTAAATTGTTTTCTCCTTTGAAGCAACGAAAAGAATAAACAGCTATGAGAATGAAAGGTAACACCTTGCCCTGCAAGGGAATTTGATAAGGCATTTTTTCCTAAAGCATAATTGTTTTTCACATTTTCTATGTGCAAACCAGTTGGTTACTGATATACAAACACTCTGTTTAAAGCCCAGCCCATATGTTGTCTAATATAACTGACAGATTAGTGGTAGATGGAATGAGCTCAGTGCGTTACCCAGTTTATTGTTGGATAAAGCCTCAGAGAATGAAAAATAAAATCAAGATGTATTTTTTGTCAGTAAAACTAAGTTAAAATGTGCCTCCATTTGGGAGAAGTATACTATATGACCAAAAATATGTGGACACTAGTTGAACACTAGTTGAACATCTCATTCCAAAATCCTGGGATCATTAATATGGAGTTGGTCCCCCCTTGCTGCTATAATAGCCTCCACTCTTCTGGGAAGGCTTTACACTAAATGTTGGAACATTTTGTGGGAATTTGCTTCCATTCAGTCACAAGAGCATTAGTGAAGTCAGGCACTGATGTTGGGCGACTAGGCCTGGCTTGTAGTCTGCGTTACAATTCATCCCAAAGGTGTTTGATGGGGTTGGGCTTTGTGCAGGCCAGTCAAGTTCTTCCACACTGACCTCCACAAACCATTTCTGTATGGACCTTGCTTTGTGCATGGGAACTGTCTTGCTGAAACAGGAAAGGGCCTTCCTCAAATTGTTGCCACAAAGTTGGATGCACAGAATCCTCTAGAATGTAATTGAATGCTGTAGCGTTAAGATTTCCCTTCACTGGAACTAAGGGGCATAACCCAAACCATGAAAAACAGGCTTAGACCGTTATTACTCCTCCACCAAACTCTACAGTTGGCTCTATGCATTGGGGCGGGTAGCGATCTTTGCACCACTCCAGACGACACTTGGCATTGCGCATGGTGATCTTAGGCTTGTGTGTGGCTGCTCGACCATGGAAACCCATTTCAAGAAGCTCTCCACTAACAGTTCTTGTGCTGACGCTGCTTCTAGTTGCTTCCAGTGCTTCCAGTTTGGAACTTAGTAGTGAGTGTTGCAACCGAGGACAGGTGATTTTGACACGCTACACGCTTCAGCACTCGCCAGTCCCGTTCTGTGAGCTTGTGTGGCCTACCACTTCGAGGCTGAGTCCTTGTTACTCTGAGACGTTTTCACTTAACAATAACAGCACTTTCAGTTGACCGGGGAAGCTCTAGCAGGGCAAAAATATGTCGAACTGACTTGTTGGAAAGGTAACATCCTGTGACGGTGCCACGTTGAAAGTCACTGAGCTCTTCAGTAAGGCCATTCTAATGTCAACGTTTGTCTATGGAGATTGCATGGCGGTGTGCTAAATTTTATACACCTGTCAGCAACGGGAGGGGAGGGAAGCTTGGCTGAAATAGCCAAACCCAGTCATTTGATGGGTTGTCCACATACTTTTGTATATATTGTGTATATGAATGCAGCTGTTCGAATGTGATGTGTGACACTTTAAATCAAATTTAAAGCATATAACTCAATCATGTGTTGTTAGTGCTGCCATGAAATCAGGTATGACAGGTTGTTTCAAGGCTGTTCTGTTCTGGTTATAAAGGTTAAGGGATATACAGTTTAGCCTTGGATTGAGAAGTACAACGAATGTATCTGACCACTTGGTTCCCTGAAATGTATGATCTTCGCTGACTTCTACAGCGTAAACAGTCATAGTTTATCCACTATCTGTCCTTCTAGGGTAAGACGGCCGAACATCTCAGCTCATCTCCACATGAAACATACGTGTTTAGAAAAAGGTTAAAAAAGCACTCCAATGAACAATTCCAGGAAATGAAAAGCAATGGAAACATTGAAAAATGGTGGTATGGCCCTTTCAAGAAGCAGTGTGTTTGTGATGACTCTGAAGAAGAGCTGAGGAACAGGCTAGTGTGATGTTCATTTATAATTTTGATCATCAAACAAAGTGTGTAGTATACAGTATAACAACATAGAAGCAAGGGACAGTATCCAAGAGGTGAACACTATCTAATCTCTACTTCACATGTTTCATAATGTCCTGGGTACAGATCTTGTGCATTGAAGGTTCAACATTTTCACATAATGACTGTGCTGTATCTCTCACTTGCAGTTTCTTTGTAATCTTCATCTTGACACAATGATTCATGATTCTCTTCAGTTTCTTACACAATGAATTCAATGAAATTACATAGTGGACTTGAGCTACTACACTCTTACAAAAAACATGTGCTATCTAGATCCTAAAAGGGTTCTTCGGCTGTCCCCATAGGATAACCCTTTGAAGAACCCTTTATGGTTCCAGGTAGAATCCTTTTGGTTCCAGGTACCGTAGAACCCTTATGGGTGCCATCTTTTCCACAGAGGATTCTAAAGTGGAACCTAACAGGGTTCTACCTGGAACCAAAAAAGATTCTACCTTGATCCAAAAAGGGGTTCTCCTATGGGGAGAGCCGAAGAACCCCCCTTGGAATCCTTTTTTCTAAGAGTGTACGACCTCCTTGCTCGTGCATGATGAAAAGTAGAAAACTAAGGGTGGAAAGATGGCCTGTTCAATATCATGACTTCAACAACATCAACACAGCATAGATCAATAGAATCAGAAAATCCCATTGGCTGTTGTAGTTAACTATTTGTCTTATTACTCCTAAAAAAAATGCAATAGAATGAATTGCATGCAGGTACTATGAGAGGTTCTGTTGAGAAAATGTGCGAAGGATTCTGAGGTACAAATAGTTTTGAAGTGCAAATGAGTTGGAAGGAGCAGCTAGAGCCATGTATCAGAGGGCTACTCATACATCACATTGTATTTGGATACAACAATAAGAAATACTCACTGGGAGAAACTTGCTGATAGGTGTAAAGTATATTTCGACCTAGACTTGCTGTAGGAAATTAGTCTACTGTCACTCTGTGAACAACACCAGATTGTGTTACTCAACACATTAGTGAGAAGAACCACATCTAAGTAAGGAATCCATATCTTAAGTGTTTGATCCCCCAGAAGGCATCTTAAATGCAGAACGGTTTAGATCAATAACTAAGGTCTACCAGAAGAAATATGAAGCCTTTATTCATCATATCCCACTGAGATGGTGCTACCGCACACATAGGACACTTGACTCTTTAAAATGCCTTTGCTTGCACTTCTCTTACTCTCACAGTCCCAGGGATGCTCTCAGAACTGAAAACTCAAAGAGACATCAAAGGCACTATTTCAAAAGGAGAGAAAGCTGTTCTAAGTTCTGTGTAGTCTTTTCAATTGGGGTATTTTAAATGTCATCATTTTTAAAACAACAATTTGGGAGAAGCCTTTGTATTCCTTTGTACAGCTGTAATTATTGAAAAAGCTAGAAATATTTGATGTAATCTTGATTTGTTTTATAACCAACTAAACTATCTGCGAGAACAGGCCAATCTGTCAACCTAAAGTCACATTTGATTTAGTGAAGCTGAAGTGCCCTGCAAACTAAATGAAACCCACCCACTGTATTTTTTTCACGTAAACCTTCAATTTAAACGGTTTTGTTCCGGAGCCATTAAGTGAGTACATTGGACCAAACACCCTAGTTTCAGACTCCTAATTATCCTTAAACATCTACAGACTCTAGCCACTTTCATGCCTGTCTGAAGAACTTTATCTCTGAACACTCAAAAGCTTGTTTCTTCACCGACTGTTGGATAACGGGAACCATGGGGGGGTAAATCTTGACTGCCAATGTCTCCAGCCTGATATCCTGATACTCGCACCTCAACATTGTTACATTGTTAGCAAGGCTAGGCTATCCTACTTGATCACGTTTGCCCACTTGAGGTAAATGTGATAGCCTACTGTACATAATAGGCATATTGGTCTCTTTTGATAGTGAACCTAGAGCTACAAATAGTTATATGCACTAATTTGTTGAAGGGTGCCTGCAAACAGATGAAATGTGAGTGCGATAGTTTCATTGTGAAGACAGTAGGCAATAACAATATGCCATACCAGCACATTCTGATGATAATCTTACAGGTGCAGGTTAGACCTACAGGATGTGCACCTGAAAATAGCCATATGTACAGTAGGCTACATACAGTGCGGAGAACAAGTATTTGATGCACTGCCGATTTTGCAGGTTTTCCTACTTACAAAGCATGTAGAGGTCTGTAATTTTTTATCATAGGTACACTTCAACTGTGAGAGACGGAATCTAAAACGAAAATCCAGAAAATCACATTGTATGATTTTTAAGTAATTAATTTGCATTTTATTTCATGACATAAGTATTTGGTCAACTACCAACCAGTAAGAATTCCGGCTCTCACAGACCTATTAGTTTTTCTTCAAGAAGCCCTCCTGTTCTCCACTCATTACCTGTATTAACTGCACCTTGAACTCGTTACCTGTATAAAAGACACCTGTCCACACAATCAAACAGACTCCAACCTCTCCACGATGGCCAAGACCAGAGAGCTGTGTAAGGACATCAGGGATAAAATTGTAGACCTGCACAAGGCTGGGATGGCCTACAGGACAATAGCCAAGCAGCTTGGTGAGAAGGCAACAACTGTTGGCGCAATTATTAGAAAATGGAAGAAGTTCAAGATGACGGTCAATCACCCTCAGTCTGGGGCTCCATGCAAGATCTCACCTTGTGGGGCATCAATGATCATGAGGAAGGTGAGGGATCAACCCAGAACTACACAGCAGGACCTGGTCAATGACCTGAAGAGAGCTGGGACCACAGTCTCAAAGAAAACCATTAGTAACACACTACGCCGTCATGGATTAAAATCCTGCAGCGCACGCAAGGTCCCCCTGCTCAAGCCAGCGCATGTCCAGGCCCGTCTGACGTTTGCCATTGACCATGTGGATGATCCAGAGGAGGAATGGGAGAAGGTCATGTGGTCTGATGAGACAAAAATAGATATTTTTGGTTTAAACTCCACTCGCCGTGGTTGGTGGAAGAAGAAGGATGAGTACAACCAAGAACACCATCCCAACTGTGAAGCTTGGAGGTGGAAACATCATTCTTTGGGGATGCTTTTCTGCAAAGGGGACAGGACGACTGCACCGTATTAAGGGGAGGATGGATGGGGCCATGTATCGTGAGATCTTGGCCAACAACCTCCTTCCCTCAGTAAGAGCATTGAAGATGGGTCGTGGCTGGGTCTTCCTGCATGACAACGACCCGAATCACACAGCCAGGGCAACTAAGGAGTGGCTCCGGAAGATGCATCTCAAGGTCCTGGAGTGGCCTAGCCAGTCTCCAGACCTGAACTCAATAGAAAATCTTTGGAGGGAGCTGAAAGTCCATATTGCCTAGCGACAGCCCCGAAACCTGAAGGATCTGGAGAAGGTCTGTATGGAGGAGTGGGCCAAAATCCCTGCTGCAGTATGTGCAAACCTGGTCAAGAACTACAGGAAATGAATGATCTCTGTAATTGGCAACAAATGTTTCTGTACCAAATATTAAATTTTGCTTTACTGATGTATCAAATATGTCATGTAATAAAATGCAAATTAATTACTTAAACATCATACAATGTGATTTTCTGGATTTTTGTTTTAGATTCCGTCTCTCACAGTTGAAGTGTACGTGTGATAAAAATGACAGACCTCTACAGGCTTTGTAAGTAGGAAAACCTGCAAAATCGACAGTGTATCAAATACTTGTTCTCCCCACTGTAGATATAACTAGTAATGTACCATTTAGTATTTAGAACATAGACAAGCACAACTTGAGCAGAAATATGTAATACTATAGTAGCCTATACTGTGAAAATATATCAATTTAATTAGGACATTCTTCTGTCAGTTTTTTGTTTTTGTTGGCTTTGTCAGACTTGAAGATGAAGCCAGAAGTAGTCTCAGCCCTAATGAGATTGCTAAAACATCTGTGGATAGGGTCTGCAGCTTCTGCAGGCTTTCTAGCTACCCTTTACTTAGTACTTTGTTGAAGCACCTTTGGCAGCGATTACAGCCTTGAATCTTCTTGGGTATGACACTACAAGCCTAGCACACCTGTATTTGGGGAGTTTCTCCCATTCTTCTCTGCAGATCATTTCATGCTCTGTCAGGTTGGATGGGGAGTGTTGCTGCACAGCTATTTTCAGGTCTCTCCAGAGATGTTTGATTGGGTTCAAGTCTGGGCTCTGGCTGGGCCACTCAAGGACATTCAGAGACTTGTCCCGAAGCCACTACTGCATTGTCTTGGCTGTGTGCTTAGGGTCGTTGTCCTGTTGGAAGGTGAACCTTCGCCCCAGTCTGAGGTCCTGAGCGCTTTGGAGTGGGTTTTCATTAAGAATCTCTGTACTTTCCTCCATTCATCTTTCCCTCCATCCTGACTAGTCTCCCAGTCCCTGCCGCTGAAGAACATCCCCACAGCATGATGCTACAACCACCGTGCTTCACCACAGGGATGGTGCCAGGTTTCCTCCAGACGTGACGCTTGGCATTCAGGCCAAAGAGTTCAATCTTGGTTTCATCAGACCAGAGAATCTTGTATCGCTGAGAGTCCTTTAGGTGCCTATGTATACTACATTTCTAATATTTACTGTATATCAGTGAATGCTCTTTAGATGAGGAAGGGGAGTACCATCCTCCTCAGTGAATTTCATGAAACTAAAAATAGTGAAACATTAAAAAAGATAGATAAAACAATACAAAATATATTTCTGGCACTAAATAATTTATTAAAACACACTGTTTTGCAATGAAGGTCGACAGTAGCCTCAATATCACTCTGTAGGGTAGCACCATGGTGTAGCCGGAGGACAGCTAGTTTCCATTCTCCTCTGGGTACATTGACTTGAATTCAAAACCTAGGAGGATTGTGGTTCTCACCCCCTTCCATAGACATACACAGTAATTATGACACCAACCTATCAGAGCTCTTGCATTATGAACTGACATGTTGTCCACCCAATCAAAGGGTCAGAGAAGTAATCTAGTACTGAAAGCATAAGCTACAGCCAGCAAGAGAGAGAGAGCGCTAGCTATAGTTCTTTTCACTTTCACTTTCTTAGCTAGTGAATGAAGCTAGCTAGATTAGCTTACTCAAAAACCTGGCTCAAACAGAGAGGGATGCTATGTTACCCAGCTGGCAATGGCTATCCAATACTGGAACTTTTCCAAGTCAAGGTAAGCTTTTGGCTCTGATGACACCTCCTTTACTGGATCCGCCCACACCTTCACCACTGGCTCCGCCTCTTAAGTGGGAGCCAAATAACTGGTTCGATGAGATACCTTACGTTCAAGTACCGCCCCCAGATGAGGAAGAAGGCGAGTCATCGACAAAATAGGAAAAAGCTAAATCAACAGTAGAATGTGACTGGGTTAACCTGATGCAAGATTTGGGCTTAGAGGATACATCGACACTGTCACTGGTGATAGTTTCACAGTGGCATTTCACAGTGACATTTTCACAGTGACATTTTCACAGTGACAGCTTGCCGCATCTAAAAGTGTGTTGGTGTGAGGGTGTTGGTGTGAGGGTGTCAGTGTCGGTGTGAGGGTGTCGGTGTGAGGGTGTCGGTGTGAGGGTGTCTGTGTGAGGGTGTCTGTGTGAGGGTGTCTGTGTGAGGGTGTCGGTGTCGGTGTGAGGGTGTCAGTTTGATGTGTCAGTTTGATGTGTCAGTTTGACATGTCACACTGACCCTTTACAAGAACAACTAGCCGCAAGATTAGAATATGCCTCAGAGCTAAGGCTGACTTGGTCCTGAAGAGAGAGGATACAAGAAGCATGCTTTCAATGGAAAGGCATGATAGTGCTACTTGACTTATCACTGACAGACAGCTTGTGATACTTCAACTATCATCAACCTAAAAGGTAATATCTGACTTTCATACTCTAGAACAATTGTAATGTTTGATTTCTGGATTTTGTAGAGAGACGAACAGAGACAACTACCCTGTACACTCCTATTGCCTACACAATCCACTCCGTAACTGGAGTAGATACACAGCATCAGTGGAGATCTCGACACAGCCTTTTAACAAGATTCAGCGAATCATAGTACAACTTCTAGTAGGAGAAGCAGATACATACATACTCTAGAACAATTGTATCTCTTGACTTCTGATTTCTGAACAAGACATACTGAGACAACTACCCAATACCCTCCTCGTGCTGAAAATATCCACCCCCTAACCGGAGTAGATAAATAGCATCAGTGGTGTTCCAAAGGGACATGATCTGGAACAGTTCTCTTCACTAATCAGTAAATCATAGTACAAACTTCTAGTAGGAGAAACAGACACTGAGTGATTGGATAAACCTCTAGAGAAATTGTAAGTGGAAGAACATACTCTTTGGGAACCAACCAGGTTAGCCTACGCTAAGGTAATTAACCACTTGTTGTAATACATATATAAGGTAATTAACAGCTTGTTGTAATACATATATAAGGTAATTAACCACTTGTTGTAATACATATATAAGGTATTTAACCACTTGTTGTAATACATATATAAGGTAATTAACCGCTTGTTGTAATACATATAAGGTAATTAACCGCTTGTTGTAATACATATATAAGGTAATTAACCGCTTGTTGTAATACATATATAAGGTAATTAACCGCTTGTTGTAATACATATATAAGGTAATTAACCGCTTGTTGTAATACATATATAAGGTAATTAACCGCTTGTTGTAATACATATATAAGGTAATTAACCGCTTGTTGTAATACATATATAAGGTAATTAACCGCTTGTTGTAATACATATATAAGGTAATTAACCGCTTGTTGTAATACATATATAAGGTAATTAACTGCTTGTTGTAATACATATATAAGGTAATTAACCGCTTGTTGTAATACATATATAAGGTAATTAACCGCTTGTTGTAATACATATATAAGGTAATTAACCGCTTGTTGTAATACATATATAAGGTAATTAACCGCTTGTTGTAATACATATATAAGGTAATTAACTGCTTGTTGTAATACATATATAAGGTAATTAACCGCTTGTTGTAATACATATATAAGGTAATTAACTGCTTGTTGTAATACATATATAAGGTAATTAACTGCTTGTTGTAATACATATATAAGGTAATTAACTGCTTGTTGTAATACATATATAAGGTAATTAACTGCTTGTTGTAATACATATATAAGGTAATTAACTGCTTGTTGTAATACATATATAAGGTAATTAACCGCTTGTTGTAATACATATATAAGGTAATTAACCGCTTGTTGTAATACATATATAAGGTAATTAACCGCTTGTTGTAATACATATATAAGGTAATTAACCGCTTGTTGTAATACATATATAAGGTAATTAACCGCTTGTTGTAATACATATATAAGGTAATTAACCGCTTGTTGTAATACATATATAAGGTAATTAACCGCTTGTTGTAATACATATATAAGGTAATTAACTGCTTGTTGTAATACATATATAAGGTAATTAACCGCTTGTTGTAATACATATATAAGGTAATTAACCGCTTGTTGTAATACATATATAAGGTAATTAACCGCTTGTTGTAATACATATATAAGGTAATTAACTGCTTGTTGTAATACATATATAAGGTAATTAACCGCTTGTTGTAATACATATATAAGGTAATTAACCGCTTGTTGTAATACATATATAAGGTAATTAACCGCTTGTTGTAATACATATATAAGGTAATTAACAGCCTGTTGTAATACATATATAAGGTAATTAACCGCTTGTTGTAATACATATATAAGGTAATTAACCGCTTGTTGTAATACATATATAAGGTAATTAACTGCTTGTTGTAATACATATATAAGGTAATTAACCGCTTGTTGTAATACATGTATAAGGTAATTAACCGCTTGTTGTAATACATATATAAGGTAATTAACCGCTTGTTGTAATACATGTATAAGGTAATTAACCGCTTGTTGTAATACATATATAAGGTAATTAACCGCTTGTTGTAATACATATATAAGGTAATTAACAGCTTGTTGTAATACATATATAAGGTAATTAACTGCTTGTTGTAATACATATATAAGGTAATTAACCGCTTGTTGTAATACATATATAAGGTAATTAACCGCTTGTTGTAATACATATATAAGGTAATTAACCGCTTGTTGTAATACATATATAAGGTAATTAACCGCTTGTTGTAATACATATATAAGGTAATTAACAGCTTGTTGTAATACATATATAAGGTAATTAACTGCTTGTTGTAATACATATATAAGGTAATTAACCGCTTGTTGTAATACATATATAAGGTAATTAACCGCTTGTTGTAATACATATATAAGGTAATTAACCGCTTGTTGTAATACATATATAAGGTAATTAACTGCTTGTTGTAATACATATATAAGGTAATTAACCGCTTGTTGTAATACATATATAAGGTAATTAACCGCTTGTTGTAATACATATATAAGGTAATTAACCGCTTGTTGTAATACATATATAAGGTAATTAACCGCTTGTTGTAATACATATATAAGGTAATTAACCGCTTGTTGTAATACATATATAAGGTAATTAATAGTAGTAAGTGTTTTGATGATTGCTGATTTTATAGATTAAGGAAATCAACTGTAATAACGTGTACAACTGTGTGAACTGCAAACATTGAATAAAAAGTAGAAACTAGACCCAAAACCCTAGGCGAGAGAACAGCTCTGACACTCCCAATCTAGGGAAACAAGTCTAGTTTCTACACTAAAGACAATAAAACGGTTTGGACAGAATAATCATTTTATTGTAACAGATATCCTCTATATTAACATTCAAGTAGTATTAGTCGACGGACATAGACTGTAAATCGTAACCAAGGTATAGCTTGCGTGAGTCTAGATATAAGAGCATACAAAGGGAAAGAGAAAGTAAACCCAGAGGTACTCTAAGTCTGATTAATATTATCTAAGATCCTGAAACCAGCCTAATGGCATCACACAAGGCTAATCTCAGAATAAAAGGGCAGGATACATAACCAGGTCAGTCCGGCGGGCCTGTGAGTCACACCTGTTAGCCGGGTGACAGAAGAACTTGAGTGAGACAACTTGTCTTACTCAACTCTCGATGGGGGTACCTTAACGGTCCTATAGCAAACTAAACTGCTTGCCAAATATACACCATACTGCATGATTGTAGCGGGTTCAGGCAAAGCCCTGGAGTGGGCCAACGCCGTATGGAGTGAGGGAGACGCTGTGTTGGACCATTACACAGAGTTCACCCGCCGCTTTCGGGCAGTTTTCGACCCGTCTGAGGGTCGAGCGGCGGGTGAACGTCTGTTCCATCTGAGGCAGGGGGCGCCCAGGATTTCGCTTTGGACTTCCGGACCCTGGCCCCCAGCGTGGGATGGATCGACAGGGCCCTGGTAGGATCACTACCGGTGCAGTCTGCACAAGGCCGTCCGTTGGGAGTTGGCCTGACTAGACACCACCATCAATTTGGACCAGCTGGTGGACCTGTCCATCCGGCTGGACAACCTGCTGGCTACGCGAGGACGTCCGGATCGGGGCCTGTCAGTTCCATCCCCCAGCCACTCTGCTCCGACGCCCATGGAGCTGGGATGTGGTGTGATTAGGGTGACCGAAGGAGGGGCCATTCCCTGCACCATCAAGGGCCACAGACGGCACACTGCTGGTCGGTGCTGGGGGGGTTCCTCAGGGAGTTGAGGCAGCAGGCAGGGCACTATTGTGTCACCCCAGGCGAGTCGGCACCAGGCTCACCCAGAGCCCCCTGTTGCTCACATGTATGCGTTTATTAAATGTCCTGATTTTTCCCCGCATTCCCAGCATAAGGCGCTAGTAGATTCAGGCGCAGCTGGGAATTTTATTGACCGTTCATTTGCCCATAGTTTAGGGATCCCCCTTGATCTTGTGGATATGCCCTTCCCTGTGCATGCCCTAGATAGTCGACCATTAGGGTCAGGGCTGATTAAGGAGGCCACCGCTCCACTAAGCATGGTTACGCAGGAGTTTCACAAGGAGAGAATCAGTCACTTCCTTATTGATTCTCCTGCGGTTCCCGTGGTGCTGGGCCTGCCCTGGTTGGCCTGTCATGACCCCACTATTTCCTGACATCAGAGGGCTCTCAAGAAGTGGTCACGAAAGTGCTCAGGGAGGTGTGTAGGGGTTTCCATCGGTACCACTACAGTGGAAAGTCCAGACCAGGGCTCCACCGTGCGCATCCCCTCAGAATATGCCGATTTTTCTCTCGCCTTCTGTAAGAAGAGGGCGACTAAATTACCACCCCATCGACGGGGGGATTGTGCGATAAATCTCCTGGTAGACGCAACACGTCCCAGGAGTCATGTGTATCCTCTGTCACAGGAGGAGATGGCGACTATGGAAACATATGTCTCTGAATCCCTGGGGCAGGGATACATTCGGCCCTCCACTTCACCTGCCTCCTCGATCCGTTGTGGATCGGTTTTCTAAGTCCTGCCGTCTCCTCCCTCTGCCCGGTCTCCCTACGGCCCTACAGACTGCGGAGGCCCTGTTCACTCACGTCTTCCGGCACTACGGGGTGCTTTAGGACATAGTCTCTGATCGGGGTCCCCAGTCCAGGTCTAGGGTCTGGAGAGCGTTCATGGAACGTCTGGGGGTCTCGATCAGCCTCGCCTCAGGTTTTCACCCCCGAGAGAAACGGGAAGGTGGAGAGAGTAAACCAGGATGTGGGTAGGTTTCTACGGTCATATTACCAGGACCGGCCAGGGGAGTGGGCGGCGTTCATCCCCTGGGCAGAGATGACCCAAAACTCATTCCTCCACTCCTCCACTAACCTCTCCCCCTTCCAGTGCGTACTGGGGTATCAGCCGGTTCTGGCACCTTGGCATCAGAGCCAGATCGAGGCACCTGCGGTGGACGAATGGTTTAAGTGCTCGGAGGAGACCTGGGACGCTGCCCATGTACACCTGCAATGGGCCGTGAGGCGGCAGAAGGCGAGCACCGACCGCCACCGCAGTGAGGCCCCGGTGTTCGCACCGAGTGACCGGGTCTGGCTCTCAACCCGAAACCTGCCTGCCCTGCCGGAAGCTGGGCCCGCGGTTTGTGGGGCCATTCAAAGTCCTGAGGAGACTGAACGAGGTATGCTACAGGTTACAGCTTCCCCCAGAATACCGTATTAATCCATTGTTCCATGTGTCTCTCCTCAGGCCAGGGGTGGCTGGTCCACTCCAGGAGTCTGAGGTGCGGGAGGTTCCTCGGCCCCCTTTGGACATCGAGGGGCCCCGGCGTATGCTGTTCGAGCCATCCTGGACTCGAGGCGTCGGGCGAGGGGACTTCAGTACCTCGTGGAGTGGGAGGGATACGGTCCGGAGGAGAGATGCTGGGTGCCAGTGGAGGACGTCTTGGACCCTTTGTTGCTGCGGGGGTTCCACCATCTCCATCCGGGGGGGGGGGGGTACTGTCATGACTTCCGCCAAAGTCGGTCCCTCTCCTTGTTCGGGCGACGTTCGGCAGTCGACGTCACCGACCTTCTAGCCATCGCCGATCCACTTTTCATTTTCCATTTGTTTTGTCCTTGTCTTACACACCTGGTTTCAATCCCCCAATTACTTGTTCATTATTTAACCCTCTGTTCCCCCATGTTTGTTTGTGAGTAATTGTTTATTGTATAACGGTTCGTTGACGTGTATTATTGTTGAGTAAAATTGCATATATTACTCATATCTGCTGTCCTGCGCCTGACTTATCTACACCAGCTACACACAGACGCATTACACTTTGATGTTACATTGAGCTGGGGGAATAGAATATGAATGACAGTCATCCAACAAGCTGTAACACACTAAATAAGGCCATGCTCGTAAAAAAAATAATCGTTCTCTCTTATCTTAAACGGCACCGCCCACCACTGCGGTATATATGCATTTTAATTGTGTTTTTTTATGCTTCCTGGGCCCCCACGGGCCTGGGCCCAGGGTCTTCAGCCCCGGTAAGCACCTGCATTAAGCTGGCCCTGGGCAGTACATTGGATGCTGTTGAGCTGGCAGTTAGGGCCTTAGAAGATGACCCAGCATTTGATGCTGGTAAGCTTTGCACAATCACTGCTATGTCTCTGCTCAGACTCAGAGCTCACCCAGTTATTCTCCAAGTACATCGCTCTGCGCTGCTGGCGACTGATTTGGCCCTGTGTCTTGGGAATTGAATTGTATCTCCAATGATCATAGTTCTACTTTCAAACTTACAGTAGCTAGTTAATTTTTCTAGAAATCAAATGTGTTACACTTTTGTCATTGGTTTAACATAAACTTTAACATTAATGAGGCTTCAATTATAAATATATAGTTTGCAAACTCCATTAGTGAATTCTCTCGATTTCATATTGAGATGCATTTTAGTTAGGGAGCTGCTCTGGACCGATTAGAGATTTTTTTTAATCAATAATTCAAGTTCCGCGTCTCTTGGATTTCAGCAAGTGCCACATTTAAAACACTTTACCCACTAACCCTTTAACTTTTAATCTTAAGCATTTTTTCACAGAGGGCCTGAATATTTTCCCATGTCATTTTATGATATAGTTTCCAATGGTAGAATATGGTAATATTCATATTAGAAGGACATCATGACATTTGATAAGTGGTACTGTATGTGAAATACGTCCTCTACTCTTTCAAGTTCCACTTTATTTCCATTTGTACTTCTAAAGGAGTCGACTTACCAATCAGATGTCATTGAAAGGTTTGGAGCAATCATTGGGTTACACCGAACCATAGGGAGCACAACAAGACACTTCATTACCACACTCAGCTTGTCAGGACCCATCTCGTTTGTGATGGCTAACTGCCACATTGGGTGAAATGCCAGATCCTCTTTAAGGCATTGGAGCAAAATCAGCACTTCATCAAACCATAATTGTATACACTGAAGCAGTCGGCACTCAGGAGCAAAGTCTAATCAATAGACTACTAATGCAATCTCACTTTGGGAGGAAAGACTGCAGGGTTGAATGACCTCTGGGTTTTGTGAAGAGAACTGATATTGTGATATTACACAGCCATGGGCAGCTCATTGGAACTTTTTTATCAATACACTGTTAAGAAAAATAAGTGTTTCAAAATATGCAACTTCGCTTCCACAAATATCAATATATTTGCACCCTGGCTGAAGTAAGGAATGGCAAAAACAAAAACTATTTATGTTGGGGTTGCATGACAAACTCTTGACCAACTCTTTCTTTTGGTCATGGGTCTGAGAGAGCCTGACCCCTGACCCCTGATGAACGTGACCAATCATTTTCATTTTACATCATGGAGTGGTATTGAACCCTAATGGCAAGAGGTGGAGCTGGACCCTGGTTCAGAGGCCCGCGCCATGACGGAAAAGGTTCTCTTCCTCTTATTTCCTCTTCCTCTTTCCTCTTTCTCTCAGCTGAACAATGCATGTCAGTTAAGTCTCCTAGAAGAGTCGGAACGCTAGGTACAGTATTGATCTGGCTGGAGCCTTGGTTTCTTTGGAAGAACACTAAGAAATGGTGGATTTTGTTCCCTCTTTGTCCTGATGCCAGGTTAATTAACCATCTTTAGAAACATTCCACCTTTGTTTATGGCTTTTAACACCTTTTGTGCTGCTTTTCCACTCAGTAACAAATTGATTTTATTCTGCTAACCAAATATAGCACTTCACTCCTCTGAGCTGCTGAAAGTGCAAAGTGCCAGGTCAGAACATTTCCTGGAAGAGGTATAATGCCAGGCAATGATTTTCTGAAAACCTTTGCAAAGCTGTGTAGATAAATCAAGTTGATCAGGCATACTGATTGACCAGAGTGAGACCTTGTGATATATTGATACATCACATGATTGAAAGGTGAAGAGTCATTACATATTTATGAATTTGGATAGAACTGATATGGTTGTCAATGACACCATTTTCAGTGTGAATACCATTTTCTGGTAGCTCTCCTGTTTTACGTTATTGCAATTCAATAACGTACTTTGCTATAAAAGTAAAGTACATTAAAGATGGAATCCGCATTATAGGGGAAACAGCGCCACTGTCCGCCCCACCACCGTTGTTATTGTTTTTGTTTTGTTGACGAGCAGAGCAGAGGAGCGTCACGCAATGTGGTATGAAAAAATGGATTTTGCTGGTCGATCGCGCGTGCAATGATGTCAGAGGGAAAAACATTGTTTGTTGTTTGCAATAACTTTGTTGTTGAAATATCGCCAATAGACGTGGAAGTTTCACCATTATTGATTCCATCTTTAAAATTATAACCTGAAGGCCAGTAACTTGTGAAAGGATTTGGTATGAACGCAATGAATAAAATAGCTACATGGCTACAGGATCTACTTTCTACAGAAAGCAGTTTTTATCTCAGCTCTTGGCTAAAAGTGGAAACCTACAAACATTTAATTGTATTGACTTCAACACTACCATGTGACTTCCCTGCACAATATTATTGCCATCCTTGAACATTTCATTTTAGCTGGAATCAAAGGAAAATCAATGGAGGCTGGTTTATATTGATTTTAATCTCCATCCTTTCAAGTGAAGAGAATGAACGTTTGATTATATTATTTCCTCAGGCACAGTAAGGACTTGCTCCTTGAAGAATGTAGATCTATTATTTGATGTAGCACTGAAGGTGATGAAAAGTGGCCACATTATAGTGTTCGTTTCTGATTTCAGAAACAGGAGGATTTGGTCTAACAGCTAGGAGGTTATTACCAGGTAGAATGTGTTGGGAGACATCTGTGTACTCACTTGGCTGCTGGGTAATCTTGTAATGCTGCCAACTAATACCTCACTCAATAAGATAGAGTAATAAAATGGATGCGCAACACAACAGAGATGACGGCCTAGTCCGGAGCATTAGAAAATTGTGGAAGAAAATGCAGATGTCTAGAGAGACTAATGAAGGCCTGGTATAAAAGACTGACAGAGCATCGTGTTAAAATAATATATACAGATCTTAAAGGACATGCAAACTTGTCATGTTCAGGGTTTAAAAAGGCTTCTAAAGTTTGTAATTTCCACTTAAACATTTCTGACTTTGTTAGCCCTAACAAAAAATTTATCAACCCTTACAAAAATGTCCATTCATTATAATCCACATTATAATTCACATTTCCTGATCTTTCAGGATTATCTTCCTGCTGTGAGAAACTGATCAAATGAAGATCCTACATCTGTACCATGTACTTCCTTCAAAATACGACTGGCTTCATAATTAATTGTTCGGTATACAGATTCTTCTCATTTACTCTGGTGAAGTCTGCTCAGACTCAAACATAACCATACATGTCTTCTGAATAGCCACAAAATAATCTAATCTTCTGAGTCCCTGAAGTTAGGCAAACCCAGACAAAAATAAACATTTTTTTTGTCTCCTGTTTCTAACTTAACATTTAATTAATACCTTGCCTGTCAATTCACACAGCAAGAACTGCGTGTTTATAACAATGAGATTCCAACCATCCTAGTTTACCCCTTTTTTTCAGCATGGATTTATATTCTCAAAGTGTGCTTGTTTTGCCTTGCATAGAGCCCCACAGTGGAGGTGTCATAATAACCAACAAACCTAGCGGTCAAACAGGGAAATGGTTACAATCGTTTTTCCACCATTCATTTTTCAAGTTGGTGGTTTTTGAAGCACTTAAAATATGTTTCGTGTAAGCTTACCCTGGTGGGAAGAAAATTCTCGATTAGCATTCGAAACTGCTAATTAGTATTAAAAACTCCCTGCAAGCTCCTGCACATCATCTCACAGCTGACACCTTTACTATCAGGTATTGTGTCAATTTGCAACTTGCACAAGACAGTTCACAGAATTGTCAAATTAAATAAATGTAGCCAATAATTGCTAAATTTAGCTAACATTAGATAATTAATCTAGAGATTCTTACCTTTGCCTCGATTAGGCAGTCTCGTCCAGATTGTCATGGCATCTATATTAATTTATGTTAGCCACATTAGCAGATAATTAGCATTTCATTTTTGGGGGGTAAATACAGGCAAATATGTTGATAAAAGTCACCTTGTCCTCGAGAGATTTACAGGGTAAGCCTACACTAAGTACAGCCTTTGTTTTAAGTGTTTCAAAAACACCATATGGGAAAAATTCATGGTGTAAAGATTATTGGAACCATTTCCTTGTTTGACCGCTAGGTTTTACGGGTATTATGACTCATATTGTGGTACTCTGTTACCCTGACAATTAAAGATAAGATACGGACAAATATTTTATGAAACCTAAAAAACACGTTGAAGCTTCAAAAGACACAGTGGCCAAATGTCTGAGATGATCTTGGACACCTGTCACCACCCTGAAAGACCTTGGTCCTGCTCTGCTCTGCACTCACTGGCAGATCTATTTAACAGCTTGGAATTAAACATTTATCAGGGCATGATCAATGCAGCGATCAAGCTTCAGTGACCCTGTGTTCTTTCCTGTTATCTAGAGTGCACCCGGCCTGACAGAGAAAAATTACATGAATAACCATTTTAATATTTAATATTCTCAATAGGGCTAATGATGTTCTCCCATCTCCCATTACATTACACATGGGACAAAACAGAGCATTAAGACCGTTGCTATGTTGAGAACCGTTGAGAATGTACAGTATGCATCAGCTTAGTAAAACTACTGGAATTTTTGTCTCTCTCTAGAGTGTGAGATTCACATTCCCTCCATTGCCGGAAATGAAAACAGTGTCAGCAAGAGAAAACGAGAGATGTAGGAGAGCAATAAAAAAAGCACCGCTTTGGCCTCATTGGTTACAAGTGTGGCTCTAGAAACATGCACTTCTGTTCATAGTTTCAATACAATATAAAGATAGATGTTGCTAAACACTGAAGAAATATAATCCTAATTTCCTGGATAATGATGAAAATAGACATCACGATTACAATCAATTCCATCCCCCATAAAAGTTTAGCAACATCCTCCTCCGCATTATCATAAAGAAATGGGCTGTTCTGCTTTCCTCCTTGTCGTCCATAGAAATGTCATGTCAGCTATATCAGTGGAAATACCCAGAGAAGGCTGATAAATATTAGATTGAAAGAGATGGAATTGCACTTTGGATGAATGACGGCCTTTGGCGGTTTTGTATCAGGGGAAGGTGTCAGACTCATGGCATTCACACAGCAGGTATGGATTTAAGCTCAGATGTGGCTCAGATGTTATGGATAGTGTTACTGCACATAACAGGCAGGTCAAGGTTACCTGCCAGTCTTGTGAGCCAGGCTTGCTGGTATGCTTAAATGGGCTGTGATGCCTCAGATGCTGTATCTTTATTTGACCCAGTTTCTCACAGCAGGAAAAAATTCCTATAGAAACAGGAAATGTGAATTATTATGTGGATTATAATTTATGGACATTTGGTACATTTCTCAATATAGGGCAAATTAAGTCTGGCATTTTAAAGTGGAAATTACAAACGTTAGAAGCCTTTTAAAACCTTGAATACACTACAAGCTTGCATTTCCAATTCCTGCAACAACAGGATGATCAAATTAAGACACGGTATCGGTACATAACCAGGAAACGTCTGAGGGAAATGTTGACTTAATATAATGGGTGACAGCAAGGTGCGAATTACGGGGGAGGGAGGAGGGGGGGGGGGGCTCAACTGGTGGAGCTGTCCACTTAGGAATGCTGATTTTTGGCCTCAGCTGAGCTCTTTTAAAGGTGCACTATGCAGAAATCCCTCCTCCGTTTCATGGTTGCTAAAATTCTAATAGTTTGCATAATTTCAGTTTATGTGGCAAAACAAGCAAGCATAGTGTAGAGAACCATTGTATTATCTAAACTGCTGTGAAATATATTTTCCATAACCAAAAATATTGTATTTTCAGCTGTTTAAAGCTCATGTACAACATGGAAAGTAAAAGATGCAAAAAACTAAACTTAAGAAGGGGAAGCATAGAAATAGTGCACATAGACCAGATATACTGCTTCTTATACTTGCTTTCAATGAAAGTGGCAGATCTATAACTCAAATTTATTTTCTGGATCAGCTGATGATGGCCAACAATATCACTAGACAACCAGCCTACAGCTAGACACAAATGTGCATCCCATCCATCCAAAAGGTAGGTTACATGTTATTGACAGTAGACCTACAAGGTGACTCTTTCTGTTAGAAGAGGTTCAAGTCCGGTTAGAAGCATTGGATTTTGCAGTGGTATAGGTCTACATTATTTTGGATTTGTGTGCCCATGAGAACTGTTTTCACGGCGAAGCATAATAAAATGTTACGTCGGCATAGTTACACTTACAGTGCATTTTCCAAGATCTCAAAAATCCAGGAATCATACAGGGTTTATTTTCTACAAATAACACTGTCATAAATGTCAAAATGTAAGGAAATAAAGGTAGTGTTTTATGTCACATGATCTGTGAAAACCCCAAGCATTAACGCATGAATTATGGACAACTCATAAACTAGGGTGTAGAACTCGTGTATTATATTGAATGTACTGTAGGCTACCTGTTCTGGGTGTTCATGTATGTAAAGTTGCCTCAGCTGAGAGGGTAGGCTCCAGTCAGTGGTGAAGGCTTAGTGGAGGGTAAACGCAACAATTGCCTCAGCTGAGAGGGTAGGCTCCAGTCAGTGGTGAAGGCTTAGTGGAGGGGAAACGCAACAATTGCCTCAGCTGAGAGGGTAGGCTCCAGTCAGTGGTGAAGGCTTAGTGGAGGGGAAACGCAACAATTGCCTCAGCTGAGAGGGTAGGCTCCAGTCAGTGGTGAAGGCTTAGTGGAGGGGAAACGCAACAATTGCCTCAGCTGAGAGGGTAGGCTCCAGTCAGTGGTGAAGGCTTAGTGGAGGGGAAACGCAACAATTGCCTCAGCTGAGAGGGTAGGCTCCAGTCAGTGGTGAAGGCTTAGTGGAGGGGAAACGCAACAATTGCCTCAGCTGAGAGGGTAGGCTCCAGTCAGTGGTGAAGACTTAGTGGAGGGGAAACGCAACAATTGCCTCAGCTGAGAGGGTAGGCTACAGTCAGTGGTGAAGGCTTAGTGGAGGGTAAACGCAACAATTGCCTCAGCTGAGAGGGTAGGCTCCAGTCAGTGGTGAAGGCTTAGTGGAGGGGAAACGCAACTACTCACCTTTTTCAGAAAAATGCTTTGAAAGTACAGGGAGCCTAACTTTTTCTTACAGCGACTGGAATTCAGAGTTTACCCATCTATTGTTTTACCACGACATCACTGGCTACCGGTGTGTAGTGAACTGCCTATTAGAGGTTCATGGTAATACACATTATAGTCTAGACTAGTAAATTGACCGTGTGTGTTAGGGTGACAGGTTCAGCCCCATTTCATTTGTCCCGACTTTTCAGGCTGCAGAAAAGGTACATTTGTAAACAAGACCCATCAATTAATGTAGGCCTAATCAGTGTAGACTGAATTAATGTAGGCCTAATCAGTGTAGACCTAATTAATGTAGGCCTAATTAATGTAGACATAATTAATGTAGGCCTAATCAATGTAGACCTAATTAATGTAGGCCTAATCAATGTAGACCTAATTAATGTAGGCCTAATCAATGTAGACCTAATTCATGTAGGCCTAATCAATGTAGACCTAATTCATGTAGGCCTAATCAATGTAGACCTAATTCATGTAGGCCTAATCAATGTAGACCTAATTAATGAAGGCCTAATTAATGTAGACCTAATTAATGAAGGCCTAATTAATGTAGACCTAATCAATTTTACACTTTCTTTGCCACACTGTCTGTGTGGGTGGACCATTGCAGATGGTCAGTGATGTGTACACCGAGGAACTTGAAGCTTTTCACCTTCTCCACTGTAGCCCATCCATGTGGATGGGGGCGTGCTCCAAGAATTGAATAATGCCTACACATGTAACATGTCTAATGCTTAAAAAACATAAACATTATATTAAAATGTTTCTAGCTTATCCTCTGTGCTTGTTGCCATGGGAATTTACTCAGCCCGACCACATCATGTTGACAGACCGAGGTGTAAACATCTTTGCTGAAAGTGTTGTACCTTCAGTCCCAACTACACCCCACTGGGCAAAAACTGATTGAACCAACGTTGTTTCCATGTCATTGCAACCAAAAATGTATACTGTATGTGATGACGATTTGCAAAAAGTCATCAACGTAAGGGAATTTCATATTTTTTTCATACAATTCTTTTACCTTAAATCCAATGTCATGTTGAAATGTTTTGTTGAATTGACATTAGTTGACAACTCAACAAAAATGATACTTAACAAAAATATAACCCAACATGTTGAGTGTTGGTCCCATGTTTCATGAGCTGAAGTAAAATACATTTTCCATACTTACAAAAAGCTTATTTCTCTCAAATTTGCCAAGATAATCCATCCACCTGACAGGTGTGGCATATCAAGAAGCTGATTAAACAGCATGATCATTACATAGGTGCACCTTGTGCTGGTGATAATAAAAGGCCACTCTAAAATGCGCCATTTTGTCACACAACCCAAAGCCACAGATATCTCAAGTTTTGAGGGAGTGTGCAATTGGCATGCTGACTGCAAGAGAATTTGGCAGTATGTCCAACCAGCCTCACAACCGAAGACCACGTGTAACTATGCCAGCCCAGGACCTCCACATCTGGCTTCTTGACCTGTGGGATTGTCTGAGACCAGCCACCTGGACAGCTGATGAAACTATGGGTTTGCACAACTGAAGAATTTCTGCACAAACTGTCAGAAACAGTTTCAGTAAAGCTCATCTGCATGCTCGTCTCCCTCACCAGGATCTTGACCTGACTGCAGTTTGGCATCGAAACCGACTTCATTGGGCAAATGCTCACCTTTGATGGCCACTGGCACGATGGAGAAATGTGCTCTTCATGGATGAATACCGGTTTCAACTGTACCGGGCAGATGGCAGACAGCGTGTATGGCTTCGTGTGGGCAAGCGGGTTGCTGATGTCAACAGCCCCCATCCTCCACTGACAACACCTGTTCTGCCAGTCACATTCTGTTGAAGGTCCCTAAAGCACACATATCCCTGGGTTGCTCCTTCTTTCAGTTCACTGCAGCAAGCCACTGGAACGAGCTGCAAAAAAACACTCAAACTGGACAGTTTCTTCATTCAAAGACTCAATCATGGACACTCTTACTGACATTTGTGGTTGCTTTGCATGATGTATTGTTGTCTCTACCTTCTTGCCCTTTGTGCTGTTGTCTGTGTCCAATAATGTTTGTACCATATTTTGTGCTGCTACCATGTTGTGCTGCTACCATGTTGTGCTGCTACCATGTTGTGCTGCTGCCATGTTGTGTTGCTACCATCCTGTGTTGTTGTCTTAGGTCTCTCTTTATGGTGTGTTGTGGTGTCTTTCTTGTCGTGATGTGTGTTGTTGTCTTAGGTCTCTCTTTATGTAGTGTTGTGGTGTCTCTCTTGTCGTGATGTGTGTTGTTGTCTTAGGTCTCTCTTTATGTAGTGCTGTGGTGTCTCTCTTGTCGTGATGTGTGTTGTTGTCTTAGGTCTCTCTTTATGTAGTGTTGTGGTGTCTCTCTTGTCGTGATGTGTGTTGTTGTCTTAGGTCTCTCTTTATGTAGCGTTGTGGTGTCTCTTGTCGTGATGTGTGTTGTTGTCTTAGGTCTCTCTTTATGTAGCGTTGTGGTGTCTCTCTTGTCGTGATGCGTGTTGTTGTCTTAGGTCTCTCTTTATGTAGTGTTGTGGTGTCTCTCTTGTCGTGATGTGTGTTGTTGTATGTTTTGTCTTATATTTGTATTTTGAATCCCAGGACCCGCAGAAGGCCTTTTGCCTTTTGGTAGGCCGTCATTGTAAATAAGAAAATGCTCTTAAACTGACTTGCCTAGTTAAATAAAGGTTAAATGAAAAAATAAAAATGTTGTGAACACAGTGCCTCATGGTCACAGTGGGGTTATGCTATGGGCAGGCATGAGCTACGGACCACGAATACAATTGCATTTTATCGATGGCAATTTGAATGCACAGAGGCACCATGATGACATCCGGAGGCCCATTGTCGTGCCATTCATCCGCCACCATCACCTCATGTTTCAGCATAATGCACAGCCCCATGTCGCAAGGATCTATCTGTACACAATTCCTGGAAGCTGAACATTTTTCCAGTTCTAGCCATGGCCTGCATACTCACCAGATATGTCACCCACTGAGCATTTTTGGGATGCTCTGGATCGACGTGTACGACATTGTGTTCCTGTTCCCGCCAATATCCAGCAACTTCGCATAGCCATTGAAGAGGAGTGGGACAATACTGTGTGAGCATGAGGGAAATGGTGGTCACACCAGATACTGACTGTTTTTTTTTATCCACGCCCCTACCTTTTTTTTTAAGGTACAGTATTCTGTGACTAACAGATGCATATCTGTATTCCCAGTCATGTGAAATCCAATGATTAGGGTCTAAATCATTTATTTCAAATGACTGATTTCCTTATATGAACTGTGACTCAGTTAAAGCTTTAGAATTGCTGCATGTTGCGTTTATATTTTGTTCAGTGTAAATTAAAAGTAGACATTGAAATGACGTCTGTGCCCTGTTTGACCCTGGTGACAGAGAGGGAGAGAAAAGAATCGGAGAAGGCCATGCAGTATGCTGCTGGAGTGAAGGAGCTCTTCAACTCTCAATGGTAAGAAGAATCTCCATCATTTTTTTTATACCTTAGCTTTGACATGTACACTGAGTGAACAAAACCTTAGGGACACCTTCCTAATATTGAGTTGCACCCACTTTTGCCCTTAGAACAACCTCAATTTGTTGGGGCATGTAATCTACAAGCACCTACTACCGTAACTACTACTGTACCCTGTTCAAAGGCACTTTAATATTTTGTCTTGCCCATTCACCCTCTGAATGGCACATATACATGTCTCAATTGTCTCAAAGCTTAAAAATCCTTCTTTAACCTGTCTTCTCCCCTTCATCTACACTGATTGGATTTAACAAGTGACATCAATAAGGGATCATAGCTTTGATCTAGATTCATCTGGTCAGTCTATGTCATGGAAAGAGCAGGTGTTCCTAATGTTTTGTAAAGAAAGCCAGAACAGATATAGCCTTTCTGACGAGTTGTACTCACATGAATTTAGGCTTTTCATCCCCCTAAAGATGACAAAGTAAAAGCGGTAACTCAAGACATCATCACTGAGGTATTATTCCTGCCATGCAGCTGATCGCTGAAGAAATGTGTAACAACCACCCAGAAATCCTTGTAAATGAACTCTCCCCCTATGGAGACAGCTGCTCCGTCACTGCACACTGCCAAGGGACAAGACCAGTTGACACAGTGGGATAAGCAATCTGTGAGGCAGGCTGAATGCGAACGACGCAGCAGTGGACTCTGTGATAGATTATCTGACAGTTACAGTGTGGTAATCCTGGAGAAGGCTTCCATTCTCAGTCTTCTCACTGGGTGACATGTCAGCGCTAAGAAACTCAGCAACACTCGCTGCAAAATGGAGTCATTGTTAAAACAACTCCGTTGACATTTGACAATGAATGATACGCTTTTTAGTGCATGAGAAATGGGAGAACAGAGAAGTGGGGGGGGGGGGGGGGGGGGAGATGAAGCTGGGAATGTAACGGCCTTAAGCAAATCTGCAAGTACAGTAGAAATCCCAGATGTTCCTGAATTCAAAGCGGACAATATGAGATAAAGTGGTTGTGCAATGTTTTTGGTCTTGTGTGTGAGTGTGTAAATGTGTCTAAACAATAGGATAGGAATACACCTGCAACACAACCCAGTCAAAGCCTTAGTTTAATGCTGAATTGATAGCTTCCTCCCCAAAGGAGATGGGAAGAGCCTGGTTGTAAAGTTTGATGTTAGAATTGTCTGGTCAGACTCACTACCTTGCAATTTTCACACCCATTTCCCTTTCTCACCATTTCTCAGAGTCTGCAGTTATCTGTAAAGTCATTCTGGCAGCATGACATGGTGGAAGCACTAGACTCTATTGGGAAATTGTGAGTGTGTTGAGAGGTTGGAGATATACATAGCCTGGGGTTTATAAACTAACATTAAGGAGAATATATATGAAAAACTCAGTCCACTGGGGGTGCTGCAGATAGTATTATATCTGCTGAATCAATAATGTCTAAGGCAAAGATTTATTGCTAATAAATTGACATGTATTGATGTTTTCCGCCAAATCGGCTTTATTCTCATGATTTTCACCATGTGAGAACTGAAGAACTGATTGTTATTCAGCCAGACTCTAACAGTGGGGTGTAATAACTACTTGTTATTCAGTCAGACTGTAACTGTGGGGTGTTATAACTGCTTGTTATTCAGCCAGACTGTAACAGTGAGGATTTATAACTGAGTGGGTGAACAACATGAGCTTCTGGGGCTTGCAAGGCAACAGCCACCACCAGTCTCAGGCTGGGCCTCTCTTATTAGCAGAGCCAGGACACGGCTAACACCTCAGAAACCCCTAGTTGTCACCTTTACTCCCAAGGAGCAGAGCTGAAGGGAAGAGGAACTGGAGCCATGGTGGGGATTAACTCCAACAACCCAGTGGGAAGAAGCAGTGAAAATAGTGCACTGTCTGGAGGTGCTAAGTGACAGTTGGCTGAGCTACAGCCTTTCCTTTCTCGCTGCCTCACCCTCTGCTTCGTTATTAATGGTGTCCTGGTGTTAAAGTCCGTGGCATTGGCTCTCTATGTGTTTTAATACAGAGTCCTTGAAACTCAATTACTCTCTGCCTTCATTTAGGGCGATTATGCAGAGACCCTTTGCCCAGACGAATTGACCCTGGTCCATATATAACATTGGTAGAGTGGAGATGACAGCACACAGTGAGGTGTGTGCTGCTGACAGAAGTCGGCAAGGCCATTAGAATGCTCCGTGGCTGTATTAAACTACAATGGTAATTAGCTGTAGCTTTCAGGGCCCATTAAGCAATCTTTCTTTCAGGGAAATTGTATCAGTAACATTTGGACCTCACCCAGCTAGCGCATTAACGTTGGTTCTTTTGCATACAACATTGCCAAAACGTTTTGGGAAGGGTGCAGGATAGTTGCTTGACTTTGGAATACTATATCTAATATCTAATAATACACACAATCTAAAGTAAGAAATGGAATTGTGAATATGTAAATATTTGGATGAGCAATGTCAGAGCGGCATAGACTAAGATACAGTAAAATAGTACATAATACAATATATACATATGAGATGAGTAATGCAAAATATGTAAACATTATTATTAAAGTGACTAGTGTTACAGTTATTAAAGTGGCCAGTGATTTCAAGTCTATGTATAGGGCAGCAGCCTTTAATGTGTTAGTGATGGCTATTTAACAATCTGAGGGCCTTGAGATACAGTAGAAGCTGTTTACAGTCTCTCTATCCCTGCTTTGATGCACCTGTACTGACCTCGCCTTCTGGATGATGGCGGGATGAACAAGCAGTGTCTCGGTTGGTTGTTGTCCTTGATGATCTTTTTGGCCTTCCTGTGACATTGGGTTCTGTAGGTGTCCTGGAGGGCAAGTAGTTTGCCCCCGATGATGCGTTGGGCAGACTGCACCACCTTCTGGAGAGCCCTGCGGTTGTGGGCGGTGCAGTTGCCGTAGCAGGCTGTGATGCAGCCCGACAGGATGCTCTCAATTGTGCCTCTGTAAAAGTTTGTGAGGGTTTTAGGTGCCAAGACAAATTTCTTCTGTCTCTTCTGACACACTCTCTGTGTGGGTCGACCATTTCAGTTTGTCAGTGATGTGTACTCACAAAGGCATTGCAAATTATTGAAGACATATCTCAACATCTGGAGAACGTCAGGCACCGAGCCACCAGCTCATCCCAGAGGTAAATAAATAAAAATAATTCCAGAATTTACTCTGATCCCCTTTCCTCTCTTCTGTTGTCCATATTCCTCCTCACCATGCACACTGCTCTCCAGACACTCCTAATTTCCAACCTCTTCTCATCCTCTCCAGGTCCTGGCACCTCTAGCTGATTTCCTGGATGAACTCCTGCCAAAACTCTGGGAGGATTTCGATCACCAGCTGCATGAGTTCGTTAATGATTTCAAGAAGAGTACATGGACCGAACAACTGGGACCACAGTGAAATTAAGTCAGACACTTTCATTATATTCCATAGACAATTTTGTTATTTACATAAGACACTGTTTTACTATTGTTCTAAAATATTTATATTGCTCATAAATAATTGTCTACACTATTGACACTTTATATTTAACACTTTTGTTGTTTACATGTCTGTTCATGGCAAAATCTGTTTAGAATTATTTATAGTCAGAAATATTTGAAGATACACTCTAACTGTCACGTTCTGACCTTAGTTCCTTGGATTTGTCTTTGTTTTAGTATGGTCAGGGCGTGAGGTGGGTGGGTTGTCTATGTTCCGTTTTCTATGTTGTGTTTGCGTTTGGCCTGGTATGGTATAGTTCTCAATCAGAGGCAGGTGTAGTTAGTTGTCTCTGATTGGGAATTATACTTAGGTAGCCTTTTCCCACTTGTGTTTCGTGGGTGTTTATTTTCTGTCTTTGTGTATGTCACCAGACAGGACTGTTTCGTATCATTCTCGTTGTTATTTTTGTTTTAGTGTTCTGAGTTGAATAAATATCGTCATGAACACGTATTACGCTGTGCTTTGGTCCGAACCTTGCGACTCCTCGTCAGAAGAAGAGGACGAGCGTTACACTGACACTTAGATTTTATTCCATAGACACTTGTTTACGTCTGTCCTCAGCAGACACTTTTCTATTGTGGTTTATTTCAGAGCCCAGAAGAAAGAATAAAGGTTTATTGTTGTGTGCTGAAAGCTCGGTTGGCATTTCTTTATCTCAATACAAGGTGTTTCAATGCATTATATTTGAATATCAAGTGCTGACAACGTACAGAACAGCTGTGTGTCACAGACTCTACGGGCTTTCTTCTACTTGTGGTGTAGTTCAATCTAATGTAAATTACTGCACACTGAGACATCATAGAATCAGGTTTCATTGTATTAACAAGATTAAAACTCTACTGGTTCACAATGCACACAAAGAATTGAGTCTGTGTTCATCAAGAATCCTCATCCTTGTTGCTGAATGCATTCTGACTCCACGATAACGAGAGTGGTGGTAGTTCCAGGTACGCCCAGGTTCATTGAGATGGACACCTGTGAATGAGAGGTAGCAAGAGAATGTCATATATATATATATATATATATATATATATATATATATATATATACACCGTATATATATTTGCTAAACAAAACATACAATTTTCCAGGAACCTTATTCCAAAAGTCTAGATAAAATGACATGTACCCAGTAACAAGGGAAATTAGAAACAGAAAAAGTGAAATTGATTCCAACATTCTGTTATCCACATACCTGGATAAGGGCACATGAGGTTCCGATATAGGGGGAAAGCTGCATCTCCCAGGAAACGTAAGGACTTGGCGTTGTGGCAGTACAGCTGGTGGTGTTACATCTAGGTTCTTCTGCAACAATTTGGACCTAAAAGAACTCTCTAGAAACACTCCACAATAGCTCTGTCGGCCATATGCCCCCTTCATCCACCATTGTGAGCCTGTAACAGGCATCTTCTCTGTCTCCGTATCTCTCCTGTTGTATGTGTCACTAGGCACATCATATCTAGTTGGTCCCGGGCCATTCTCACAAATAACATGTTCTCTCCTGTTGTATGTGTCACTAGGCACATCATATCTAGTTGGTCCCGGGCCATTCTCACAAATAACATGTTCTCTCCTGTTGTATGTGTCACTAGGCACATCATATCTAGTTGGTCCCGGGCCATTCTCACAAATAACATGTTCTCTCCTGTTGTATGTGTCACTAGGCACATCATATCTAGTTGGTCCCGGGCCATTCTCACAAATAACATGTTATCTCCTGTTGTATGTATTACTAGGCACATCATATCTAGTTGGTCCCGGGCCATTCTCACAAATAACATGTTCTCTCCTGTTGTATGTGTCACTAGGCACATCATATCTAGTTGGTCCCGGGCATTCTCACAAATAACATGTTCTCTCCTGTTGTATGTGTCACTAGGCACATCATATCTAGTTGGTCCCGGGCCATTCTCACAAATAACATGTTCTCTCCTGTTGTATGTGTCACTAGGCACATCATATCTAGTTGGTCCCGGGCCATTCTCACAAATAACATGTTATCTCCTGTTGTATGTATTACTAGGCACATCATATCTAGTTGGTCCCGGGCCATTCTCACAAATAACATGTTCTCTCCTGTTGTATGTGTCACTAGGCACATCATATCTAGTTGGTCCCGGGCCATTCTCACAAATAACATGTTCTCTCCTGTTGTATGTGTCACTAGGCACATCATATCTAGTTGGTCCCGGGCATTCTCACAAATAACATGTTCTCTCCTGTTGTATGTGTCACTAGGCACATCATATCTAGTTGGTCCCGGGCCATTCTCACAAATAACATGTTCTCTCCTGTTGTATGTGTCACTAGGCACATCATATCTAGTTGGTCCCGGGCCATTCTCACAAATAACATGTTCTCTCCTGTTGTCTGTGTCACTAGGCACATCATATCTAGTTGGTCCCGGGCATTCTCACAAATAACATGTTCTCTCCTGTTGTATGTGTCACTAGGCACATCATATCTAGTTGGTCCCGGGCCATTCTCACAAATAACATGTTCTCTCCTGTTGTATGTGTCACTAGGCACATCATATCTAGTTGGTCCCGGGCCATTCTCACAAATAACATGTTCTCTCCTGTTGTATGTGTCACTAGGCACATCATATCTAGTTGGTCCCGGGCCATTCTCACAAATAACATGTTCACCTGTTGTATGAGTTACTAGGCACATCATATCTAGTTGGTCCCGGGCCATTCTCACAAATAACATGTTCTCTCCTGTTGTATGTGTCACTAGGCACATCATATCTAGTTGGTCCCGGGCCATTCTCACAAATAACATGTTCTCTCCTGTTGTCTGTGTCACTAGGCACATCATATCTAGTTGGTCCCGGGCATTCTCACAAATAACATGTTCTCTCCTGTTGTATGTGTCACTAGGCACATCATATCTAGTTGGTCCCGGGCCATTCTCACAAATAACATGTTCTCTCCTGTTGTATGTGTCACTAGGCACATCATATCTAGTTGGTCCCAGGCCATTCTCTTAAATAACATGTTCTCTCCTGTTGTATGTGTCACTAGGCACATCATATCTAGTTGGTCCCGGGCCATTCTCACAAATAACATGTTCTCTCCTGTTGTATCTGTTACTAGGCACATCATATCTAGTTGGTCCCGGGCCATTCTCACAAATAACATGTTCTCTCCTGTTGTATGTATTACTAGGCACATCATATCTAGTTGGTCCCGGGCCATTCTCACAAATAACATGTTCTCTCCTGTTGTATGTGTCACTAGGCACATCATATCTAGTTGGTCCCGGGCCATTCTCACAAATAACATGTTCTCTCCTGTTGTATGTGTCACTAGGCACATCATATCTAGTTGGTCCCGGGCCATTCTCACAAATAACATGTTCTCTCCTGTTGTATGTATTACTAGGCACATCATATCTAGTTGGTCCCGGGCCATTCTCACAAATAACATGTTCTCTCCTGTTGTATGTGTCACTAGGCACATCATATCTAGTTGGTCCCGGGCCATTCTCACAAATAACATGTTCTCTCCTGTTGTATGTGTCACTAGGCACATCATATCTAGTTGGTCCCGGGCCATTCTCACAAATAACATGTTCACCTGTTGTATGTGTTACTAGGCACATCATATCTAGTTGGTCCCGGGCCATTCTCACAAATAACATGTTCTCTCCTGTTGTATGTGTCACTAGGCACATCATATCTAGTTGGTCCCGGGCCATTCTCACAAATAACATGTTCTCTCCTGTTGTATGTGTCACTAGGCACATCATATCTAGTTGGTCCCGGGCATTCTCACAAATAACATGTTCTCTCCTGTTGTATGTGTCACTAGGCACATCATATCTAGTTGGTCCCGGGCCATTCTCACAAATAACATGTTCTCTCCTGTTGTATGTGTCACTAGGCACATCATATCTAGTTGGTCCCGGGCCATTCTCACAAATAACATGTTCTCTCCTGTTGTCTGTGTCACTAGGCACATCATATCTAGTTGGTTCCGGGCATTCTCACAAATAACATGTTCTCTCCTGTTGTATGTGTCACTAGGCACATCATATCTAGTTGGTCCCGGGCCATTCTCACAAATAACATGTTCTCTCCTGTTGTATGTGTCACTAGGCACATCATATCTAGTTGGTCCCGGGCCATTCTCACAAATAACATGTTCTCTCCTGTTGTATGTGTCACTAGGCACATCATATCTAGTTGGTCCCGGCCATTCTCACAAATAACATGTTCTCTCCTGTTGTATGTGTTACTAGGCACATCATATCTAGTTGGTCCCGGGCCATTCTCACAAATAACTAGTTCTCTCCTGTTGTGTGTTACTAGGCACATCATATCTAGTTGGTCCCGGGCCATTCTCTTAAATAACATGTTCTCTCCTGTTGTATGTGTCACTAGGCACATCATATCTAGTTGGTCCCGGGCCATTCTCACAAATAACATGTTATCTCCTGTTGTATGTATTACTAGGCACATCATATCTAGTTGGTCCCGGGCCATTCTCACAAATAACATGTTCTCTCCTGTTGTATGTGTCACTAGGCACATCATATCTAGTTGGTCCCGGGCCATTCTCACAAATAACATGTTCTCTCCTGTTGTATGTGTCACTAGGCACATCATATCTAGTTGGTCCCGGGCATTCTCACAAATAACATGTTCTCTCCTGTTGTATGTGTCACTAGGCACATCATATCTAGTTGGTCCCGGGCCATTCTCACAAATAACATGTTCTCTCCTGTTGTCTGTGTCACTAGGCACATCATATCTAGTTGGTCCCGGGCATTCTCACAAATAACATGTTCTCTCCTGTTGTATGTGTCACTAGGCACATCATATCTAGTTGGTCCCGGGCCATTCTCACAAATAACATGTTCTCTCCTGTTGTATGTGTCACTAGGCACATCATATCTAGTTGGTCCCGGGCCATTCTCACAAATAACATGTTCTCTCCTGTTGTATGTGTCACTAGGCACATCATATCTAGTTGGTCCCGGGCCATTCTCACAAATAACATGTTCTCTCCTGTTGTATGTGTTACTAGGCACATCATATCTAGTTGGTCCCGGGCCATTCTCACAAATAACATGTTCTCTCCTGTTGTGTGTTACTAGGCACATCATATCTAGTTGGTCCCGGGCCATTCTCTTAAATAACATGTTCTCTCCTGTTGTATGTGTCACTAGGCACATCATATCTAGTTGGTCCCGGGCCATTCTCATAAATAACATGTTCTCTCCTGTTGTATGTGTCACTAGGAACATCATATCTAGTTGGTCCCGGGCCATTCTCACAAATAACATGTTCTCTCCTGTTGTATGTGTCACTAGGCACATCATATCTAGTTGGTCCCGGGCCATTCTCTTAAATAACATGTTCTCTCCTGTTGTATGTGTCACTAGGCACATCATATC
The DNA here is from genome assembly GCF_002021735.2 of Oncorhynchus kisutch. Classification (NCBI taxonomy): domain Eukaryota; kingdom Metazoa; phylum Chordata; class Actinopteri; order Salmoniformes; family Salmonidae; genus Oncorhynchus; species Oncorhynchus kisutch. The sequence continues at coordinate 32,427,263 of NC_034198.2, read as the reverse complement.
TAGTTGGTCCCGGGCCATTCTCATAAATAACATGTTCTCTCCTGTTGTATGTGTCACTAGGCACATCATATCTAGTTGGTCCCGGGCCATTCTCACAAATAACATGTTCTCTCCTGTTGTATCTGTTACTAGGCACATCATATCTAGTTGGTCCCGGGCCATTCTCACAAAAAACATGTTCTCTCCTGTTGTATGTATTACTAGGCACATCATATCTAGTTTGTCCCGGGCCATTCTCACAAATAACATGTTCTCTCCTGTTGTATGTGTCACTAGGCACATCATATCTAGTTGGTCCCGGGCCATTCTCACAAATAACATGTTCTCTCCTGTTGTATGTGTCACTAGGCACATCATATCTAGTTGGTCCCGGGCCATTCTCACAAATAACATGTTCTCTCCTGTTGTATGTATTACTAGGCACATCATATCTAGTTGGTCCCGGGCCATTCTCACAAATAACATGTTCTCTCCTGTTGTATGTGTCACTAGGCACATCATATCTAGTTGGTCCCGGGCCATTCTCACAAATAACATGTTCTCTCCTGTTGTATGTGTCACTAGGCACATCATATCTAGTTGGTCCCGGGCCATTCTCACAAATAACATGTTCACCTGTTGTATGTGTTACTAGGCACATCATATCTAGTTGGTCCCGGGCCATTCTCACAAATAACATGTTCTCTCCTGTTGTATGTGTCACTAGGCACATCATATCTAGTTGGTCCCGGGCCATTCTCACAAATAACATGTTCTCTCCTGTTGTATGTGTCACTAGGCACATCATATCTAGTTGGTCCCGGGCCATTCTCACAAATAACATGTTCTCTCCTGTTGTATGTGTCACTAGGCACATCATATCTAGTTGGTCCCGGGCCATTCTCACAAATAACATGTTCTCTCCTGTTGTATGTGTCACTAGGCACATCATATCTAGTTGGTCCCGGGCCATTCTCACAAATAACATGTTCTCTCCTGTTGTATGTGTCACTAGGCACATCATATCTAGTTGGTTCCGGGCCATTCTCACAAATAACATGTTCTCTCCTGTTGTATGTGTCACTAGGCACATCATATCTAGTTGGTCCCGGGCCATTCTCACAAATAACATGTTCTCTCCTGTTGTATGTGTCACTAGGCACATCATATCTAGTTGGTCCCGGGCCATTCTCACAAATAACATGTTCTCTCCTGTTGTATGTGTCACTAGGCACATCATATCTAGTTGGTCCGGGCCATTCTCACAAATAACATGTTCTCTCCTGTTGTATGTGTCACTAGGCACATCATATCTAGTTGGTCCCGGGCCATTCTCACAAATAACATGTTCTCTCCTGTTGTATGTGTCACTAGGCACATCATATCTAGTTGGTCCCGGGCCATTCTCACAAATAACATGTTCTCTCCTGTTGTATGTGTCACTAGGCACATCATATCTAGTTGGTCCCGGGCCATTCTCACAAATAACATGTTCTCTCCTGTTGTATGTGTCACTAGGCACATCATATCTAGTTGGTCCCGGGCCATTCTCACAAATAACATGTTCTCTCCTGTTGTATGTGTCACTAGGCACATCATATCTAGTTGGTCCCGGGCCATTCTCACAAATAACATGTTCTCTCCTGTTGTATGTGTCACTAGGCACATCATATCTAGTTGGTCCCGGGCCATTCTCACAAATAACATGTTCTCTCCTGTTGTATGTGTCACTAGGCACATCATATCTAGTTGGTCCCGGGCCATTCTCACAAATAACATGTTCTCTCCTGTTGTATGTGTCACTAGGCACATCATATCTAGTTGGTCCCGGGCCATTCTCACAAATAACATGTTCTCTCCTGTTGTATGTGTCACTAGGCACATCATATCTAGTTGGTCCCGGGCCATTCTCACAAATAACATGTTCTCTCCTGTTGTATGTGTCACTAGGCACATCATATCTAGTTGGTCCCGGGCCATTCTCACAAATAACATGTTCTCTCCTGTTGTATGTGTCACTAGGCACATCATATCTAGTTGGTCCCGGGCCATTCTCACAAATAACATGTTCTCTCCTGTTGTATGTGTCACTAGGCACATCATATCTAGTTGGTCCCGGGCCATTCTCACAAATAACATGTTCTCTCCTGTTGTATGTGTCACTAGGCACATCATATCTAGTTGGTCCCGGGCCATTCTCACAAATAACATGTTCTCTCCTGTTGTATGTGTCACTAGGCACATCATATCTAGTTGGTCCCGGGCCATTCTCACAAATAACATGTTCTCTCCTGTTGTATGTGTCACTAGGCACATCATATCTAGTTGGTCCCGGGCCATTCTCACAAATAACATGTTCTCTCCTGTTGTATGTGTCACTAGGCACATCATATCTAGTTGGTCCCGGGCCATTCTCACAAATAACATGTTCTCTCCTGTTGTATGTGTCACTAGGCACATCATATCTAGTTGGTCCCGGGCCATTCTCACAAATAACATGTTCTCTCCTGTTGTATGTGTCACTAGGCACATCATATCTAGTTGGTCCCGGGCCATTCTCACAAATAACATGTTCTCTCCTGTTGTATGTGTCACTAGGCACATCATATCTAGTTGGTCCCGGGCCATTCTCACAAATAACATGTTCTCTCCTGTTGTATGTGTCACTAGGCACATCATATCTAGTTGGTCCCGGGCCATTCTCACAAATAACATGTTCTCTCCTGTTGTATGTGTCACTAGGCACATCATATCTAGTTGGTCCCGGGCCATTCTCACAAATAACATGTTCTCTCCTGTTGTATGTGTCACTAGGCACATCATATCTAGTTGGTCCCGGGCCATTCTCACAAATAACATGTTCTCTCCTGTTGTATGTGTCACTAGGCACATCATATCTAGTTGGTCCCGGGCCATTCTCACAAATAACATGTTCTCTCCTGTTGTATGTGTCACTAGGCACATCATATCTAGTTGGTCCGGGCCATTCTCACAAATAACATGTTCTCTCCTGTTGTATGTGTCACTAGGCACATCATATCTAGTTGGTCCCGGGCCATTCTCACAAATAACATGTTCTCTCCTGTTGTATGTGTCACTAGGCACATCATATCTAGTTGGTCCGGGCCATTCTCACAAATAACATGTTCTCTCCTGTTGTATGTGTCACTAGGCACATCATATCTAGTTGGTCCCGGGCCATTCTCACAAATAACATGTTCTCTCCTGTTGTATGTGTCACTAGGCACATCATATCTAGTTGGTCCCGGGCCATTCTCACAAATAACATGTTCTCTCCTGTTGTATGTGTCACTAGGCACATCATATCTAGTTGGTCCCGGGCCATTCTCACAAATAACATGTTCTCTCCTGTTGTATGTGTCACTAGGCACATCATATCTAGTTGGTCCGGGCCATTCTCACAAATAACATGTTCTCTCCTGTTGTATGTGTCACTAGGCACATCATATCTAGTTGGTCCCGGGCCATTCTCACAAATAACATGTTCTCTCCTGTTGTATGTGTCACTAGGCACATCATATCTAGTTGGTCCCGGGCCATTCTCACAAATAACATGTTCTCTCCTGTTGTATGTGTCACTAGGCACATCATATCTAGTTGGTCCCGGGCCATTCTCACAAATAACATGTTCTCTCCTGTTGTATGTGTCACTAGGCACATCATATCTAGTTGGTCCCGGGCCATTCTCACAAATAACATGTTCTCTCCTGTTGTATGTGTCACTAGGCACATCATATCTAGTTGGTCCCGGGCCATTCTCACAAATAACATGTTCTCTCCTGTTGTATGTGTCACTAGGCACATCATATCTAGTTGGTCCCGGGCCATTCTCACAAATAACATGTTCTCTCCTGTTGTATGTGTCACTAGGCACATCATATCTAGTTGGTCCGGGCCATTCTCACAAATAACATGTTCTCTCCTGTTGTATGTGTCACTAGGCACATCATATCTAGTTGGTCCCGGGCCATTCTCACAAATAACATGTTCTCTCCTGTTGTATGTGTCACTAGGCACATCATATCTAGTTGGTCCCGGGCCATTCTCACAAATAACATGTTCTCTCCTGTTGTATGTGTCACTAGGCACATCATATCTAGTTGGTCCGGGGCCATTCTCACAAATAACATGTTCTCTCCTGTTGTATGTGTCACTAGGCACATCATATCTAGTTGGTCCCGGGCCATTCTCACAAATAACATGTTCTCTCCTGTTGTATGTGTCACTAGGCACATCATATCTAGTTGGTCCCGGGCCATTCTCACAAATAACATGTTCTCTCCTGTTGTATGTGTCACTAGGCACATCATATCTAGTTGGTCCGGGCCATTCTCACAAATAACATGTTCTCTCCTGTTGTATGTGTCACTAGGCACATCATATCTAGTTGGTCCGGGCCATTCTCACAAATAACATGTTCTCTCCTGTTGTATGTGTCACTAGGCACATCATATCTAGTTGGTCCCGGGCCATTCTCACAAATAACATGTTCTCTCCTGTTGTATGTGTCACTAGGCACATCATATCTAGTTGGTCCCGGGCCATTCTCACAAATAACATGTTCTCTCCTGTTGTATGTGTCACTAGGCACATCATATCTAGTTGGTCCCGGGCCATTCTCACAAATAACATGTTCTCTCCTGTTGTATGTGTCACTAGGCACATCATATCTAGTTGGTCCCGGGCCATTCTCACAAATAACATGTTCTCTCCTGTTGTATGTGTCACTAGGCACATCATATCTAGTTGGTCCCGGGCCATTCTCACAAATAACATGTTCTCTCCTGTTGTATGTGTCACTAGGCACATCATATCTAGTTGGTCCCGGGCCATTCTCACAAATAACATGTTCTCTCCTGTTGTATGTGTTACTAGGCACATCATATCTAGTTGGTCCCGGGCCATTCTCACAAATAACATGTTCTCTCCTGTTGTATGTGTCACTAGGCACATCATATCTAGTTGGTCCCGGGCCATTCTCACAAATAACATGTTCTCTCCTGTTGTATGTGTCACTAGGCACATCATATCTAGTTGGTCCCGGGCCATTCTCACAAATAACATGTTCTCTCCTGTTGTATGTGTCACTAGGCACATCATATCTAGTTGGTCCCGGGGCCATTCTCACAAATAACATGTTCTCTCCTGTTGTATGTGTCACTAGGCACATCATATCTAGTTGGTCCCGGGCCATTCTCACAAATAACATGTTCTCTCCTGTTGTATGTGTCACTAGGCACATCATATCTAGTTGGTCCCGGGCCATTCTCACAAATAACATGTTCTCTCCTGTTGTATGTGTCACTAGGCACATCATATCTAGTTGGTCCGGGGCCATTCTCACAAATAACATGTTCTCTCCTGTTGTATGTGTCACTAGGCACATCATATCTAGTTGGTCCCGGGCCATTCTCACAAATAACATGTTCTCTCCTGTTGTATGTGTCACTAGGCACATCATATCTAGTTGGTCCCGGGCCATTCTCACAAATAACATGTTCTCTCCTGTTGTATGTGTCACTAGGCACATCATATCTAGTTGGTCCCGGGCCATTCTCACAAATAACATGTTCTCTCCTGTTGTATGTGTCACTAGGCACATCATATCTAGTTGGTCCCGGGCCATTCTCACAAATAACATGTTCTCTCCTGTTGTATGTGTCACTAGGCACATCATATCTAGTTGGTCCGGGCCATTCTCACAAATAACATGTTCTCTCCTGTTGTATGTGTCACTAGGCACATCATATCTAGTTGGTCCCGGGCCATTCTCACAAATAACATGTTCTCTCCTGTTGTATGTGTCACTAGGCACATCATATCTAGTTGGTCCCGGGCCATTCTCACAAATAACATGTTCTCTCCTGTTGTATGTGTCACTAGGCACATCATATCTAGTTGGTCCGGGCCATTCTCACAAATAACATGTTCTCTCCTGTTGTATGTGTCACTAGGCACATCATATCTAGTTGGTCCCGGGGCCATTCTCACAAATAACATGTTCTCTCCTGTTGTATGTGTCACTAGGCACATCATATCTAGTTGGTCCCGGGCCATTCTCACAAATAACATGTTCTCTCCTGTTGTATGTGTCACTAGGCACATCATATCTAGTTGGTCCCGGGCCATTCTCACAAATAACATGTTCTCTCCTGTTGTATGTGTCACTAGGCACATCATATCTAGTTGGTCCCGGGCCATTCTCACAAATAACATGTTCTCTCCTGTTGTATGTGTCACTAGGCACATCATATCTAGTTGGTCCCGGGCCATTCTCACAAATAACATGTTCTCTCCTGTTGTATGTGTCACTAGGCACATCATATCTAGTTGGTCCCGGGCCATTCTCACAAATAACATGTTCTCTCCTGTTGTATGTGTCACTAGGCACATCATATCTAGTTGGTCCCGGGCCATTCTCACAAATAACATGTTCTCTCCTGTTGTATGTGTCACTAGGCACATCATATCTAGTTGGTCCCGGGCCATTCTCACAAATAACATGTTCTCTCCTGTTGTATGTGTCACTAGGCACATCATATCTAGTTGGTCCCGGGCCATTCTCACAAATAACATGTTCTCTCCTGTTGTATGTGTCACTAGGCACATCATATCTAGTTGGTCCCGGGCCATTCTCACAAATAACATGTTCTCTCCTGTTGTATGTGTCACTAGGCACATCATATCTAGTTGGTCCCGGGCCATTCTCACAAATAACATGTTCTCTCCTGTTGTATGTGTCACTAGGCACATCATATCTAGTTGGTCCCGGGCCATTCTCACAAATAACATGTTCTCTCCTGTTGTATGTGTCACTAGGCACATCATATCTAGTTGGTCCCGGGCCATTCTCACAAATAACATGTTCTCTCCTGTTGTATGTGTCACTAGGCACATCATATCTAGTTGGTCCCGGGCCATTCTCACAAATAACATGTTCTCTCCTGTTGTATGTGTCACTAGGCACATCATATCTAGTTGGTCCCGGGCCATTCTCACAAATAACATGTTCTCTCCTGTTGTATGTGTCACTAGGCACATCATATCTAGTTGGTCCCGGGCCATTCTCACAAATAACATGTTCTCTCCTGTTGTATGTGTCACTAGGCACATCATATCTAGTTGGTCCCGGGCCATTCTCACAAATAACATGTTCTCTCCTGTTGTATGTGTCACTAGGCACATCATATCTAGTTGGTCCCGGGCCATTCTCACAAATAACATGTTCTCTCCTGTTGTATGTGTCACTAGGCACATCATATCTAGTTGGTCCCGGGCCATTCTCACAAATAACATGTTCTCTCCTGTTGTATGTGTCACTAGGCACATCATATCTAGTTGGTCCCGGGCCATTCTCACAAATAACATGTTCTCTCCTGTTGTATGTGTCACTAGGCACATCATATCTAGTTGGTCCCGGGCCATTCTCACAAATAACATGTTCTCTCCTGTTGTATGTGTCACTAGGCACATCATATCTAGTTGGTCCCGGGCCATTCTCACAAATAACATGTTCTCTCCTGTTGTATGTGTCACTAGGCACATCATATCTAGTTGGTCCCGGGCCATTCTCACAAATAACATGTTCTCTCCTGTTGTATGTGTCACTAGGCACATCATATCTAGTTGGTCCCGGGCCATTCTCACAAATAACATGTTCTCTCCTGTTGTATGTGTCACTAGGCACATCATATCTAGTTGGTCCGGGCCATTCTCACAAATAACATGTTCTCTCCTGTTGTATGTGTCACTAGGCACATCATATCTAGTTGGTCCGGGGCCATTCTCACAAATAACATGTTCTCTCCTGTTGTATGTGTCACTAGGCACATCATATCTAGTTGGTCCGGGGCCATTCTCACAAATAACATGTTCTCTCCTGTTGTATGTGTCACTAGGCACATCATATCTAGTTGGTCCGGGCCATTCTCACAAATAACATGTTCTCTCCTGTTGTATGTGTCACTAGGCACATCATATCTAGTTGGTCCCGGGCCATTCTCACAAATAACATGTTCTCTCCTGTTGTATGTGTCACTAGGCACATCATATCTAGTTGGTCCGGGGCCATTCTCACAAATAACATGTTCTCTCCTGTTGTATGTGTCACTAGGCACATCATATCGAGTTGGTCCGGGGCCATTCTCACAAATAACATGTTCTCTCCTGTTGTATGTGTCACTAGGCACATCATATCTAGTTGGTCCCGGGCCATTCTCACAAATAACATGTTCTCTCCTGTTGTATGTGTCACTAGGCACATCATATCTAGTTGGTCCCGGGCCATTCTCACAAATAACATGTTCTCTCCTGTTGTATGTGTTACTAGGCACATCATATCTAGTTGGTCCCGGGCCATTCTCACAAATAACATGTTCTCTCCTGTTGTATGTGTCACTAGGACACATCATATCTAGTTGGTCCCGGGCCATTCTCACAAATAACATGTTCTCTCCTGTTGTATGTGTTACTAGGCACATCATATCTAGTTGGTCCCGGGCCATTCTCACAAATAACATGTTCTCTCCTGTTGTATGTGTCACTAGGCACATCATATCTAGTTGGTCCGGGGCCATTCTCACAAATAACATGTTCTCTCCTGTTGTATGTGTCACTAGGCACATCATATCTAGTTGGTCCGGGGCCATTCTCACAAATAACATGTTCTCTCCTGTTGTATGTGTCACTAGGCACATCATATCTAGTTGGTCCGGGGCCATTCTCACAAATAACATGTTCTCTCCTGTTGTATGTGTCACTAGGCACATCATATCTAGTTGGTCCGGGGCCATTCTCACAAATAACATGTTCTCTCCTGTTGTATGTGTCACTAGGCACATCATATCTAGTTGGTCCGGGCCATTCTCACAAATAACATGTTCTCTCCTGTTGTATGTGTCACTAGGCACATCATATCTAGTTGGTCCCGGGCCATTCTCACAAATAACATGTTCTCTCCTGTTGTATGTGTCACTAGGCACATCATATCTAGTTGGTCCGGGCCATTCTCACAAATAACATGTTCTCTCCTGTTGTATGTGTCACTAGGCACATCATATCTAGTTGGTCCCGGGCCATTCTCACAAATAACATGTTCTCTCCTGTTGTATGTGTCACTAGGCACATCATATCTAGTTGGTCCCGGGCCATTCTCACAAATAACATGTTCTCTCCTGTTGTATGTGTTACTAGGCACATCATATCTAGTTGGTCCCGGGCCATTCTCACAAATAACATGTTCTCTCCTGTTGTATGTGTTACTAGGCACATCATATCTAGTTGGTCCCGGGCCATTCTCACAAATAACATGTTCTCTCCTGTTGTATGTGTCACTAGGCACATCATATCTAGTTGGTCCCGGGCCATTCTCACAAATAACATGTTCTCTCCTGTTGTATGTGTCACTAGGCACATCATATCTAGTTGGTCCCGGGCCATTCTCACAAATAACATGTTCTCTCCTGTTGTATGTGTCACTAGGCACATCATATCTAGTTGGTCCCGGGCCATTCTCACAAATAACATGTTCTCTCCTGTTGTATGTGTCACTAGGCACATCATATCTAGTTGGTCCCGGGCCATTCTCACAAATAACATGTTCTCTCCTGTTGTATGTGTCACTAGGCACATCATATCTAGTTGGTCCGGGGCCATTCTCACAAATAACATGTTCTCTCCTGTTGTATGTGTTACTAGGCACATAATATCTAGTTGGTCCCGGGCCATTCTCACAAATAACATGTTCTCTCCTGTTGTATGTGTCACTAGGCACATCATATCTAGTTGGTCCCGGGCCATTCTCACAAATAACATGTTCTCTCCTGTTGTATGTGTCACTAGGCACATCATATCTAGTTGGTCCCGGGCCATTCTCACAAATAACATGTTCTCTCCTGTTGTATGTGTCACTAGGCACATCATATCTAGTTGGTCTGGGGCCATTCTCACAAATAACATGTTCTCTCCTGTTGTATGTGTTACTAGGCACATCATATCTAGTTGGTCCCGGGCCATTCTCACAAATAACATGTTCTCTCCTGTTGTATGTGTCACTAGGCACATCATATCTAGTTGGTCACGGGCCATTCTCACAAATAACATGTTCTCTCCTGTTGTATGTGTCACTAGGCACATCATATCTAGTTGGTCTGGGGCCATTCTCACAAATAACATGTTCTCTCCTGTTGTATGTGTTACTAGGCACATCATATCTAGTTGGTCCCGGGCCATTCTCACAAATAACATGTTCTCTCCTGTTGTATGTGTCACTAGGCACATCATATCTAGTTGGTCCCGGGCCATTCTCACAAATAACATGTTCTCTCCTGTTGTATGTGTCACTAGGCACATCATATCTAGTTGGTCTGGGGCCATTCTCACAAATACCATGTTCTCTCCTGTTGTATGTGTTACTAGGCACATCATATCTAGTTGGTCCCGGGCCATTCCCACAAATAACATGTTCTCTCCTGTTGTATGTGTTACTAGGCACATCATATCTAGTTGGTCCCGGGCCATTCTCACAAATAACATGTTCTCTCCTGTTGTATGTGTCACTAGGCACATCATATCTAGTTGGTCCCGGGCCATTCTCACAAATAACATGTTCTCTCCTGTTGTATGTGTTACTAGGCACATCATATCTAGTTGGTCCCGGGCCATTCTCACAAATAACATGTTCTCTCCTGTTGTATGTATTACTAGGCACATCATATCTAGTTGGTCCCGGGCCATTCTCACAAATAACATGTTCTCTCCTGTTGTATGTGTCACTAGGCACATCATATCTAGTTGGTCCCGGGCCATTCTCACAAATAACATGTTCTCTCCTGTTGTATGTGTCACTAGGCACATCATATCTAGTTGGTCCCGGGCCATTCTCACAAATAACATGTTCTCTCCTGTTGTATGTGTCACTAGGCACATCATATCTAGTTGGTCCCGGGCCATTCTCACAAATAACATGTTCTCTCCTGTTGTATGTGTCACTAGGCACATCATATCTAGTTGGTCCCGGGCCATTCTCACAAATAACATGTTCTCTCCTGTTGTATGTGTCACTAGGCACATCATATCTAGTTGGTCTGGGGCCATTCTCACAAATACCATGTTCTCTCCTGTTGTATGTGTTACTAGGCACATCATATCTAGTTGGTCCCGGGCCATTCTCACAAATAACATGTTCTCTCCTGTTGTATGTATTACTAGGCACATCATATCTAGTTGGTCCCGGGCCATTCTCACAAATAACATGTTCTCTCCTGTTGTATGTGTCACTAGGCACATCATATCTAGTTGGTCCCGGGCCATTCTCACAAATAACATGTTCTCTCCTGTTGTATGTGTTACTAGGCACATCATATCTAGTTGGTCCCGGGCCATTCTCACAAATAACATGTTCTCTCCTGTTGTATGTATTACTAGGCACATCATATCTAGTTGGTCCCGGGCCATTCTCACAAATAACATGTTCTCTCCTGTTGTATGTGTCACTAGGCACATCATATCTAGTTGGTCCCGGGCCATTCTCACAAATAACATGTTCTCTCCTGTTGTATGTGTCACTAGGCACATCATATCTAGTTGGTCCGGGGCCATTCTCACAAATAACATGTTCTCTCCTGTTGTATGTGTCACTAGGCACATCATATCTAGTTGGTCCGGGGCCATTCTCACAAATAACATGTTCTCTCCTGTTGTATGTGTCACTAGGCACATCATATCTAGTTGGTCCGGGGCCATTCTCACAAGTAATATGTTCTCTCCTGTTGTATGTGTCACTAGGCACATCATATCTAGTTGGTCCGGGGCCATTCTCACAAATAACATGTTCTCTCCTGTTGTATGTGTCACTAGGCACATCATATCTAGTTGGTCCCGGGCCATTCTCACAAATAACATGTTCTCTCCTGTTGTATGTGTCACTAGGCACATCATATCTAGTTGGTCCGGGGCCATTCTCACAAATAACATGTTCTCTCCTGTTGTATGTGTCACTAGGCACATCATATCGAGTTGGTCCGGGGCCATTCTCACAAATAACATGTTCTCTCCTGTTGTATGTGTCACTAGGCACATCATATCTAGTTGGTCACGGGCCATTCTCACAAATAACATGTTCTCTCCTGTTGTATGTGTCACTAGGCACATCATATCTAGTTGGTCCCGGGCCATTCTCACAAATAACATGTTCTCTCCTGTTGTATGTGTTACTAGGCACATCATATCTAGTTGGTCCCGGGCCATTCTCACAAATAACATGTTCTCTCCTGTTGTATGTATTACTAGGCACATCATATCTAGTTGGTCCCGGGCCATTCTCACAAATAACATGTTCTCTCCTGTTGTATGTGTCACTAGGCACATCATATCGAGTTGGTCCGGGGCCATTCTCACAAATAACATGTTCTCTCCTGTTGTATGTGTCACTAGGCACATCATATCTAGTTGGTCCCGGGCCATTCTCACAAATAACATGTTCTCTCCTGTTGTATGTGTCACTAGGCACATCATATCTAGTTGGTCCCGGGCCATTCTCACAAATAACATGTTCTCTCCTGTTGTATGTGTTACTAGGCACATCATATCTAGTTGGTCCCGGGCCATTCTCACAAATAACATGTTCTCTCCTGTTGTATGTGTTACTAGGCACATCATATCTAGTTGGTCCAGGGCCATTCTCACAAATAACATGTTCTCTCCTGTTGTATGTGTCACTAGGCACATCATATCTAGTTGGTCCCGGGCCATTCTCACAAATAACATGTTCTCTCCTGTTGTATGTGTCACTAGGCACATCATATCTAGTTGGTCCCGGGCCATTCTCACAAATAACATGTTCTCTCCTGTTGTATGTGTTACTAGGCACATCATATCTAGTTGGTCCCGGGCCATTCTCACAAATAACATGTTCTCTCCTGTTGTATGTGTCACTAGGCACATCATATCTAGTTGGTCCGGGGCCATTCTCACAAATAACATGTTCTCTCCTGTTGTATGTGTTACTAGGCACATAATATCTAGTTGGTCCCGGGCCATTCTCACAAATAACATGTTCTCTCCTGTTGTATGTGTCACTAGGCACATCATATCTAGTTGGTCCCGGGCCATTCTCACAAATAACATGTTCTCTCCTGTTGTATGTGTCACTAGGCACATCATATCTAGTTGGTCCCGGGCCATTCTCACAAATAACATGTTCTCTCCTGTTGTATGTGTCACTAGGCACATCATATCAAGTTGGTCTGGGGCCATTCTCACAAATAACATGTTCTCTCCTGTTGTATGTGTTACTAGGCACATCATATCTAGTTGGTCCCGGGCCATTCTCACAAATAACATGTTCTCTCCTGTTGTATGTGTCACTAGGCACATCATATCTAGTTGGTCACGGGCCATTCTCACAAATAACATGTTCTCTCCTGTTGTATGTGTCACTAGGCACATCATATCTAGTTGGTCTGGGGCCATTCTCACAAATAACATGTTCTCTCCTGTTGTATGTGTTACTAGGCACATCATATCTAGTTGGTCCCGGGCCATTCTCACAAATAACATGTTCTCTCCTGTTGTATGTGTCACTAGGCAAATCATATCTAGTTGGTCCCGGGCCATTCTCACAAATAACATGTTCTCTCCTGTTGTATGTGTCACTAGGCACATCATATCTAGTTGGTCTGGGGCCATTCTCACAAATACCATGTTCTCTCCTGTTGTATGTGTTACTAGGCACATCATATCTAGTTGGTCCCGGGCCATTCTCACAAATAACATGTTCTCTCCTGTTGTATGTGTTACTAGGCACATCATATCTAGTTGGTCCCGGGCCATTCTCACAAATAACATGTTCTCTCCTGTTGTATGTGTCACTAGGCACATCATATCTAGTTGGTCCCGGGCCATTCTCACAAATAACATGTTCTCTCCTGTTGTATGTGTTACTAGGCACATCATATCTAGTTGGTCCCGGGCCATTCTCACAAATAACATGTTCTCTCCTGTTGTATGTGTTACTAGGCACATCATATCTAGTTGGTCCCGGGCCATTCTCACAAATAACATGTTCTCTCCTGTTGTATGTATTACTAGGCACATCATATCTAGTTGGTCCCGGGCCATTCTCACAAATAACATGTTCTCTCCTGTTGTATGTGTCACTAGGCACATCATATCTAGTTGGTCCCGGGCCATTCTCACAAATAACATGTTCTCTCCTGTTGTATGTGTTACTAGGCACATCATATCTAGTTGGTCCCGGGCCATTCTCACAAATAACATGTTCTCTCCTGTTGTATGTGTCACTAGGCACATCATATCTAGTTGGTCCCGGGCCATTCTCACAAATAACATGTTCTCTCCTGTTGTATGTGTCACTAGGCACATCATATCTAGTTGGTCCCGGGCCATTCTCACAAATAACATGTTCTCTCCTGTTGTATGTGTCACTAGGCACATCATATCTAGTTGGTCCCGGGCCATTCTCACAAATAACATGTTCTCTCCTGTTGTATGTGTCACTAGGCACATCATATCTAGTTGGTCCCGGGCCATTCTCACAAATAACATGTTCTCTCCTGTTGTATGTGTCACTAGGCACATCATATCTAGTTGGTCCCGGGCCATTCTCACAAATAACATGTTCTCTCCTGTTGTATGTGTCACTAGGCACATCATATCTAGTTGGTCCCGGGCCATTCTCACAAATAACATGTTTTCTCCTGTTGTATGTGTCACTAGGCACATCATATCTAGTTGGTCCCGGGCCATTCTCACAAATAACATGTTCTCTCCTGTTGTATGTGTCACTAGGCACATCATATCTAGTTGGTCCCGGGCCATTCTCACAAATAACATGTTCTCTCCTGTTGTATGTGTCACTAGGCACATCATATCTAGTTGGTCCCGGGCCATTCTCACAAATAACATGTTCTCTCCTGTTGTATGTGTCACTAGGCACATCATATCTAGTTGGTCCCGGGCCATTCTCATAAATAACATGTTCTCTCCTGTTGTATGTGTCACTAGGCACATCATATCTAGTTGGTCCGGGGCCATTCTCACAAATAACATGTTCTCTCCTGTTGTATGTGTCACTAGGCACATCATATCTAGTTGGTCCCGGGCCATTCTCACAAATAACATGTTCTCTCCTGTTGTATGTGTCACTAGGCACATCATATCTAGTTGGTCCCGGGCCATTCTCACAAATAACATGTTCTCTCCTGTTGTATGTGTTACTAGGCACATCATATCTAGTTGGTCCCGGGCCATTCTCACAAATAACATGTTCTCTCCTGTTGTATGTGTCACTAGGCACATATCTAGTTGGTCCCGGGCCATTCTCACAAATAACATGTTCTCTCCTGTTGTATGTGTCACTAGGCACATCATATCTAGTTGGTCCCGGGCCATTCTCACAAATAACATGTTCTCTCCTGTTGTATGTGTCACTAGGCACATCATATCTAGTTGGTCCCGGGCCATTCTCACAAATAACATGTTCTCTCCTGTTGTATGTGTCACTAGGCACATCATATCTAGTTGGTCCCGGGCCATTCTCACAAATAACATGTTCTCTCCAGTCAAGTGTCTTCTTCTTCTTTTTTAAAGTTGTACTGAAAGACTTCACCTATTGGTGTATTGCCACCATCTACTGTACAGGGTATTGAAACAAAAATCATATATTTCATTGCGGAAAGGGGGAGGCTGAGATAATACAAAATATTTAATTAAATCAAACAACCATCCCACTCCTTCAGTCACATTCAAATCAAATCCCTACACAGGCCATTCATCGACAGGATTCCTTGTAATGCATCTGCAGAAAAGTCCCAGAGTCCCAAAAAACGCTTAGCCGCACTCACAATGATGATTATTTTTCAGATGTCCTCTCTGTTTGCGCTGTTCAGTTGATAACCAAAGTAATAATCTCTACAAAGTCCACCTTCTTAACATATAACATGTCAGGATCCTCTGTTGACAAGGAACATCATCTGGTGTCTCTACTTCCACTACCATTTATTTCTTCTTCAACTTCACTCTTCTCAACGGCTCTGGATAGGAGACATTCTGGACAGGCCTTATTATTACCAACTCCGTCTCCTTCACCCTAACAGGACACTTCAGAAATTCAGGCGCATGTTCACCACCACAATTGCAGCATTTAGGCTCAGCTGGCATAACACTTCTCCCGTCTACACACACTTGACACATGAACAAATACTTTACATGTATCACACTGCATGTGTTTGAGCACGAAGGCTCTTAAAGGGAATCTCATATAACGTGAGAAGGGAGAGACTCTTCCAATAGAATGGATGGAGTGGGCTTCCACACTCCATCTACCATGCGAGTCAGTCATTGTGCACCAACCACATTATCCAATTCTTCACGCATATCCTTTGCATTTCAGTGAAGTGTCTCTCTCACTTTTATTCTCTAGCACGTCTTCCTTGTTTGGGTGTGTCGTCACTTCCTCGTTTGGCCGTAGATGGCCATTACCAGCTCATCACCCACTAATGTACCGGGGTAATATTGCCACTTTCACACACTTTTTTCGTTTTTCAAGCGAACACTTTTTAAGGGAGCATGCTAGCACTCTCCTTCGGTTCGACTACCTGGACGACAGCTGAACTAAAGCATGCTGATGCCTGAAACAACGTCTTTCTGTGGGAATTTCAGTACTTCAGAATAAGGTTTCCTACAGGTTTCCACATGGTTCTAATTAAAGTCACAACATAGAATTTAAAATGTATTGTTGGAAAGTATTCATCCTAATCAGACATGTTTTTTACATGGATGATAAATTGGAGATAATATAAGTACTGGAAACAATAGAACACTATGAAATATCTGGGAAACCAAGCCAGGTATTCATAGCTGACTTTGAAAAGGTCTTTGATAAAGTATGACTGAATCTCTTATAAAAATGTGTTAAAGTTATGTATAGTAACCCTAGGTGTAAAATTGCAAATAATGGCTACATCTCAAGAAATGTTTAAACTGTCAAGAGGAGTAAAACAAGGTTGTCCACTATCGGCACATCTATTTATTATTGCCATCGAAATGTTAGCTGTCAAAATCAGATCCAACAATATTATTAAGGGATTAGAAATCCAGGTCTTATTGTACGCTGATGATTCCTGATTTCTTTTACATCCACACTTAGAATCCCTCTACAGCCACATAGTGGATCGAGATACTTTTTCTAACCTCTGGATTACAACCAAATTATGCTAAATGTACTATATTACACATTGGATCCCCAAACAATACAACTTTTACATTATTGTGTAGTTGACCAATAAAATGGTCTGACGGGGATGTGGACATACTCGGTATACAAATCCCCAAAGAAAGAAATTCTCTCACTACAATACATGTTTATAGAAAGTTAGCATAACTAGATAAGATCATCCTTAAAAATCATCCTGATGAACTCTTTAGTCATATCACAGTTGACCTATTTGCTTCTGGTTTTTCATACACCTAGCAACCTGAATGGTAAGTCAGACAAAATTAAAAGGGCCTATTTATATAATGAATATGAATTCAGAGAGCAGAAATGATTAAATATTACAGTTTTTTTACAATCGTTAGGACCCATTTCTCAATACTTAGGTCCCTTTTTCAAAACTCTTCACACAGTGAGCACAACAGCAGTCTATGTGGGCTAAACTGTGGATAATGTTTCATTGCTTTGGCACAAAATGATTACATCACAATGACTATATCTTTCAAATTTCATCAATTATTTTCTCACTCAGACGCAACCACCACCAAAACTCTATGTACCTACAGGCAAATTTGTACATATTTACATACTCTTTTCAAAACTGTTAAACTTAAGTTCAAAATCTAACATAACACAAAATTGAATAAGACAGCAATTTGCTACATTTCTACAGTAAATCCGTAGTGAAATATGTTCCAAATAATGAAACACTATCAAAACAATTAGACCAACCACAGCTGATTCCCATTGTAGATGAACACCTACCTAGGTGTTAGTCTTTCAATTACATTACCATCTATACAAAAGGAGACATTTTAGGAATAATGCTGTACTGTAATGTAAACATGGACCCAGCCAGAGATAGAGAAGTGGCTGACAGAGGAAGAAGAGTGGCTGGGAGAGGGAGCGGAGTATTTATGCGTGGTGGAAGAAGACTGAGAAGAAGATCAAGGGCTGTAGTCTCAGATGAGATTAGGGATAATATAATTGATCATGTAATAAATCATGGTCTATCAATGAGAGGCTGGTCTGAGAGTGCAGCCAGATCTGCAACACTCAACAGTGGCATCTATTGTGAGAAATTTCCAGAAAACAACAGGTAAGTTGTGCATTCTGCATCTGACTGAACTGCACATTACAAAAGTAAATTGAGCAAAGCCTCCAAACCCACTTGTGTATAACTGTTTTTGTATTTCTGCTTAGGACCCAACGGTTACCTCCCACAGGTGGGAGAGGTAATATTTTCACTGCTGTGCAGGAAACTGCAATTGTTGATGTTGTCATCAGAAACAATGGCATAAAACTCACAGAGATTCAGGACAGAGTGTTGCTGTAACGGTTCTCTTGTGGTGAAGGAGAGTCGGACCAAAATGCAGCGTGTAGATTGCGATCCATGTTTATTCAACAAACGTAACACGAATCTAAATACAAACACTACAAAACAATAAACGTAACGAAAACCGAAACAGCCTAATACTGATGCACATACACACAGAACAAGGACACTAAGGACAATCACCCACGACAAACTCAAAGAATATGGCTGCCTAAATATGGTTCACTATCAGAGACAACGATAAACACCTGCCTCTGATTGAGAACCACTCCAGACAGCCATAGACTTTGCTAGATACTCCACTAAGCTACAATCCCAATACCAACACCAAAACCCCAAGACAAAACACACCACAATACAAAAACCCCATGCCACACCCAATACATGAAGATAAACACAAAATACTTCGACCAGGGCGTGACAGTTGCCAGAAAATATTACATTTGGAAATATTCACAATGTAAGAATAACAACTATTTCTAGAGTCCTGAAACAACATCAAGTCAGGATGAAGCACACTGTCCCCTTTGAGAGGAACTCGGAACGAGTCAAGCAACTCAGGATCAATAAGTCCAGGTAAGATGACTATAAAATACAGAACTGGTTTAGAACAAAACCAAACAGGGCCGAGGCACACAATGGCATGTTTTTAAGTATAATGTAAACTACCGTAATAGCCTAACTCTTATGTTGCCTTGTGTATTTATTTTAGAGAGTCACGGAGATTGAAGCAAGGCAAACACCCAACATATTCATCTTTGTGGATGAGGCTGGTTTCAACTTGGCCAAAACCCAGCAGCGAGGAAGGAATGTGATTGGGAAAAGAACCACAGTGGATGTCCCAGGCCAGAGGGGTGACAACATCACAATGTGTGCACCAATATCCTCTGATGGAAAGCTGTTACACAAATCGCTAATTGGGTCATACAACACAGAGCGTCTCATTTAATTCCTGGATGACCTCTATGGAAGGGTTGTGCCAGGTGAAGAAAGGGTCACAGTGAGGCGAAATCAGCCAACGTTTGTAACTGTATGGGACAACGTGGCATTTCACCACTCCCATGCAGTCACAGAGTGGTTTACAGCCCATCCCACTCCCATACAGTCACAGAGTGGTTTACAGCCCATCCCACTCCCATACAGTCACAGAGTGGTTTACAGCCCATCCCACTCCCATACAGTCACAGAGTGGTTTACAGCCCATCCCACTCCCATACAGTCACAGAGTGGTTTATAGCCCATCCCACTCCCATACAGTCACAGAGTGGTTTACAGCCCATCCCACTCCCATACAGTCACAGAGTGGTTTACAGCCCATCCCACTCCCATGCAGTCACAGAGTGATTTACAGCCCATCCCACTCCCATGCAGTCACAGATTGGTTTGCAGCCCATCCCACTCCCATACAGTCACAGAGTGGTTTACAGCCCATCCCACTCCCATACAGTCACAGAGTGGTTTACAGCCCATCCCACTCCCATACAGTCACAGAGTGGTTTACAGCCCATCCCACTCCCATACAGTCACAGAGTGGTTTTACAGCCCATCCCAGGATGGTGTCACGTTTCCCATACAGTCACAGAGTGGTTTACAGCCCATCCCACTCCCATACAGTCACAGAGTGGTTTACAGCCCATCCCACTCCCATACAGTCACAGAGTGGTTTACAGCCCATCCCACTCCCATGCAGTCACAGAATGGTTTGCAGCCCATCCCACTCCCGTGCAGTCACAGAGTGGTTTACAGCCCATCCCACTCCCATACAGTCACAGAGTGGTTTACAGCCCATCCCACTCCCATACAGTCACAGAGTGGTTTACAGCCCATCCCACTCCCATGCAGTCACAGAGTGGTTTACAGCCCATCCCACTCCCATGCAGTCACAGAATGGTTTGCAGCCCATCCCACTCCCGTGCAGTCACAGAGTGGTTTACAGCCCATCCCACTCCCATACAGTCACAGAGTGGTTTACAGCCCATCCCACTCCCATGCAGTCACAGAGTGGTTTGCAGCCCATCCCACTCCCATACAGTCACAGAGTGGTTTACAGCCCATCCCACTCCCATGCAGTCACAGAGTGGTTTTACAGCCCATCCCACTCCCATGCAGTCACAGAGTGGTTTACAGCCCATCCCAGGATGGTGTCACGTTTCCTCCCACCTTACTTTCCATTCCTCAAAAACAAGGACATTTCTAAGTGACCCCAAACTTTTGAAGTAGTGTATATAAATACATATATTTATCCCAAATGGGAGATTGGAAATGATGAAGACAATTACATTGATGGAAATCAATCTGCAGTGAGAATTTCAATACTTTAGCATTTTTGTTTTTTTGCAGGTTTCCTCATGGTTCTATTTGAAGTCATATTCTCAGAGAAATTACATTGCCACGAGCAGCACCGCAGATATTGAGACGAGCGAGATGCAAGAATTCTCTCTCACCCATTCACACACAGTATCTGCACACGTGCACAGGTTTGCTTCACGCTGTTCACTGCGTGGTAGCTTTGGCACAAAAACAGTGAAGAAGTTGAGCCTCACACTTCAACGCTCTTAGTTGTTGCTGCAATTTACCCACTATGCTGTTTACTTTCTGCATCTACATCATATCGCTGAGTCTACCTTTAAGAAAACTTTACATAAAACCACAAGGAAATATTAGTAATGTTCAAAGAACATTGTTAGAATGTTATTTAAAAACATATAGATTCTGTTCACAGCATCAATAAAACTCTCTCTATACTCTGTCTTCTTAAGTGTGTTCAGGTGAGTTGGCCGCGGCCACTAATTGGCCACACCTGATCTTAATGAGTGCTTGTTTCCTTTTGAAATGGGGTCTGTTTGAATAGACAAAAATGAACAGCTTCGTATGAGTTAAAAAACATGGCATGCTAGCTTCATCCTGTGGTGCAGTGGACTAATTCTATTGCTAGAGAACAGAAGATCATAGGTTTGAATCTCATTGATGCCATGCCACAAAAAAAAAGAAGGTTTGCATGATTAATGCCTAAGAAAATGAATTTTCATGTGTCTTATCTGCGCTTGGAGTTCAAAACAGTTCAACTAAGCTGGCAGTGTTGTTAAAAGCCTTACTGAAACATGTTCTCAGAATGTTATTTAATTACCTTCAAATAAACGTTCATTTCTGTTCTCAGAATGATAATAAAACTTCCCAGGAAAACTTTCAGGGAAACATAGCAAAACCTTTTCAGAACAGGTCAAACTTTCAGGGAAACATAGCAAAACCTTTTCAGAACAGGTCAAACTTTCAGGGAAACATAGCAAAACCTTTTCAGAACAGGTCAAACTTTCAGGGAAACATAGCAAAACCTTTTCAGAACAGGTCAAACTTTCAGGGAACCATAGTAAAACGTTTTCAGAACAGATGTAACTTTCACTTTCATAAGAAAAACAAAAACGTCTGTTTTACTGGTCAGGAAATGTATGGCTCCATCTCCAGACCCAATGGGAAACCAAAACAATATGTTCCTACAACTTCCAAGGAACCGTATGTGCTAGCTAGGCAGCTAGCTACACGGCCCCTGGAAATCATGGTGCCACAAGCTGTCGTTACACTTAACTGTTGCTTCATCACAATAATTAGAATGGTTGAATAGCACTGTCCTCCTTTTCTTTTACAGGTCATCATGTTCAACTCTGTCATGTTATGACCTTGTTGGCTAAAGACACCAATGTCTCCTGTTGGAAGTTGATGTGGATCAGTTTTGATTTTGTATAAATTGTTAGACTTATTACGGAGGTCTCACTACTAAGATCACCAGACATTCGATTATTCAAGTTGTATATATTCTCAAATAAAACCAGAATAATGGCTTGGTGGTGATCCAAAAGTTGTATTGATTCATAGAGTACCATTTCAGATTAAGACATCAATCTTCCCTGAGGGTCCCAGTGTCTGCATGCTCCAGCAGATTGTTTATATATATTTAAAGATTTACCACAGAACTCCTCTTCAGTTACAGGAGTTGGAGAATAGAGCCCACCAAACACTTTCTAAGATGTTGTTTTCACCTGAGCCGATGAGCCAGATCCAGCCATCAGTAGTGATATAATGGAGCAATCAGCCACCTGTCACATTTGATTGATGTCTGCCATCAGGACACTGACAAGTGATTCTCCCCCAACTGGTCCTAACAAATATTCCTTTCAAAGTGGTTGTAACCCACTTCACATTTGTTTGATCCTAACATTTTTAGATGTTATTTGTTTTATTTCGCGCTTGACCAATATCACTTTCCCGTACATTTGCAATGTCATACATACAATACCGTCTGTCTTGACTATTTTAGGTTCATTGGAACAAAGAAAGAGAAAACCCTAAAGTAGTGGCAGGTGTTGGTTTTGCCAGGGTCAACTACACCGAACAAAGTCAGAGCATTTCCTTATGGTGCTACAGTGCCTTGCAAAAGTATTCACCCCACTTGCCACTTGTCCTATTTTATTGTGAAAAAAACAAGAAATAAGACCAAAAAAAACAGAAAACATGAGCATGCATAACTATTCACCCCCCCCAAAATCAATACTTTGTAGAGCCACCTTTTGCAGCAATTACAGCTGCAAGTCTCTTGGGATATGTCTCTATAAGCTTGGCACATCTAGCCACTGGGATTGTTTGCCCATTATTCAAGGCAAAACTGCTCCAGCTCCTTCAAGCAAACTCGTCAGTGAAGAGCACTTTTCCCAGTCCTGTCTGGTCCAGCGACGGTGGGTTTGTGCCCATAGGCGATGCTGTTGCCAGTGATGTCTGGTGAGGACCTGCCTTGCAACAGGCCTACAAGTCCTCAGTCAGTAGAAAGGCCTCTTTAGTATGCTAATATTTCATAACTGACCTTAATTGCCTACATTCCGTAAGCTGTTAGTGTCTTAATGACCGTTCCACAGGTGCATGTTCATTAATTGTTTATGGTTCATTGAACAAGCATGGGAAACAGTGTTTAAACCCTTTACAATGAAGAACTGTGAAGTTATTTGGATTTTTACGAATTATCTTTGAAAGACAGGGTCCTGAAAAAGGGACTTTTCTTTTTTTTGCTGAGTTTATATGCCAATTGTTATAGACGGTAGACTTGATGTCACTCATTTATCAGCAGTAAAAGGTTTATTTGAGCAATTGCAAGAAAAATCACTCTGAGGATGAATCTGAGGAATCTCCAGGATATACCGGACAGGGTCTCAAGGATTTTACAATCAAACATTCTTTATATACTTTGTCTACTCAAAGAGCTGTTTACAGACAAAAGAGATAAGGGGTAATTGGCTCCACTTCCTGAGAAAAATAATATTAATGAGAACAGGTTCTAACCAGGTCTCACAGCCTATATGTCTAAGATAAAGGAGTGATAGGATCGTTAAAACCAGAGGAAACTACACTGAACAAAATTATAAACGCAACATCAAATCAAATTTATTTATATAGCCCTTCGTACATCAGCTGATATCTCAAAGTGCTGTACAGAAACCCAGCCTAAAACCCCAAACAGCAAGCAATGCAGGTGTAGAAGCACGGTGGCTAGGAAAAACTCCCTAGAAAGGCCAATACCTAGGAAGAAACCTAGAGAGGAACCAGGCTATGTGGGGTGGCCAGTCCTCTTCTGGCTGTGCCGGGTGGAGATTATAACAGAACATGGTCAAGATGTTCAATGTTCATAAATGACCAGCATGGTCGAATAATAATAAGGCAGAACAGTTGAAACTAGAGCAGCAGCACAGTCAGGTGGAAGTTGAAACTGGAGCAGCAGCATGGCCAGGTAGACTGGGGACAGCAAGGAGTCATCATGTCAGGTAGTCCTGGGGCATGGTCCTAGGGCTCAGGTCAGTTGAAACTGGAACAGCAGCATGGCCAGGTGGACTGGGGACAGCAAGGAGTCATCATGTCAGGTAGTCCTGGGGCATGGTCCTAGGGCTCAGGTCCTCCGAGAGAGAGAAAGAAAGAGAGAAGGAGAGAATTAGAGAACGCACACTTAGATTCACACAGGACACCGAATAGGACAGGAGAAGTACTCCAGATATAACAAACTGACCCCAGCCCCCCGACACATAAACTACTGCAGCATAAATACTGGAGGCTGAGACAGGAGGGGTCAGGAGACACTGTGGCCCCATCCGAAGACACCCCCGGACAGGGCCAAACAGGAAGGATATAACCCCACCCACTTTGCCAAAGCACAGCCCCCACACCACTAGAGGGATATCTTCAACCACCAACTTACCATCCTGAGACAAGGCTGAGTATAGCCCACAAAGATCTCCGCCACGGCACAACCCAAGGGGGGGGGGCGCCAACCCAGACAGGATGACCACAACAGTGAATCAACCCACTCAGGTGACGCACCCCCTCCAGGGACGGCATGAGAGAGCCCCAGCAAGCCAGTGACTCAGCCCCTGTAATAGGGTTAGAGGCAGAGAATCCCAGTGGAAAGAGGGGAACCGGCCAGGCAGAGACAGCAAGGGCGGTTCGTTGCTCCAGAGCCTTTCCGTTCACCTTCCCACTCCTGGGCCAGACTACACTCAATCATATGACCCACTGAAGAGATGAGTCTTCAGTAAAGACTTAAAGGTTGAGACCGAGTTTGCGTCTCTGACATGGGTAGGCAGACCGTTCCATAAAAATGGAGCTCTATAGGAGAAAGCCCTGCCTCCAGCTGTTTGCTTAGAAATTCTAGCGACAATTAGGAGGCCTGCGTCTTGTGACCGTAGCGTACGTATAGGTATGTACGGCAGGACCAAATCAGAGAGATAGGTAGGAGCAAGCCCATGTAATGCTTTGTAGGTTAGCAGTAAAACCTTGAAATCAGCCCTTGCTTTGACAGGAAGCCAGTGTAGAGAGGCTAGCACTGGAGTAATATGATCAAATTTTTTGGTTCTAGTCAGGATTCTAGCAGCCGTATTTAGCACTAACTGAAGTTTATTTAGTGCTTTATCCGGGTAGCCGGAAAATAGAGCATTGCAGTAGTCTAACCTAGAAGTGACAAAAGCATGGATTAATTTTTCTGCATCATTTTTGGACAGAAAGTTTCAGATTTTTGCAATGTTACGTAGATGGAAAATGCAAATCAAATCAAATCTATTCAAATGTTGTTGGTCACATGCACATGGTGAGCAGATGTTAATGTGAGTGTAGCGAAATGCTTGTGCTTCTAGTTCCAACAGTGCAGCAATATCTAACAAGTAGTCTAACAATTCCCCAACAAATACCTAATACACACAAATCTAAAGTGGTAAAGGAGAATATGTACGATGGCCGAGCGGCATAGGCAAGGTGCAGTACATGTGATATGAGTAATGTAAGAAATGTAAACATTATTAAAGTGGCATTATTTAAAGTGGCATTGTTTGACGTGACTAGTGATCCATTTATTAAAGCGTCCAGTGATTGGGTCTCAATGTAGGCAGCAGCCTCTCTGTGTTAGTGATTCCTGTTTAGCAGTCTGATGGCCATGAGATAGAAGCTGTTTCTTAATCTCTCGGTCCCAGCTTTGATGCACCTGTACTGACCTCGCCTTCTGGATGATAGCAGGGTGAACAGGCAGTGGCTCAGGTGGTTGTTGTCCTTGATTATCTTTTTGGCCTTCCTGTGATATCAGGTGTTGTAGGTGTCCTGGACGGCAGGTAGTTGATGCGTTGTGACCACACCACCCTCTGGAGTGCCTTGTGGTTGAGGGAGGGGCAGTTGCCATACCAGGCTGTGATACAGCCTGACAGGATGTTCTCGATTGTGCATCTGTAGGAGTTTGTCAGGGTTTTGGGTGACAAGCCAAATATCTTCAGCCTCCTGAGGTTGAAGAGGCATTAATGCACCTTCTTCACTACAGTGTCCGTGTGGGTGGACCATTTCAGTTTGTCATTGATGTGCATGCCCAGGAACTTTCCACCTTCTCCACTGACTGGTGGAGAACAGTTACAGATCATATAAGAAAATGAATTAGGCCCTAATCTATGGATTTTACATGACTGGGAATACAGATTTGCATTTGTTGGTCACAGATAACTGTTTTTAAAGTAGAGGCGTGGATCAGAAAACCAGTCAGTATCTGGTGTGAGCACCATTTGCCTCATGCAGCGCGACACATCTCCTTCACATAGAGTTGATCAGGCTGTTGATTGTGGCCTGTGGAATGTTGTCCCACTCCTCTTCAATGGCTGTTTTTTTTATTTTCACCATTATTTAACCAGGTTGGCCAGTTGAGATCAAGTTCTGTGAGTTGAGAACAAGTCTGTGCGAAGTTGCCGGATACTGGAACTCGCTGTCATACACGTCGGTCCAGAGCATCCCAAATATGCTCAATGGGTGACATCACTGGTGAGTATGCAGGACATTTTCAGCTTCCAGAAATTGTGTACAGATCCTTGGGGCCGTGCATTATCATCCTGAAATGAGATGATGGCAGCGGATGAATGGCACCAGATTAATGGCACGACAATGGGCCTCAGGATCTCATCACGGTATCTCTGTGCATTCAAATTGCCATCGATAAAATGCAATTGTGTTGTACGTAGCTTATGCCTGCCCAGACCATAACCCCACCACCACCATGGGGCACTCTGTTAAAAACTTTGACATCAGCAAATGGCTCGCCCACACAATGCCATCTGCCCTGTACAGTTGAAACCGCGAAAAGGACACTTCTCCAGCATGCCAGTGGCTATCGAATGTGAACATTTGCCCATTGGTCGGTTACGACACCAAACTGCAGTCATGTCAAGACCTTGGTGAGGATGACCAGCATGCAGATGAGCTTCACTGAAGCTCAGTGCAGAAAATATTTGGTTGTGCAAACCCACAGTTTCATCAGCTGCATTGGAAGTGGCTTATGGTAGAGAGAAAAACATTAATTTCAAATTGTCTGGAAACAGCTCTGGTGGACATTCCTACAGTCAGCATGCCAATTACAAACTCCCTCAAAACTTAAGACAACTGTGGCATTGTGTTGTGTGAATAAACTGCACATTTTAGAGTGGCTTTTTATTGTCCCCAGCACAAGGTGCACCTGTGTAATGATTATGGTGTTTAATCAGCTTCTTGATATGCCACACATTTCAGGTGGACGGATTATCTTGGCAAAGGAAAAATTCTCACGAAAAGGGATGTAAATACATTTGTGCACAAAATTTGAGTGAAATCAGCTTTTTTTGCATTTTGAAAATTTCTGGAACCATTTCAGCTCATGAAACATGGGATCAACACTTTACATGTTGCTTTTATATTTTAATTCAGTGTGGTATCTGAAACAAGTGTGTAAAAACGACCGACACTGACTTCAATCTAGTTGTTATTTTTCATTACAAGGTGCATGAACAAACAACACATTGAAGCTACACAGGAAACATGGCATTCATTCATGCACCTTGCAAATAAAAATAAAAATATTTTATTTTAAGGTCAAAAGGTCAACCGTCTACTAGTGTGTCGTTTGTACACTTCTTTTGTATGCTTGTATTATTGTTGTCACTAAATGGGTTTAGTACATTTCTGGGTATGCAGCAGGAATGCATACAGTAGGCAAGATACAGGACCTTGTATGTAGGCAGATGATGATAGGACTTATAAAGAAAGGCTTTCTGAATTGCAGTTTTGCTAAGGCAGTATTTATGAAAAATGCTCACTCATAGCAAACATTTTACTTGTCAGAACTGAAATTCCACTGCATACTTGTTGGAAAAAACAAAGTATTGCCGTTCCCTCTGCCTGTACAGAACCAGAATAGTCAATGTTATTTATCTTCTTGTGAAAGGACATTATTAGGTTTGGAGATATTGAGGTGCTAACAAAATGTACCATAGTGTCAACCACATTCTTTCTTTGTGTTGATCATTTTTTCCCCCACAGGGTTTCCACAAATAGATTTACACTATGTGTTTTATTAGCACCTAAACATATTACTCTTTCTCCATGCAGGGGCCATGATACTGTTGGAGCCGTTGTTGTAGACTGTTCTGGTAATGTTGATACTGTTGGAGCCGTTGTTGTAGACTGTTCTGGTAATGTTGATACTGTTGGAGCCATTGCTGTAGACTGTTCTGGTAATGTTGATACTGTTGGAGCCGTTGTTGTAGACTGTTCTGGTAATGTTGATACTGTTGGAGCCGTTGTTGTAGACTGTTCTGGTAATGTTGATACTGTAGGAGCCGTTGCTGTAGACTGTTCTGGTAATGTTGATACTGTTGGAGCCGTTGCTGTAGACTGTTCTGGTAATGTTGATACTGTTGGAGCCGTTTTTGTAGACTGTTCTGGTAATGTTGATACTGTTGGAGTCGTTGTTGTAGACTGTTCTGGTAATGTTGATACTGTTGGAGCCGTTGCTGTAGACTGTTCTGGTAATGTTGATACTGTTGGAGCCGTTGTTGTAGACTGTTCTGGTAATGTTGAAACAGTTGGAGCTGTTGTTGTAGACTGTTCTGGTAATGTTGATACTGTTGGAGCCATTGCTGTAGACTGTTCTGGTAATGTTGATACTGTTGGAGCCGTTGTTGTAGACTGTTCTGGTAATGTTGATACTGTTGGAGCCGTTGTTGTAGACTGTTCTGGTAATGTTGATACTGTTGGAGCCGTTGTTGTAGACTGTTCTGGTAATGTTGATACTGTTGGAGCCGTTGTTGTAGACTGTTCTGGTAATGTTGATACTGTTGGAGCCATTGCTGTAGACTGTTCTGGTAATGTTGATACTGTTGGAGCCGTTGTTGTAGACTGTTCTGGTAATGTTGATACTGTTGGAGCCGTTGTTGTAGACTGTTCTGGTACTGTTGATACTGTTGGAGCCGTTGCTGTAGACTGTTCTGGTAATGTTGATACTGTTGGAGCCGTTGCTGTAGACTGTTCTGGTAATGTTGATACTGTTGGAGCCGTTGTTGTAGACTGTTCTGGTAATGTTGATACTGTTGGAGCCGTTGTTGTAGACTGTTCTGGTAATGTTGATACTGTTGGAGCCATTGTTGTAGACTGTTCTGGTAATGTTGATACTGTTGGAGCCGTTGTTGTAGACTGTTCTGGTAATGTTGATACTGTTGGAGCCGTTGTTGTAGACTGTTCTGGTAATGTTGATACTGTTGGAGCCATTGCTGTAGACTGTTCTGGTAATGTTGATACTGTTGGAGCCGTTGCTGTAGACTGTTCTGGTAATGTTGATACTGTTGGAGCCGTTGCTGTAGACTGTTCTGGTAATGTTGATACTGTTGGAGCCGTTGTTGTAGACTGTTCTGGTAATGTTGATACTGTTGGAGCCGTTGTTGTAGACTGTTCTGGTAATGTTGATACTGTTGGAGCCGTTGTTGTAGACTGTTCTGGTAATGTTGATACTGTTGGAGCCGTTGCTGTAGACTGTTCTGGTAATGTTGATACTGTTGGAGCCGTTGTTGTAGACTGTTCTGGTAATGTTGATACTGTTGGAGCCGTTGCTGTAGACTGTTCTGGTAATGTTGATACTGTTGGAGCCGTTGTTGTAGACTGTTCTGGTAATGTTGATACTGTTGGAGCCGTTGCTGTAGACTGTTCTGGTAATGTTGATACTGTTGGAGCCATTGCTGTAGACTATTCTGGTAATGTTTGATGTGGAGGAATAAGAAACAAAATGGTGGGCAGAGCACGAGATTCTCCAATCATCAGTAAGTAGCTGTTTATTGTATTGGCGAATTATTTGGTGTGAGAACTCTACTTTACTAATTGATTTAATTTGACAGTTGTGTTTGTCTCACTTTCTTTATCCCAACTGTTCAAATGCATAAACTGTATGGACAGTCAAAAAAATGCCAGCCAAACAGAAAAGTTTCTTCAACCTGTTTGACTGCGAAGTTATACACCTTGATCTTGTTCCTCTAACCTATCCTCTTTCATGCCATAATTAAACTGAATTAATCTAAAAAGTTCATGTTGAGGCCTCCCGGGTGGCGCAGTGGTCTAGCTTTGCTACCAGAGACTGGGTTCGAGCCCAGGCTCTGTCCCAGCCGGCCGCGACCGGGATGTCCATGGGGCGATGTACAGTTGTCCGGGTTAGGGAGGGTTTGGCCGGCAGGGATATCCTTGTCTCATCATGCACTAATGACTCCTGTGGCAGGCTGGGCACAATGCATGCTGACCAGGTCGCTAGGTGTACGGTGTTTCCTCTGACACATTGGTGCGGCTGGCTTCAGGGTTGGATGCGCACTGTGTTAAGAAGCAGTGCGGCTTGGTTTAGTTGTGTTTTGGAGGACGCATGGCTCTCGACCTTCGTCTATCCCGAGCCCGTATGGGAGTTGTGGCGATGAGACAAGACAGTAACTACAAACAATTGGATATTACAAAAAAAGGGGGTAAAAATAATCAAAGTTAATGTTGATTGAAGTTTAATTTGTCCTTCTCTTGTCTCTGGTAAAAAATTGTCTGGTGGGTAGGCAGACAACCTGAGTGGTGCGCTATCCTTTATTGGCCATGAAGAGTCCATCCTGAAAGTAACCCCTGGCAGACTCGTCTTCTTCCACGTGGAGCAAGGTAATGTAAGCCTAATCGGAAGCACTTTGTAATCATTCACAAAGCCACGTGGTTATCATAGTCACAATTATCTTAATATTGAATGGAATATTTCTACGCTTTGATATGTGAAAGTAGGGTTTGATAAATTGCTGCTATTGATGATTGTTTTGATTGCCAATTAAGGATAATCCTGAGACTGGACTATCAACTTCTTAATTGCTGGGTCTGGTTAATGAATGGTGGATCAGATCGATTATGAGCTGAAAGTTTTCCCTACCACATAATTGGCACACTTTACTCTTGGCAATTTAATTAGCAAAGTTCCAGACACTCTGGTACTCCTCCTCTTGCCAGACAGTGTGACGTGATGGATGTGGCAGGTCTTTGCATTAGGACATCGAATTATTCTATAACCAAAAGCTCATATGCGAACACAGTTCAGTGTCAGATTTGATATTGAGAGGCATTTGAAACTAATGCGCTGTCAATTACAGACATGTCACAATAGGAATAGTTAAATGAATAGTTAATGAGGCTGGGTTACATTCTCCTCTCTTTAATAGCTTCCATTAATTAAAGCAATTTTGTCATTTAAATAGTTAATTAGCAGCTCGTCTTGGAGGAACAGAATGTCTGGAGGCTCTGGGAAACTGGAGAACAAATAGATCATCTACTGATACAAGAGACAAATTGATGTATAATTGTATGTCTGGTTCCTACTTCTATCTGACAAAGCTCTATTTAACAGAGGATCTCTGAGAAAGACTAACATTATCGAATCTATGCTAAAATTGGATAACAATCTGTCTCACACGACAACAGAGTCCCATCCTGCAAGTAATGCATTTTGTTTTGGCAACACTGCTGTTTTTTCCCCTGTCCTCAAAATGTCACTTATCGTCTTGGACTTTTACACCAATTTTCTTATGTAGCAATGGAACCTCGGACACAGAGACAGGAGATAAATCCAGCTAATATATTCTTCATGATGTGTTGTTTTCAAGCAGTGCTCATTATTTCATCCGAACTACCTTTACGACACCTGTTGTTGTGCATCGCCACATTGGATCTTTTTTTTTTGCATGGAGTTGCACGTTAACACAAACAGCTTGTGCGTGACCATGTTGAATGAATGCAAACACTGTGAAGTTTTGACATTGCCATTGCCAATCATTTTTAATTGGCGCGTGGTAGACAGAGGTGACTGAGCAGAATGGGGCTGCAGTGGGCTGATAATGAGATAATGTCAATATAAGGTTCAGCGGGGCCAGTGTTTGTTACTGTGTCCTCTGGGAAATGGGAAGAACGTCTGCTCTGTCTGCGCTTTCTGAGATGTTTTTTCTTCTTTGTCAAATGGCTTCACTGTCCACAGCTACAGTGCCGTTCCTTTCTCCAGGCTTTGAATTAGGAAATGTTTTTATGGTTGCTTTAGAACTAGCCTAGCTCCTAAAGTATTTCTCCCCATGGACAAAATGATCTCGCACCCTTATTATCAGTGCAGTGGGTTGTTTTTAACTTCCATAACAACGTGTTGACAATAGTGTCAGGCTGGCTTATGTTTCACTTCAATGAAAGGGAATGTTATATCTGAATAGGCCTGCAACGGTACGCGATACGGAACCCTACAGAAAGAATCAAATCTGTTTGCATGTGTGACCAACCCTCACTTTCTTTCCACTTTAAGGTAAAGGGTTCCCTGAATCTGTAGAGGCCTCTCTGCACCAGAAGTTCACCACAGTGTGAATGGTGTGGGCAGCAGTGGAGAGAGGATCTGTGGTAGAAACTAACACAATAACAGCTTCATCTATATTTGTTAGGGTGGGGGGGGGCATAGACTTTAAATAAGTTTCAAGTTTCAAGTTATAATGTCATGTGCACAAATACAGAGAAATGCCTTTCTTGCAAGCTTCAAATCCAACAATGCAGTTATCAATATCAATGTAGCACTAAAAATAACATGAGGTAGAAGAAAAACACACAATAATGAAAGAAATAAGAAAAACACGAGAAGTAAGAAGATATATTCAGGGTAATTTCCAATCCCATATTTATAATCTGCAGGGATTCAAGTTATACAGGTAGATACTGAGACTACGGAAAGTATTCACACCCCTGGACTTTTTCCACATTTTGTTACATTACAGCCTTATTCTTAAATGGATTAAATAAATGTTGTTCCTCATCAAGCTACATACAATATCTCAGCGTTGTTGTTGAACGCTGTCGAATGTCAAAACTGAAACTGAAATGTTGAAACCTGAACTAAAGCTGACAGTGTTTTTATATACTTTATTTTATTTAGAATCCTGCTGTTGGGCTAAATTGCTGTGAGCGCTGCTATCTGTCCCGGGATCCTGCCAGATTCCGTACAGGGGGAGAGACATGAAAGCCCAGCTTGCCTCGCTGGCTCGGCTGTCTCAAATAGAGGTTCGCTATTGAACGTTTCCATCGCTGAAGGTGCTGTGTTTACTTTGCTTTGTTCCGGGACAATGAGGACCGCACTGACTTTCAATGTAGCAATGAGGACCGCACTGACTTTCAATGTAGCAATGAGGACCGCACTGACTTTCAATGTAGCAACTGCATGCTTGTGGAAGACTACAGGAGCAAAGTAGCTACTCTTAGCAAGCAAGTAGTAAACCTACATAACCTACTGGGGAATCCACGCCCACCTACATTTTATTTTTCTTCCACCCCAGTAGCCGGACTCCGCTCTGGATTGGTGGAAGTGTCTCCGCCACGTCGGCTCTCTACCTCCGACTGGTCGGTGCTCAGCAGTGTTCCATCCCCGAAGGGGTTTCAACCTTCCCTGGAGTACGGAGCTGATCTCGATCCAACCAACCAGCCATGGAGGTACGTCACTCGCCGCGGAAGTCGAAGAAGGCGTCCTCTGGCAACGGAGGTCTCCATGGAGATGTTGAGCCCGGAAGTGACACAGACCAGAAACAGCTTTGCCGCCCTGGATCCAGAGGTTCCGGCACCTTCGTCTTTGGTGGCTTCCCAATCAAGATCGGATCCGAAGGTACCTGCGTCTTCATCCTCGGCTCTATCTCCCTCTCCGGTGGCTTCTACCTTGGGTTCAGATCCTCGGAGCTCCCAGCCACACCAGACCGTGAGGCTGCCTGAGAGAACGGCCCATTCAACATCACCAGCTGTCATCATAGGCAGCTTTATGGTGATTAACATCTCAGTCCCCAAGGCAAAAACCCTGTGTTACCCAGGAGCACGAGCACAGGACAAAACAAGGCTGCTTCTGACTGTTCTACCACAGATGCCGAGAGCTGACATTGTCGTACGACATCTGGAGGGCTAGCTCGGAACATTTGAAAATAGATTTTAAATAACTGGTTTGGGCATTAAAAGACTCCAAAAAATTGCCAATAATTTCAGGTCCAGTACCATCGTTGGGCCGCGGGTGTGAAAGATTCAGCAGACTGCTGGCATTACACATCTGGCTAAAAGACTACTGTACTGCTCTGCTGGAGTCATTTGTATTGATATCTTTGACACCTTCTGGAAACAGAAGATACTCTACAGGAATGACGGAGTCCATCCAAGTCATCTTGGCTCCTGGACTCTGTCCACACATTTCAAGGTCGTGTTGAAACAATGACTGGTAAATGATCCAAGACCAGCTCAGTTTATCCCTACCATTGTGACAATGAGTTGTCATAATGATGCATCAAATGTACATGATCTTAGGGGCATTGGCAAACACAATGTAAGTAATTTAATTTATGTACCCCTAATTGCACCTAATACATATGTTGATCCTACAGCTATTGTAAGCAGCAATCATGACCCTATAAACCAGAGTTACACTGTTAGCACTGAGGCGGTGTGCAATAGTAGGAAGACCACTTTATGCAGCTCACCCTGCACTATAAGCTCCAATACAAATAACATGAGTGAGTCTACCTCTGATAAGCTTCCCAGAAAAGCATTAAAACAATCAAGCAACACAGAAAAGTCCTAAAAAATAACCCATATTAACATGTAGCCTAAGAAACAAGGTCCATTAAGTAAATTACTTGCTTGTAACAAATAACATTCATAATCTAACTATCTCCGAAACTCACTTTGAATATACCTTTGATGATACAGTGGTAGCAATACATGGTTATAACATCTACCAAAAAGACAGAAATGCCAACAGAGGCGGTGTTGCGGTCTATATTCAGAACCACATTACTGTAAAGCTTAGAGACGATCTAATGTTACATACTGTTGAAGTAATATGGCTACAGGTTCCTCTGCCTCACCTAAAGCCCATTCTTGTGGGAACCTGCTATAGACCACCAAGTGCTAACAGTCAGTATCTGGATAATATGTGTGAAATGCTTGATAATGTATGTGATATCAACAGAGAAGTATATTTTCTGGGTGATTTAAATATTGACTGGCTATCATCAAGCTGCCCACTCAGGAAAAAACTTCAAACTGTAACCAGTGCCTGCAACCTGGATCAAGTTGTCAGTCAACCTACCAGGGTAGTTACAAACAGCACAGGAATTAAATCATCAACATGTATTGACCACATCTTTACTAACAGATACAGTGCCTTGCGAAAGTATTTGGCCCCCTTGAACTTTGCAACCTTTTGCCACATTTCAGGCTTCAAACATAAAGATATAAAACTGTATTTTTTTGTGAAGAATCAACAACAAGGGGGACACAATCATGAAGTGGAACGACATTTATTGGATATTTCAAACTTTTTTTACAAATCAAAAACTGAAAAATTGGGCGTGCAAAATTATTCAGCCCCTTTACTTTCAGTGCAGCAAACTCTCTCCAGAAGTTCAGTGAGGATCTCTGAATGATCCAATGTTGACCTAAATGACTAATGATGATAAATACAATCCACCTGTGTGTAATCAAGTCTCCGTATAAATGCACCTGCACTGTGATAGTCTCAGAGGTCCGTTAAAAGCGCAGAGAGCATCATGAAGAACAAGGAACACACCAGGCAGGTCCGAGATACTGTTGTGAAGACGTTTAAAGCCGGATTTGGATACAAAAAGATTTCCCAAGCTTTAAACATCCCAAGGAGCACTGTGCAAGCTATAATATTGAAATGGAAGGAGTATCAGACCACTGCAAATCTACCAAGACCTGGCCGTCCCTCTAAACTTTCAGCTCATACAAGGAGAAGACTGATCAGAGATGCAGCCAAGAGGCCCATGATCACTCTGGATGAACTGCAGAGATCTACAGCTGAGGTGGGAGACTCTGTCCACAGGACAACAATCAGTTGTATATTGCACAAATCTGGCCTTTATGGAAGAGTGGCAAGAAGAAAGCCATTTCTTAAAGATATCCATAAAAAGTGTTGTTTAAAGTTTGCCACAAGCCACCTGGGAGACACACCAAACATGTGGAAGAAGGTGCTCTGGTCAGATGAAACCAAAATTGAACTTTTTGGCAACAATGCAAAACGTTATGTTTGGCGTAAAAGCAACACAGCTCATCACCCCGAACACACCATCCCCACTGTCAAACATGGTGGTGGCAGCATCATGGTTTGGGCCTGCTTTTCTTCAGCAGGGATGGGGAAGATGGTTAAAATTGATGGGAAGATGGATGGAGCCAAATACAGGACCATTCTGGAAGAAAACCTGATGGAGTCTGCAAAAGACCTGAGACTGGGACGGAGATTTGTCTTCCAACAAGACAATGATCCAAAACATAAAGCAAAATCTACAATGGAATGGTTAAAAAATAAACATATCCAGGTGTTAGAATGGCCAAGTCAAAGTCCAGACCTGAATCCAATCGAGAATCTGTGGAAAGAACTGAAAACTGCTGTTCACAAATGCTCTCCATCCAACCTCACTGAGCTCGAGCTGTTTTGCAAGGAGGAATGGGAAAAAATGTCAGTCTCTCGATGTGCAAAATTGATAGAGACATACCCCAAGTGACTTACAGCTGTAATCGCAGCAAAAGGTGGCGCTACAAAGTATTAACTTAAGGGGGCTGAATAATTTTGCACGCCCAATTTTTCAGTTTTTGATTTGTTAAAAAAGTTTGAAATATCCAATAAATGTCCCTAAAGCCCATTCTTGTGGGAACCTGCTATAGACCACCAAGTGCTAACAGTCAGTATCTGGATAATATGTGTGAAATGCTTGATAATGTATGTGATATCAACAGAGAAGTATATTTTCTGGGTGATTTAAATATTGACTGGCTATCATCAAGCTGCCCACTCAGGAAAAAACTTCAAACTGTAACCAGTGCCTGCAACCTGGATCAAGTTGTCAGTCAACCTACCAGGGTAGTTACAAACAGCACAGGAATTAAATCAGCAACATGTATTGGCCACATCTGTACTAACAGATATATACTGCAGATATTTGTTTTAAAGCAGTATCCAAATCCATAGGATGTAGTGATCACAATATAATAGCCATATCTAGGAAAACCAAAGTTCCAAAGGCTGGGCCTAAAATAGTATATAACAGCTCATACAAGAAGTTTTTGTAGTGATTCATATGTTGATGATGTAAAGAATATTTTCTGGTCTGTGGTGTGTAATGAACAACCAGACGCTGCACTTGATATACATTTATGAAACTACTTATTCCAGTTACTAATAAGCACGCACCCATTAAGAAAATGACTGTAAAAATTGTTAAATCACCTTGGATTGACGAGGAATTGAAAAGTGTATGGTTGAGAGGGATGAGGCAAAATGTATGACAATTAAGTCTAGCAGCCCAACTGATTGGCAAACGTACTGCAAATTAAGAAATCATGAGACTTAACTAAATAAAAATAAACTACACTATGAAAAATAGATAAATATACACTGCTCAAAAAAATAAAGGGAACACTTCAACAACACAATAACTCCAAGTCAATCACACTTCTGTGAAATCAAACTGTCCACTTAGGAAGCACCACTGATTGACAATAAATGTCACATGCTGTTGTGCAAATGGAATAGACAACAGGTGGAAATTATAGGCAATTAGCAAGACACCCCCAATAAAGGAGTGGTTCTGCAGGTGGTGACCACAGACCACTTCTCAGTTCCTATGCTTCCTGGCTGATGTTTTGGTCACTTTTGAATGCTGGCGGTGCTTTCACTCTAGTGGTAGCATGAGACGGAGTCTACAACCCACACAAGTGGCTCAGGTAGTGCAGCTAATCCAGGATGGCACATCAATGCGAGCTGTGGCAAGAAGGTTTGCTGTGTCTGTCAGCGTAGTGTCCAGAGCATGGAGGCGCTACCAGGAGACAGGCCAGTACATCAGGAGACGTGGAGGAGGCCGTAGGAGGGCAACAACCCAGCAGCAGGACCGCTACCTCCGCCTTTGTGCAAGGAGGAGCAGGAGGAGCACTGCCAGAGCCCTGCAAAATGACCTCCAGCAGGCCACAAATGTGCATGTGTCTGCTCAAATGGTCAGAAACAGACTCCATGAGGGTGGAATGGGGGCCCGACGTCCACAGGTGGGGGTTGTGCTTTACAGCCCAACACCGTGCAGGATGTTTGGCATTTGCCAGAGAACACCAAGATTGGCAAATTCGCCACTGGTGCCCTGTGCTCTTCAAAGATGAAAGCAGGTTCACACTGAGCGCATGTGACAGACGTGACAGAGTCTGGAGACGCCGTGGAGAACGTTCTGCTGCCTGCAACATCCTCCAGCATGACCGGTTTGGCGGTGGGTCAGTCATGGTGTGGGGTGGTATTTCTTTGGGGGGCCGCACAGCCCTCCATGTGCTCGCCAGAGGTAGCCTGACTGCCATTAGGTACCGAGATGAGATCCTCAGACCCCTTGTGAGACCATATGCTGGTGCGGTTGGCCCTGGGTTCCCCCTAATGCAAGACAATGCTAGACCTCATGTGGCTGGAGTGTGTCAGCAGTTCCTGCAAGAGGAAGGCATTGATGCTATGGACTGGCCCGACCGTTCCCCAGACCTGAATCCAATTGAGCACATCTGGGACATCATGTTTCGCTCCATCCACCAACACCACGTTGCACCACAGACTGTCTAGGACTTGGCGGATGCTTTAGTCCAGGTCCGGGAGGAGATCCCTCGGGAGACCATCCGCCACCTCATCAGGAGCATGCCCAGGCGTTGTAGGGAGGTCATACAGGCACGTGGAGGCCACACACACTACTGAGCCTCATTTTGACTTGTTTTAAGGACATTACATCAAAGTTGGATCAGCCTGTAGTGTGGTTTTCCACTTTAATTTTGAGTGTGACTCCAAATTCAGACCTCCATGGGTTGATACATTTCATTTCCATTGATAATTTTTGTGTGATTTTGTTGTCAGCACATTCAACTATGTAAAGAAAAAGTATTTAATAAGAATATTTCATTCATTCAGATCTAGGATGTGTTAATTTAGTGTTCCCTTAATTTTTTTTGAGCAGTGTATAAAGAATGATAGTAAAAAACCTTTGGAGCACCTTAAATTACATTTTGGGGAAAAAAGCCAACTTCTTTATTCATTGAATCAGATGGCTCATTCATCACAAAATATTAAAAACTACTTTATTAATGACTTTTTCATTGGCAAGATAAGCAAACTTAGGGATGACATGCCAGCAACAAAAGCTGACACTACACATCCAAATATATAGGACCAAATTATGAAAGACAAGAATTGTACTTTTGAATTCTGTAAAGTCAGTGTGGAAAAGGTGAAAAAATTGTTTTCTATCAACAATGACAAGCCACCAGGGTCTGACAATCTGTTTGGAAAATTACTGAGGATAATAGCAGATGATATTGCCACTCCTATTTGCCACATCTTCAATTTAAGCCTACTAGAGAGCGTGTGCCCTCAGGCCTGGAGGGAAGCTAAAGTCATTCCGCTACCCAAGAATAGTAAAGCCCCCTTTACTGGCTCAAAAAGCTGACCAACCAGCCTGTTACCAGCCCTTAGTAAACTTCTGGAAAAAATGGTGATTGACCAGATACAATGCTATTTCACAGTAAACAAATTGACAACAGAATTTCAGCATACTTATAGGGAAGTACACTCCAGAAGCACAGCACTTACACAAATGACTGATGATTAGCTGAGAGAAATTGATGATTAAATGATTGTGGGGGCTGTCTTGTTAGACTTCAGTGCAGCTTTTGACATTATCGATCATAGTCTGCTGCTTGAAAAATGTATGTTTTATGGCTTTCCACCCCCTGCTATAATATGCATAAAGAGTTACTTGTCTAACAGAAAACAGAGTGTGGTTTTTAATGAAAGCCATTCAAATATAATCCAGTTAGAATTAGGAATTCCCCAGGGTAGCTGTTTAGGCCCCTTGCTTTTTTACACTTTTACTAACGACTTTGAGTATAGCCAGAGTGTCTATGTTTGCGGATGACTCAACACTATACATGTCAGCTACTACAGCGACTGAAATTACTGCAACACTCAATAAAGAGCTGAAGTTAGTTTCAGAGTGGGTGGCAAGGAATAAGTTAGCCCTAAATATTTCTACAACTAAAAGCATTGTATTTGGAAGAAAACACCCACTAAACACTAAACCTCAACTAAATCTTGTAATAAATCATGTGGAAATAGAGCAAATTGATATGACTAAACTTCTTGGAGTAACCCTAGTTTGTAAACTGTCATGGTCAAAACATATCGATGCAGAAGTAGGTAAAATGGGGAGAAGTCTGTCTATAATAAAGTGATGCTCTGCCTTTTTAACAACACTATCAACAAGGCAGGTCACACCTTGACTACTGTTCAGTCGTGTGGTCAGGTGCCACAAAAAAAGGACTTGCAGTTATACTTGCAGAAATTGCAGTTAGCTCAGAACAGGGCAGCACGGCTGGATGTGCACAGAAAGCTAATATTAAAAATATGCATGTCAATCTCTCCTGGCTGAAAGTGGAGGAGAGATTGACTTCATCACTACTTTTATTCATGAGAGGTATTGACATGTTGAATGCACCGAGCTGTCTGTCTAAACTGCTGGCACACAGCTCGGACACCCATGCATACCCCACAAGACATGCCACAAGAGGTCTCTTCACAGTCCCCAAGTCCAGAACAGACTATGGGAGGCACACAGTACTACATAGAG
This sequence comes from Oncorhynchus kisutch, assembly GCF_002021735.2. Lineage (NCBI taxonomy): Eukaryota > Metazoa > Chordata > Actinopteri > Salmoniformes > Salmonidae > Oncorhynchus > Oncorhynchus kisutch. Next base: position 32,386,174 of record NC_034198.2, on the reverse strand, counting down.
CCATGACTGCATGGAACTCTATTCCACATCAAGTAACTGACGCAAGCAGTAAAATTTGATTTAAAAAAACAGATTTAAAAAAGCACCTTATGGGGGACTGTGAAGCAACACAAACATTGGCACAGACACATGCACAGACACACACACACACACACACACACACACACACACACACACACACACACACACACACACACACACACACACAAACACACACACACACACACACACACACACACACACATGCATGTTACCATACGCACTATACATACACATGGATTTAGTACTATAGGTACGTGGTAGTGGTGGAGTAGGGTCCTGAGGTCACACAGTGTGATGTGAAATCTGTGAATATATTATAATATTTTTAAATTGTATAAACTGCCTTAACTTTGCTGGACCCCAGGAAGTGTAGCTGCTGCTTTGGCAGCATCTAATGGGGATCCATAATAAATACAAATACAAAATACAAATAATGACAAAACAAAAACAGGATGGTAGAAATTTTTGCAAATGTATTAAAAATAAAAAACTGAAATACAGAAATACCGCTGTTCCATAAGTATTCAGACCCTTTGCTATGAGGACCCTTTGCTTTGCTATAGGCATTGGGATTGCGGCTGAGTAGGGGTGTAGCATAGGCTTGGCTGCCTGAGGCGGTTCTCAATCAGAGTCAGGTGATTCTCGTTGTCTCTGATTGGGAACCATATTTGGGTAGCCTGGGTTTCACTGTGTGTTTGTGGGTGATTGTTCCTGTCTCTGTGTAGTATTCACCAGATAGGCTGTAATAGGTTTTCGCGTTCCGTTTGTTGTTTTGTATATATATAGTTATTTCATGTATCGCTATTTTTTCATTAAAGACATGAGTAACCTCCACGCTGCATTTCGGTCCGACTCTCCTTCAACAGACGAACGCCGTTACAGTTACATAATCAGAGTAGCAGAAGTTTATGTTATGATTGTATGTGAGTGTGTCTGCGTGTGTGAAGAGTCAGAATAAATGTGTGAGCATGTTATGTGTGTGGTGTAGTGTCAGTGTGCGTGAGTGTGTACTGTAGAGTCCTGTGAGTGTGTAGAGTCCTGTTAGTGTGAATAGAGACAGTGCAAAAATACAAATGAAAAACAAGGGTCAACTCAGTCTGTGTAGCCATTCTGTTAGCTATTTAGCAGTCTTATGGCTTGGGGACAGAAGCCGTTCAGGATCCTGTAGGTGTCAGACTTGATGCACCGGGACCGCTTGCCATGCAGAAGCAGAGAAAAGAGTCCATGGCTTGGATAGCTGGTGTCTAACGATTTTTGGGGCATGATATCAAGGTCCTGGATGGCAGGGAGCTCGGTCCAGCGTACTGGGCTGTTCGCACCACCCTCTGTAGCGCCACGTCGGAGCCTGTGTAATATGATTCCACCTTATTCCTATATTGTCCTTTTGTTTGTTTGATGGGTGGTCTAGAACTGTATCGCTTAGTGTCAAAGGAGACGTGTTGATAGCAGTTGGGCATCATGTGCCTTAAAATCCCCGGTGACAAATAAGTCTATCAGGTACCAAGGTAAGACCCAAGTGCAGACTGTGTGAAGTAACAATGTTTATTGTAACAACAGGGGCAGGCAAACGACAGGTCAAGGCTGGCAGGGGTCGATAATCCGGAGTAGGGGCCAAGGTACAGGACGGCAGGCAGACTCAGGTTAGGCAGAGGTCAGTAATCCAGAGGTGGTGCAAAGGTACAGGACAACAGGCAGGCGCAGGCAGAGTGGTCAGGCGGCGGGTACAGGGTCAGAAACGCAGGAGGACGAGAAACTGGGAAAAAGCAGGAGCTGAGACACAAAATGCTGGTAGGCCTGAACAAACAAGACAAACTGGCAACAGACAGACAGAAACCACAGGTATAAATACACAGGGGATGATGGGGAAGATGGGCAACACCTGGAGGGGGGTGGAGACAATCACAAAGACAGGTGAAACAGATTAGGGCGGGACAAAGTCAGTCTCCGGGTGTACGTTTTCTGCTTGTTTATAGCCTCATGAAATTCGTTAAGTGCCAGCTTGTTCTATTTATTGTCCTGAGATTAAATGTATACAACAATCAAGTTGGATAGGCATGGGGGTATCTTGTCGGAAAGCCATGTTTTCAGACAAGCAGAGAATATTGCAGTTAAAAGGGCTCCTTTGGAGCAAATCCGTGATCCGAGGTCATCCATCTTATTATCAAGTGACCATTGACCAATAGAATGGAGGGAAGAGGTGGCCGGTTTTCTCTTTGCCTTAATCTCGCCAGGCCTCCTCCTCTCCTGCCTCTGTAACGACGGCTTTTTCTCTTGAATATCCCAAAACTTTGGGTCGGAATTCCATAAAATGCCCAGGACAGATGAGTGGAATTTGGAATTGAGGTAAATAACTGCCGATCTGATGTTTAAAAGTTGTTGTCGGTTATAAGAAATTATAGCGGATACATTTCATGAAAATAAAGTTCAGATAAACGTTCTATAGGAGCTCGCAAAATGGCAGGCATCCATTACGGCACAATCTTATTAAGTGTTATTGTGAAACACAGTGTCAGATTGACAAATGGAGCACAATTTCTGTCATTTGATGACAAGAGAATTCGAAGGACCAGAGAAATCTTTATCTGTTAGTGTTTTCAAACATTTGAGGCATTTTATCATAAATATATTTGATAATATCTTGGTCAGTTTGAGAGAACAAGAGTTTTAAACTTGTTTTATGTAAATGTCATGATTCATATGGTTTTTGTAATAATAAAAACCTGCAGAAAAAAAATGAACCACAATAAAGCAATTTTAAATAAATCAGCTCCTCCCATCAATCCTGTCATCCATCTTCTAAATGACTGAACAATACATGTCAGTAATTAATAACTGATACAGTATATCAGGTGGCTAATTGAAAACAAACATCAAAGGTAACCTAGCGGTTAAGAGCTTTGGGCCAGTAAGCGGAAGGTCGTTGGTTTGAATCCTCGAGCTGACTAGGTGAAACATCTGTCGATGTGCCCTTGAGCAAGGCACTTAACTCTAATTGCTCCTGTAAGTTGCTCTGGATAAGAGCATCTGCTGAATGACACAAATGTATCTGTGTCTATATCTAGCTAATGATTGAGTTATTACAATAACTCTGGGAGGAAAGGAAACAAATCCTACACATGAGCCCAGACAGCCTCATCATTCCTTCATGTCAGAGGCACAGGCCAGTCATTAGCCTTAGTTCCCCTCATGGCAGCTTAATCCATGTCTGAAGCAAAATGTGTAACCGATGGCCTGTAACTATTTAATTTCAATCATTCAATCAGACTTCTTGCAGTCTCTGCGGTAGCCTTAAATACTGTTCATCTGCTCAACATCAGCCCAAGGGGGTTTCTCCAAGGGGAAGGTGTTTAACATCAGCCCAAGAAGGTTTCTCCAAGGGGAAGGTGTTTAACATCAGCCCAAGGGGAAGGTGTTTAACATCAGCCCAAGGGGGTTTCTCCAAGGGGAAGGTGTTTAACATCAGCCCAAGGGGAAGGTGTTTAACATCAGCCCAAGGGGGTTTCTCCAATGGGAGGGGATAATGTAGAAGAGACTATAAGGAAGGAGACATAAAACATGAAATCAATATCAAGTTGGCCTCTGTATTCCTGTGTGTCCACTAATTAAGGTTGGGGGAATTCATTATAGGTTAACATGTCCATTTATCAGTTAGAAGAAAGGCCTGCCTTTTGGATATGTAGCCTTGGATACGTAGCCTTGGATATGTAGCCTTGGATATGTAGCCTTGGCTATGTAGCCTTGGATATGTAGCCTTGGATACGTAGCCTTGAATATGTAGCCTTGGATATGTAGCCTTGGATACGTAGCCTTGGATACGTAGCCTTGGATACGTAGCCTTGGATACGTAGCCTTGGAAACGTAGCCTTGGATATGTAGCCTTGGATACGTAGCCTTGGATATGTAGTCTCGCTATATAACTGATTTCATGACTGATCCAGTACTCATTTCTTCTTTCTGGCAAACATGGTTATACTGAATTGTGTGTTTGTGTTTCTCCCATGACCTCCTTCATTGACTGTAATAGAACAGTTAAAGATGAATCGCAACAAAGCACAGTGATAAGTTTGAGTATCCACTCAGTGTACAAAACATTGGGAACACCTTCCTAATATTGACTTACTTGTTACTTTTATCTCTTATTCGTATCAGTATTTTTTTTAAACTGCACTGTTGATTAGTAAGCATTTCACTGTAATACCTGTTGTATTAGGCGCATGTGACTAATAACATTTGATTTGACTTGCACCCCATTTTGTCCTCAGAACAGCCTCAATTCACTGGGGCATGGACTCTATAATGTGTCGAAAGCCTTCCACAGGGATGCTGGCCCATGTCGACGACATGAAAAACTAAGCAGAGTTGCACTTCTTGACACACAAAGCGGTGTGTCTGGCACCTACTACCGTACACCATTCAAAGGCCCATTCACCCTCTAAATGGTACACACACACAATCCATGTCTCAATTGTCTCACAGCTTAAACATCCTTCTTTAACGTGTCTCCTCCCCTTCATCTACACTGATTGAAGTGGATTTAACAAGTGACATAAATAAGGGATCATAGCTGTCACCTGGATTCACCTGGTCAGTCTATGTCATGGAAAGAGCAGGTATTCCTAATGTTTTGTACACAGCGTATTTTCAAACTCATATTTGGAAGGTTAAATTAACATAATTTATTAATCCATAGTTTTCATCCCTAGTTGAACAGTTGCAGAAACTTCACACAAATGAAGTTACAAATTTCTATCCCTGTCACATATCACAATGTCTATCCATACTGTACTCCAGGTGTCAACTGAAGCACCATATAAACACCATCCACTTAAGGTCCACCAGGAAAGGGGAACTTTTATTCCATCAGAATGATAACAGCCCTGCTCCAGGATTGTATTTCCTTAATCAGTTTGGGATTGGGTTCACATTGGGTTTATGCTAATGTCTGCCCTTGTTAAGCGTTGTTTTCTTCTTTTGGAGAATGTTGTCTCACTCTCTTTTATGACTAATTGGATGACATTTCTCTACGGCAACCAGATGGGTCAGATCTGTAGACTGTGTTCTCTCTCAAAGCTATTGCTGTTCTCTCTGTTTTCATTGATCCTGTCCCTAGCCACAGACAAACTATTTTGTTTTGAGGAAGGTAGTGCTAAACTTAAATAATGAGCAATTCTACAGTTACTCAGGTGGCCATTTGGTTGGTTTGTTGTTGGCAAGGCAACACATTTCACTTTCAGTAGCCAACAACCTTTGGCTCTTTACCGCTTTAGTGTATTTGTTGTGGACCAGTACCTGCTTTTGTACGCATCATATGGGGTAGTTCTTATATCTGTTGTTTTACTACATCAGACTAACATCAAACATCCGGGTTTGATTCCTGGATAAGCCATATGCAGGTTGGTTTGAATGGATGTATCCCCTAAATGATCATATTATTTGTAAGTACAGTTGACTGACCTAGTGTGCATCACTATCACTGCATGTCATCTTGCTGACTGCTATTCTTGTTTCTTCACACATTCGCACAAAACTCTACTCAGTCCATGTTTAATCAGCTGAAGCTGGGTATATTTTGTGTTGATGGAGTTGAAATAGTGTCTCTTTTGCAGAAAAAAAGCTTTGCACTCTACATTTTGCCAATAAAAATCACATGGGAGTGTGACATTGCTTCAGACTTGATTCATAAGTGGGAGAATGGAGCTGGGGGGAAGAGCAGCCGTTTTACGGGCTCCTAACCAACTCTATTTTGCGTGTTTTCTTTGTGCTGATCTTAACTTTTTGGATACATGTTTCTGCCATCGTTTTCTATGACCGAAAACAGCTTCTGGGCGTCAGAACAACAATCACTAACTTCAACTTGGATGAGGATTTCTACTTCAATGAGTCAGCAGTGAAGAACATACTGTACTACTCATCCCGGACCCGGCCCAAATCACTGACACTCGAAGAAGGAAGAGGCGCCGTTATAGAGGCCGGTGTTCGGGATACTTGACATAATTTAGTCTGCAAGTTGATATACTGCCTCTACCATCTGTTCTAATGGCGAATGTGCAATCACTGGAAAATAAACTGGACGAGCTTCGTTAAAGACTATCGTATCAACGTGATCTGAAGAACTGTAATGTCCTATGTTTCTCCAAGACGTGGCTGAAGAACTGTAATGTCCTATGTTTCTCCAAGACGTGATCTGAAGAACTGTAATGTCCTATGTTTCTCCAAGACGTGGCTGAAGAACTGTAATGTCCTATGTTTCTCCAAGACGTGATCTGAAGAACTGTAATGTCCTATGTTTCTCCAAGACGTGATCTGAAGAACTGTAATGTCCTATGTTTCTCCAAGACGTGATCTGAAGAACTGTAATGTCCTATGTTTCTCCAAGACGTGGCTGAAGAACTGTAATGTCCTATGTTTCTCCAAGACGTGGCTGAAGAACTGTAATGTCCTATGTTTCTCCAAGACGTGGCTGAAGAACTGTAATGTCCTATGTTTCTCCAAGACGTGATCTGAAGAACTGTAATGTCCTATGTTTCTCCAAGACGTGATCTGAAGAACTGTAATGTCCTATGTTTCTCCAAGACGTGATCTGAAGAACTGTAATGTCCTATGTTTCTCCAAGACGTGGCTGAAGAACTGTAATGTCCTATGTTTCTCCAAGACGTGATCTGAAGAACTGTAATGTCCTATGTTTCTCCAAGACGTGGCTGAAGAACTGTAATGTCCTATGTTTCTCCAAGACGTGGCTGAAGAACTGTAATGTCCTATGTTTCTCCAAGACGTGATCTGAAGAACTGTAATGTCCTATGTTTCTCCAAGACGTGATCTGAAGAACTGTAATGTCCTATGTTTCTCCAAGACGTGATCTGAAGAACTGTAATGTCCTATGTTTCTCCAAGACGTGGCTGAAGAACTGTAATGTCCTATGTTTCTCCAAGACGTGATCTGAAGAACTGTAATGTCCTATGTTTCTCCAAGACGTGGCTGAAGAACTGTAATGTCCTATGTTTCTCCAAGACGTGGCTGAAGAACTGTAATGTCCTATGTTTCTCCAAGACGTGATCTGAAGAACTGTAATGTCCTATGTTTCTCCAAGACGTGGCTGAAGAACTGTAATGTCCTATGTTTCTCCAAGACGTGATCTGAAGAACTGTAATGTCCTATGTTTCTCCAAGACGTGGCTGAAGAACTGTAATGTCCTATGTTTCTCCAAGACGTGGCTGAAGAAGGACAGGGGAAATATAAATATACTGCACATCTAGCTGGTTTTTCTATACATCAGCAGGACAGAATGGCAGCGTCAGGTCCGAAGGAGGGTGGTGTGTGTCTCTTCACTAACAACAGCTGGTGCGTGATCTCTAATATTAAGGAAGTCTCAAGGTTCTGCTCGCCTGAGAAGAATACCTCATGATAAGCTGTAGACCACACTATTTACCAAGAGAATTTTCATCTGTATTTTTCATAGCTGTCTATTTATCACCACAAACCAATGCTGGCACTAGGACCGCTCTCAACGAGCTGTATAAGGCCATAAGCAAACAACAAAATGCTCACCAAGGGCCCGAGCACGCTCCCATTCACATCGACAGGGCTGTAGTGGAGCAGGTCGAGAGCTTTAAGTTCCTCTGTGTCCACATCACTAAGAACCTATCATGGTCCAAACACACCAACACAGTGAAGAGGGCACAACAACGCATCTTCCCCCTCAGGAGACACGGGATGGGATCTCAGATCCTCAAAAGGTTCTACAGCTGCACCACTGAGAGCATCTTGACTGGATGCATCACCACTTGGTGTGACAACTACTTGGCATTGGACCGCAAGGCGCTACAGAGGGTAGTGCGTACTGCCCAGTACATCACTGGGGCCGAGCTCCCTGCCATCCAGGACCTCTATACCAGGCGGTGTAAAAATGGTCAAAGACTCCAGCCACCAAAGTCATAGACTGTTCTCTCTGACCACGCATGGCTAGCGGGACCAAGTCTGGGACCAAAAGGCTCCTGAACAGCTTATAACCCCAAGCCATAAGACTACTGAACAGTTAGTCAAGTAGCTACCTGGAATATTTACATTGTCCCCCTTTTTTTAACTGACTCTCTTGCACTGGCTCTGTGCACACTCACTGGACTCTATACACACACACACACACACACACACACACACACACACACACACACACACACACACACACACTACATATGCTCACACACAGAATGCACACACACATGCGTATTGACGCCACACAGACGCACTTTCACAGTCTTCACGTACGCGGCTGCTACTCTGTTTATTATCCATCCTGATTGCCTTGTCACTTTTAACCCTACCTACCTACATATTACCTCAATTACCTCAACTACCTTGTAACCCTGCACAATGACTCGGTACCGGTACTCCTTGTATATAGCCTCCTTATTGTTATTTTATTGTGTTACTATTTCCTTTATTTTGTAAACTTTTATTACTTTTTAACCCTGCATTGTTGGGAAAGGGCTCGAAAGTAAGCATTTCACTGTAAAGTCTACACCTGTTGTATTCAGAACATTTGAAAAATACAATTATTTGATTTTGATTTGAATAATGAAAATATTGTATGTCAGATGGCATTTATATTCCGTGCAAAAAGTGTCACCTCTGAAAATGGGCACTTTAAAGACCCAGCTTTGGGAGCATTTGTGAGGTTTCACCTAAAGGTTAGTAAAGACAGACAGGATACTCTGAACAAAGCTGCTTTGATCCACTGTTCTGACATTGCAATTATTATTCTATACCCATTCACTTCAAGGACCAAATGTAGAGGAAAAATACACTTTGTGTGTTGGTGACTGATGTCTTCTGCTGTCTGTCTCCCCTCTTGGCCACCCATCCCCAACACCCTTGGTGACTGATGTCTACTCCTGTCTGTCTCCCCTCTTGGCCACCCATCCCCAACACCCTTGGTGACTGATGTCTTCTGCTGTCTGTCTCCCCTCTTGGCCACCCATCCCCAACACCCTTGGTGACTGATGTCTACTCCTGTCTGTCTCCCCTCTTGGCCACCCATCCCCAACACCCTTGGTGACTGATGTCTACTCCTGTCTGTCTCCCCTCTTGGCCACCCATCCCCAACACCCTTGGTGACTGATGTCTACTCCTGTCTGTCTCCCCTCTTGGCCACCCATCCCCAACACCCTTGGTGACTGATGTCTACTCCTGTCTGTCTCCCCTCTTGGCCACCCATCCCCAACACCCTTGGTGACTGATGTCTACTCCTGTCTGTCTCCCCTCTTGGCCACCCATCCCCAACACCCTTGGTGACTGATGTCTACTCCTGTCTGTCTCCCCTCTTGGCCACCCATCCCCAACACCCTTGGTGACTGATGTCTACTCCTGTCTGTCTCTCCTGTCAGTCACCCATCGGCACCCCCCTAATAACTGATGCCTATCTCTCCCTAGCTACGGTCTTCAAGGCACTTGGCAACCGTTCTACAGACTGAGATATCACCCAATGCTGTTACTGGTCCCCAGGTCATGGCAGCTGTGCTGAGCCAAAATAAAGAATATAAATAAATAAAGGCTTTCATTGTTGTTCCACCTGGCCAGATCATGGGGAAAATAAAGGTGCATATGTAAGCAGAGAGAGCGGGCCCCAGACTGCTGTAGGTTATCAGTAATCTCACTGAAAGCATGGCCTGCGGTGGTGGAAGAGCTAAGCACAGTGTTTTTGTGATAACGTACCTACCTCTATCCCTTCAGGGGCTGCCATTTCATAACCATTATCTCTTTGAGTTACTGTTTAAATCACAGTCTGATGTCTTGCCAGGAAAGGCTGAGAACTTTTGTGAGTCACTGTTTATCTCCCAACTTGAAACTGTTTAACTGTAGGTTACTCAGTCAGAACAACTATTACAATGGATTGGCAGCATGTGCATTATGCATTCGTGTTTGCATTTTCCGTGTATGGTGATATAATTGGGAAGTTGAAAGTAATATGCAAATGTTGTTTTGAATGTTTACTGCATTCGTTGATGTTGTTCTGCTGCACATGTTTCATCATATTGATAAGATTTGATCTGTTTCGATCAGAAGTCAAGAAGAAATGCTGGATTTGAAACAAAAGGTCCTTTAGATAATTATTATTCATTGTTTCATTAAAAGGTCTCTTTTTCTAGCATAAAAAACATTCACAAGGTTTTTTTTCTGCGGTGTGATAAACGCTTAGAGGCAGGATTTTTAAGACTTGTCAGCTCATACGGCTTTTGATCAAATATACATGAATCTCAGATCCATAATTTCACATTTGATCTTGGCTAGTAAGAGATTGAAATTGAAATGCCCTAAAGCACTGTCCAACAATTCTATTGGACTGTAATTGCAGTAGTATTGCCAGAAAATGTGAATAGATTAAGGCCACATCTTCTGGAAATAAACACAAGTTCTGCAGCAGAACTATTCTGCTTGTATCATATTTAGACAACTCTCAAGGAAACTTTTTTTCACCCAAATATGTTAATTATATATTATTATTATTATTATTATTATATTATTATCAACCGTGATAAGCATGTATTACTTTGATACCCCGTAAGTAGGCTGTGTCCAGGTTCATGTAAATATGTTAAATAAAAATCATAATTGTAGCATAGACTCACAACGCACAATCAATTATTTGTATTCCTTTGTAAACAAATCTCTGTCCCCATGGTGTCTTAATGTTTTATAATGAACCCCCCCCACCCATTGAGTGTTGCCTCAATTCCTATTTTGTCCTGGTTGATCTGGAGGCATGGAGTCAGACTAGTGTAAACTTGAGAACATCTTCTAAGAACACATCTGATAGGGAATATGGATCAAAGCAAAAGCAAATTCAGAGATAAACCTACTGTACATTATTAAACAAAGAATAATGAGATTACACTGTGGGATTCATAAGTGGGTCAAAAACAACACCATTTTGATGTTAGAAAGAGTTGTTCACTATTCTATCTTTCTAGGCCGTTTTCCACATTGGACCCAACCGAAAATCCCAGAAAATAATTTGTCAATGTGGTATTTTTTCTTACAGTCTTTGTTCTGTAGGCGGGCAACTCTATGGTAACGGAATTGCGCTGAGAATGTATGCCAAACAAAAAACGATTGATTTCAAACTTTAACAAACCATGGAACTCTATACAAAATGACTAAGTTTAACAACTTACATTCAACATTCTACAAAACACATTTACTGGAAGAACTGTGCAGATGCTAAGTTTGGTAACAGAATTTTTCTAAAATCGCCCTCAGTTTTTTGTGTGTAGACGTTTTCCCCAAACTCTTAAATATTTGTAGAATCCTTTGCGTCTAGGGAGGGTTCTTCTCAGGGAAACCTTGTCTTTTTATGTCTTCCGAGAGGGAGATTATCAGAAAACCCACTAGATTGTAGCTTGGGCTAACCATGATTGGTACATTGATAGTTGGGGCTTTGTGGTTCTTGCCCCAATCTCTTTCTTATCAAGGGTGGTGTGATATGATTAAATATCTGCTGAATTAAAATTCAACAATGTCTGCAGAAGGAACAGGGTGTCAACTATGACATGACACATTGACTTAGAGAAAAATCTATTCTGGTTATTGAGCTACAGTAAGTGAAGTTGATTTACACCCGGTAACGGAATTTCATCATTGGTCCCTCATCTGCACTACACATACGTAAGTGCCTAATTTATGCATATGAAATGTTATTCCCTTCATGGTGGTATATCCTAATTATGTACGCAAAGGTATAAATATTCAATATCCTCCTTTGCATATTTGAGTATAATTCTACACATTGGCTATTATTTGAATGCGCTCTGCCCCCAAACAAGACCCAATTTGGTTGGTCTGGACCGGTCTAAATCTGAACCAGTCATATGTTTCACAAGTTTGGACGTCAAAGTAAAACACAGTATATCTCAGTAGAGTACAGTACAGCATAGCACAGAACACTAGAGTAGAGTTCAGGAGAGTACAGTAAAGTAGAATATAGTAAATTATAGTGTACTCAACTCTGGTGTGCTCTGTGTACTGCACTGAACTCTACAGTATATCCAACTCTGGTGTGTGACTACTATGATTTCCCATTGAAGCCAATTCAATTGAAGAAATTTTGTTACTTGACATGCTCCTATGAACTTTACATGTTGGTGCTCACAGGTCTTTTTACGTGGAAATGACCAGGCCTAAACATTCACTGCCACATCAATGTCTATCAAATGATAGTCTTATGTTTCTCAGATATGGATGAACTTGGGATTTCATGTTCTCATGTTCTTTGAAACACAATTCAAATAGGCCACACTTTAATGTGCAAAGTAGGCCTACAACATTTGATTGAGTTTAGTATATCTCATGAGGAATTCCTTTCAAACTCTTGCTAATGCCATGTTATTACATTTGCTGTAAATGAAGCATCCAACATGTTAATGGAAAACGACATGATGAATATTCAATATTCAACCTGTCACTCAGTGTAAAATTCATTGCTACTGGTAGATAGGAAATTAAACATACACCCACCGCAGAATTACCAAGCTGCTGCACCAGGAAATTGCATTGCATTTAGATTGTCTCTATATTGGGTTATTTTTTGGTATTTTGTTATGGTACTGAATCCAATGATGGTAAGCCTTACAGCGCTTTGTTTCACCCATACAATTTCTTTGCATATGATGCCCTCCAATGGCCAGATACTGTCATTGAAGTAGGCCTACTGTATAAGTTCAGAAAAGCAGTCCATCTTCTATCTATTGCATCACATAAAGCAATCCAAAACAGTGTGAAAGAAACTGAATGAAAGAAAGCGAAAAGTTAGCTGCATGTATGAAATAACACTGGTGTAAAAAATAATCAGGGTTGAGGTTGACTTGAAATGACTGCAGTTCAAATAATCTGGTGGTGAATTTGCTGGTGGTTTGGGTGTGGGCTATTGTGGTGGTGTATCGAAAATAACACAGGAGGAGAGGAGGCACAGCTTTAAGGGAGATTGTCGGTTTATTTGATAGGAATGGGAGGTGTGATTAGAAAGATATGTTGGATGTTCTGGATGATTGATCTAAGAGCAAGTATATACAGTGGGGAGAACAAGTATTTGATAACCTGCAAAATCAGCAGTGTTTCCTATTTACAAAGCATGTAGAGGTCTGTGATTTTTATCATAGGTACACTTCAACTGTGAGAGACGGAATCTAAAACAAAAATCCAGAAAATCACATTGTATGATTTTTAAGTAATTAATTTGGATTTTATTGCATGACATAAGTATTTGATACATCAGAAAAGCAGAACTTAATATTTGGTACAGAAACCTTTGTTTGCAATAACAGAGATCATACATTTCCTGTAGTTCTTGACCAGGTTTGCACACAATGCAGCAGGGATTTTGGCCCACTCCTCCATACAGACCTTCTCCAGATCCTTCAGGTTTCGGGGCTGTCGCTAGGCAATATGGACTTTCAGCTCCCTCCAAAGATTTTCTATTGGGTTCAGGTCTGGAGACTGGCTAGGCCACTCCAGGACATTGAGATGCTTCTTATGGAGCCACTCCTTAGGTGCCCTGGCTGTGTGTTTCGGGTCGTTGTCATGCTGGAAGACCCAGCCACGACCCATCTTCAATGCTCTTACTGAGGGATGGAGGTTATTGGCCAAGAGCTCGCGATACATGGCCCCATCCATCCTCCCCTCAATACGGTGCAGTTGTCCTGTCCCATTTGCAGAAAAGCATGATGAATGATGTTTCCACCTCCATGCTTCACGGTTGGGATGGTGTTCTTGGGGTTGTACTCATCCTTCTTCTTCCTCCAAACACGGCGAGTGGAGGTTAGACCAAAAAGCTCTATTTTTGTCTCATCAGACCACTTGACCTTCTCCCATTCCTCCTCTGGATCATCCAGATGGTCATTGGCAAACGTCAGACAGACCTGGACATGCGCTGGCTTGAGCAGGGGTACCTTGCGTGCACTGCAGGATTTTAATCCATGACGGCGTAGTGTGTTACTAATGGTTCTTTGAGACTGTGGTCCCAGCTCTCTTCAGGTCATTGACCAGGTCCTGCTGTGTAGTTCTGGGCTGATCCCTCACCTTCCTCATGATCACTGATGCCCCACGAGGTGAGATCTCACATGGAGCCCCAGACCGAGGGTGATTGACCGTCATCTTGAACTTCTTCCATTTTCTAATAATTGCACCAACAGTTGTTGCCTTCTCACCAAGCTGCTTGCCTATTGTCCTGTAGCCCATCCCAGCCTTGTGCAGGTCTACAATTGTATCCCTGATGTCCTTACACAGCTCTCTGGTCTTGGCCATTGTGGAGAGGTTGGAGTCTGTTTGATTGAGTGTGTGGACAGGTGTCTTTTATACAGGTAACGAGTTCAAACAGGTGCAGTTAATACAGGTAATGAGTGGAGAACAGGAGGGCTTCTTAAAGAAAAACTAACAGGTCTGTGAGAGCCGGAATTCTTACTGGTTGGTAGGTGATCAAATACTTATGTTATGCAATAGATTGCAAATTAATTACTTATAAATCATACAATGTGATTTTCTGGATTTTTGTTTTAGATTCTGTCTCTAACCGTTGAAGTGTACCTATGATAAAAATTACAGACCTCTTGTAACGATCGTCGTTGGAATGAGACCAAAGCGCAGCGTTGAAATTGTTCATATTTAATGTTCACAAAAAAACACTCAAACAAAATGACAAACGGAGAAAACGAAAGCACACAGTTCTTTCAGGGAAACAACCTAAACAGAAAATAATTACCCACCAAACACAGGTGGAAAAAGGCTCCCTAAGTATGATTCTCAACCAGAGACAACGAACGACACCTGCCTCTGATTGAGAACCATACTAGGCCAAACACGTAGAAAATACAACATAGAAAAAAGAACATAGACAACCCACCCCAACTCAGGCCCTGACCAACCTAACACAAAGACATAAAAAAGAAACTAAGGTCAGAACATGACACCTCTACATGCTTTGTAAGTAGGAAAACCTGCAAAATCGGCAGTGTATCAAATACTTGTTCTCCCCACTGTATATGGTAGTCATAAACTATTATAAACTGAGTAGTTTGGGTCCTGGATGCTGATTGGCTGAAACTGGATTTGATTAGTGTATATCAGACAATATATGTCGGGTTTGATGCAAAAATACTTGTTTACGGTTCTATTTTTGTTTGTAACTAACCACTTCATAATAGTAACAAGACACCTCAGGGTTTGTGGTATACCTAAGGGGTTTGTGGTATATGGCCAACATGCCACACCCATGCCACACCCGTCTGCATTTGATCAGACGTGTGTATTTCAGACATTATACTATGGCTTTGTTGAATACTCCTTTCTGATTGGCTTGAAGGGCATTCTAAAGTGTGCATTATTTCCCTATAATGCACAGTATATTTGCACGGTTGAATTCAATGGCTATATTTAATTTGTACATGTTTTGTTTGAGCTGCGTTTGAAAGCAAAAGTTGAATAGAAAACAGTATTGGTATTGTTAGGACTGATGGTTTGGTCAGCTAAACTAGCAAGTCTGTTTGTTTGGTTACCACGGAAACTACTGTAGCTATCTAGTAAACTTGCTAGCTACTTCAGTGGATGTTGAACACATTTCTTCCGGCAAATGAACACATTTCTAGTGGCAAATGTGTTAAATTATAGACACGGTATAAAAGGGATAATCAACTCGGCTCTATGCGTTCTTTGGAAAATAACGCAACTCCGTGGAAGGTCAAACACGCCTTCTATGTCGTTCATTATTTTCCATAGAACGCATAGTCCCGAGTTGATTTATCACTCACATACATGACCAGTCAAAAGTTTGGACACACCTACTCATTCAAGTTGTAGAATAATAGTGAAAACATAAAATCTATGAAACACATGGAATCGTGTAGTAACCAAAAAAGTGTTTAACAAATCTAAATATATTTTAGATTCTTCAAAGTAGCCACCCTTTACCATGATGACAGCTTTGCACACTCTTGGCAATCTCTCAACCAGCTTAATGAGGAATGTTTTTCCAAAGTATCAAACGGGGGTTCCCACATATGCTGAGCACTTTTTGGTTGCTTTTCTTTCAATCTGCAGTCCTACTCATTCCAAACCATCTCAATTGGGTTGAGGTCGTGTGATTATAGAGCCTAGGTCATCTGATTGCCGCACTCCATCACTCTCCTTCTTGGTCAAATTGCCCTTATTTAGCCTGGATGTGTGTGTTGCGTCATTGTCCTGTTGAAATACAAATGATAGTCCCATTAAGCACAAACCAGATGGGATGGCGTATCGCTGCAGAATGCTGTGGTAGCCATGCTGGTTAAGTGTGCCTTGAATTGTAATTAAATCACAGACAGTGTCGCCAGCAAAGTGTAACAGTTAATAGGTGTCTGGCTAGACTGCAAACTCTCCTTCCAGACTCATATCAAACATCTCCAATCGAAAATCAAATCAAGAGTCGGCTTTCTATTCCGCAACAAAGCCTCCTTCACTCACGCCGCCAAGCTTACCCTAGTAAAACTGACTATCCTACCGATCCTCGACTTCGGCGATGTCATCTACAAAATGGCTTCCAACACTCTACTCAGCAAACTGGATGCAGTCTATCACAGTGCCATCCGTTTCGTCACTAAAGCACCTTATACCACCCACCACTGCGACTTGTATGCTCTAGTCGGCTGGCCCTCGCTACATATTCGTCGCCAGACCCACTGGCTCCAGGTCATCTACAAGTCCATGCTAGGTAAAGCTCCGCCTTATCTCAGCTCACTGGTCACGATGGCAACACCCATCCGTAGCACGCGCTCCAGCAGGTGTATCTCACTGATCATCCCTAAAGCCAACACCTCATTTGGACGCCTTTCGTTCCAGTACTCTGCTGCCTGTGACTGGAACGATTTGCAAAAATCGCTGAAGTTGGAGACTTTTATCTCCCTCACCAACTTCAAACATCAGCTATCTGAGCGGCTAACCGATCGCTGCAGCTGTACATAGTCTATTGGTAAATAGCCCACCATTTCTCACCTACCTCATCCCCATACTGTTTTTATTTATTTACTTTTCTGCTCTTTTGCACACCAATATCTCTACCTGTACATGACCATCTGATCATTCATCACTCCAGTGTTAATCTGCAAAATTGTAATTATTTGCCTACCTCCTCATGCCTTTTGCACACATTGTATATAGACCCCCCCCTTTGGTTTCTACTGTGTTATTGACTTGTTAATTGTTTACTCCATGTGTAACTCTTTGTTGTCTGCTCACACTGCTATGCTTTATCTTGGCCAGGTCGCAGTTGCAAATGAGAACTTGTTCTCAACTAGCCTACCTGGTTAAATAAAGGTGAAATAAAAATAAAAATAAAAAATAAAGTACTATGTGAATTTCACCAGGTTCATATATTAATATGTTGTGTTGATTTGTTATGCATGCCTGCATCCTGGGAGAAGGGGAGTGTGTACTTATGTTTTGCCCGGCGTGCTCATGCTCAAATCATTTTGATGCACTGAGAGAGGTAGGCATGCTTTTTCTGTCTTCAGAAAAGTTTGATTATTTTAAGTACAAAGTCATACACAGTGTTTTGTTCATGAATAATGATGTATATTTAGAGGTTACTCCTAAGTGGATGGTATTGTTAAGATGCACTTGTAATTGTACTTTTTAGGATGATATCAATATTCTGAATTCAACATGTGGTTAATAGCTAGCTAAGGTATTAGCAGGCTGTTGTATGTGTGAACGATGGCTAGCTCCTCGAATGATCCCAGTCCCTCCTATTGTGTATCTGTTGTAGAAAGAGGCGACGATTCTCAGAACATATGTGCTCTACAAATGTTTGGTTTCCTTTTGGATGCAGATGCAGGATGCAGAGAGTGAGTTCTGCTTGATTAAAACTACCTGATCTCCAAAGTCCACGTTTATAGTCTCAATCAACCACACACTACGCAGAGTTACAGCGGTGCAGTATAGCACCGGCTACAAAAGCACCCCCAAACCATCACACCTCCTCTTCCATGCTTCACAGTGGGAATCACATATGCGGACATCATCCATTCACCTACTCTGTGTCTCACGGCGGTTGGACTTATCAGACCAAATGACAGATATCCTCCAGTCAAATGTCCATTGCTTGTGTTCTTTGGCCCATGCAAGTCTCTTCTTATTATTGGTGTCCTTTAGTAGTGGTTTATTTGCAGCAATTTGACCATGAATGCCTGATTCATGCACTCTTCTCTGAACAGTTGACATTGAGATGTGTCTGTTATTTGAACTCTGTGAAGCATCTATTTGGGCTGCAATCTGAGGTGCAGTTATCTCTAATAAACGTATCCTCTGCAGCAGAGGTAACTCTGGGTCTTCCTTTCCTGTGAGCCAGTTTCATTATAGAGCCAGTTTCATCAACACTTTTATAGGTTCTTGAAATTTTCCGGATTGACTGACCTTCATGTCTAAAAGTGTCGATGGACTGTCGTTTCTCTTTGCTTGTTTGAGATGTTCTTGCCATCATATGGACTTAACCCTAATTGGTAAAAGATCATCTTCTGTATACCAAACCTATCTTGTCACAACACAACTGATTGTCTCAAACACATTAAGAAGGAAAGAAATTCCACAAATTAACTTTTAACAATGCACACCTGCTAATTTACCTGCATTCCAGGTGACTACTTCACGAAGCTGGTTGAGAGAATACCAAGAGTGTGCAAAGCTGTCATAAAGTCAAAGGGTGGCTACTTTGAAGAATTGAAAATATAAAATATATTTTCATTTGTTTTACACTTTTCTGGTTACTACATGATTCCATATGTGTTATTTCTTTGTTTTAATATCTTCACTATTATTCTACAATGTAGAAAATAGTAAAAAATTAAGAAAAACCCTTGAATGAGTATGAGGTGTGTTGACCTTTGACTGGTACTGTATACGACGGGTATGATACAAAAATACTTGTTTACTATTCTATTTCAGTGTTTCCCAAACTAGGGGTCTAACTTGAAGAGAAACTCACAGGAGAAACTCTTGAGAGACAAAAAAAATCTGTTTTACCACGGTTACGATATGCGGTTGTGACATGTGACCCTAACTGTTGAATGCAATAACGTCATAATTGAAAGCAATGATGATATTTTCTACACAGATGAGTTTTTCTACACATACGCAATTATTGCCTGAGGACCTTTCGGATGCATTTTGGTCACTTCAAACTACACTTCCATCAGATTGAAATACTTTGAAAGTACTGTCAGACTGATTTGTAATAGAATTGTCAGGAACCCAAATAAAAACTAAACATTGGCTGTTTTTTTACATGGTGGGGTCATGAAACATTTTGGGGTCATGTATCAAAAAAGTTTGGGAACTCCTGGTTGAAATATAATACACATACTAAGAGCAGTTGTACATGGCAGTTTAAAACAACTGATTGGCTTAGGCCTATATAGCCTGACGTGGTGTGGAAGATCAAATGAAACAAACAGTCAATTACTTTTTTAAACTTTTTTTTTTAAACTGTAGTTTATTTAGTAAATATTTTCTTAGTTCTAGTTCTTGAACTGCATTGTTGGTTAAGAGCTTGTAAGTAAGCATTTCACCTGTTAAATTCAGCACGTGACAAACAAAATGTGATTTGATACCCGTGCCTCGGCCAGATTAAGGAAGGCTGGCAGGAATGGAGGCTGGCCTAAAAATCACAATTCAAAAGACGAAATTAAGGCATTGTCTTGGTGCTGACACAATTATTTCAATGAAATTAAGTATTTGCATGTGTATGTTTCATCACACGTAGTGACAATTATCACTCTGTGCTCTGGAATCCCACCTTGAGCCGAGAAAACTACAAGTCCCAAAATTCCACACCTATTTTGTGGAACGTTCATGCGCAGCACGTTGTGCATGTGGACATGCTGTGAATTATCGAAGCGCGTGCAGTTTACCCATTCTGCAGGTGTTTTGCAAAGTGAAGTACCGTTAGCATTTATCTCACTTTCTGAAGACGCTACTCAAAGTCATGGGTGAACCAGTGTCTGAAATGTGTGATCACCTCATCAAAGCTGTTAACGTGATGATGGACGCGGAATCTAGTCAAATATATCGTCTGGAGGCCCTAAAGGTATCTCGATGGCTAGATGCTAGTTAGCTAACGTTAGCCAGTAAGGCGCCAGCTAGCTAGCTAGCTAGCTTTCCCAGTTGTGATGTGGTTGCTTGAATGAAGATGGGCTGTGTTACATAAATACATAGCTAGCTAGTTATAACTTAGCATTATAGACGTCGATCGTGGCATTTTACCATGTTTATTGCATGGATTAATCAATGGGCGTAGCTTGCTAGTAATTTAGCTAACTAGCTAGCTAACGTCAGATGGCTACATGCCATTCCCATCACGTTGCAAGTTGCAGATTTCATTCATTGCACACCGGTAGCAACCTAGATATCTGTGCAGAACCATTACTGATGCCTAATGCACTCAAACTGAATGCAAGATCACTTATGCCCAGAATTTAGCCTAGATATATTGATTGCGTTGAATATACTTGAGTTATTCAGTGTTTTGATGCCAGCAGCTACTTTCTAGCTACAGTAGCAATCTTTGACTCCTCCTAAGGCACTTCTTTGTAAAGCTCCATACATTATACTGATAACTATGACTGATCTCATTAATGTGAATGAGTTTGTTCTAGCTGACTACCGCAAGGTAGCTAATTGAGTGAGTGCATTAACTTGTCCATCGTGTCTCTCTTTCTCTTCAGTTTTGTGAAGAATTCAAAGAGAAGTGTCCATTCTGTGTTCCATGTGGGCTACAGTTAGCAGATAAAGCCCAAACAGCAGTGGTGAGGCACTTTGGTCTACAGATACTGGAGCACGTCATCAAGTGAGTTCATGAGTATATTTGTCATTATGATTCGGTTCTGCACATTTACATTTTAGTCATTTAGCAGACACTCTTAACCCTCATTGCTCCTGTAAGTCGCTCTGGATAAGTGCCTTGCTCAAGAGCACATCAACATATTTTTTTCTAGTCCGCTCAGGGATTTGAACCAGCGTCCTTTCGGTTACTGGCCCAATGCCCTTAACCGCTAGACTACCAGCCACTCCATCATTGTCATCAAGATATTCCCCTACACATGTGGCCTGGACACGTGCTGCCAATGTGTTCCCCAAAACCTTGTTTTTCTTCATGTTGAGAACAGGTTCAGATGGAACAACATGCCACAGCAGGAGAAAGTCCAGCTGAAGAACTGTGCCATGGGGCTGTTGTCATCTGTAAGTCTGTCTGGGTGATAAACACCCTCTTTCTCTATTTTTCTAGAAAAGGTATGTGGCAGAGAAGATGATGAAGGGAATTAATGGTGGTCTGTCCACAGAACAGCAAATATAGTTTTAATTTTTTTTAAAGTAGAAATAAACCAACAAATTCCACATTGTTGCGTGATCTGTTAGGTGTACATGAATTAATATGCTGACACTACTCCGTTCCCTGACTGGCACACTGCCTCGCTCTGCAGGGCACATATCCTATCCTGGAGGAGGAGAGTCACATCAAGGACGTTCTCGCACGGATCATAGTGGAGATGATCAAGAGAGAATGGCCTCAGCACTGGCCTGACATGCTCAAGGAGATGGAGGCACTGACCAGCGTAGGGGTGTGTCAGCACTTTCCATTTCAGTGTTTCCCCTAGGTTGTTATGTTGGCGGGGTGCCAAGCCCCCCCCGAGCCAACTTTTAGGGCTCAAAACGTCAATGGATTCAATTGGAGAGTACATTCCAGTATACAAATTAAGTTGTTGTGATCAGATTAATATCAACTCTCCCTCCCTCCCTCATTCCTTCCCCGCCCCCAGGAGGCCCAGACAGAGCTGGTGATGATGATCCTGCTGCGGCTGGCGGAGGACGTGATCACCTTCCAGACGCTGCCCGCCCAGCGCCGCAGGGACATCCAGCAGACCCTCACCCAGAACATGGAGAGCATCTTTAGCTTCCTGCTCACCATTCTGCAGCTCCACGTCGACGAGTACCGCAAACTGGTAAACAGACAATGGTTACACCCGTCTGTCTCATGGTGTAGATTATTTTGCGGCAGTATTTTTCACCTTTTATTGATATGTTCTACCTTTTTGTATCTCTTCCAGAAAAAAATACCAGGCCAAGAATTGCAGGTAGGAAGGAGTGTTTTAGATGCACTACAATATATATTCTAATCTATTATATTTACAGTTAGACACCCAGCTAAAGAGACTTCTCTGTTCTACCCCCCCTACCCCCTCTCTCCCATCTCTCCCCTCCCTACTCCTTCCTCTTCCCTCTCTCTGTTCTGCCCCCTCTCTCCCATCTCTCCCCTCCCTACTCCTCTTCCCTCCCTCTGTTTCCTGCCCCCGGTCAGGCCAAGGCCCACTGTCGTGTAGGCGTGGCTGCTCTGAGCACCCTGGCAGGCTACATAGACTGGGTGGCCCTGGCCCACCTCACCAATGACAACTGTCGCCTGCTGGAGATGCTATGTCTGCTGCTCAGTGAGACAGAGCTGCAGCTGGAGGCTGCCGAGTGCCTGCTCATCGCCATCAGCCGCAAGGTTACTACACATTACTAGACACTCCCCTTACTGCAGACAGGGTTTGTAGGACCTGACAGGGCCCTTTATGTCCAGATACTCCCCTTACAGCAGACAGGGTTTGTAGGACCTGACAGGGCCCTTTGTGTCCAGACACTCCCCTTACTGCAGGCACACCCCTTTCTAGGACAGGACCAGATATTTGTTCACGGCTCCCGAGTGGCGCTGCGGTCTAAGACACTGCATCTCAGTGCTAGAGGCATCACTACAGTCCCTGGTTCGATTCCAGGCTGTATCACATCCGGCCGTGATTGGGAGTCCCATAGGGCGGGGCACAGTTGGCCCAGTGTCGTCTGGGTTTAACCGTGGTAGGCCGTCAAGGTAAATAAGAATTTGTTCTTAAATGACTTGCCTAGTTAAAAAACCCATATGTATATATATTTATATTTGTTGGGATTTGAAATGGAGGTCTACAGCTACTGAATGGCCAGTACTAGTCAGGTACGTCACAGGGCTGTGAAAACTGCTGTGTCATCTTAACGTCTTAAAGACAGTACTGTGCAGCAGTCTTCATCGACCTGGCCAAGGCTTCCGACTCTGTCAATCACCGCATTCTTATCGGCAGACTCAACAGCCTTGGTTTCTCAAATGACTGCCTCGCTTGTTTCACCAACTACTAATCTGATACAGTTCAGTGTGTCAAATCGGAGGGCCTATTGTCCGGACCTCTGGCAGTTTCTATGGGGTTACCACAGGGTTCAATTCTCGGGCTGACCCTTTTCTCTGTATATTTCAATGATGTCACTCTTGCTGCAGGTGATTCTTTGATCCACCTCTACACAGACGACACCATTCTGTATACATCTGGCTCTTCTTTGTACACTGTGTTAACAAACCTTCAAACTAGATTCAACGCTATACAACACTCCTTCCGTGATCTCCAACTGCTCTTAAACGCTAGTAAAACCAAATGCATGCTTTTCAACCGTTCGCTGCCTGCACCCGCCCGCCCAGCATCACTACTCTAGACGGTTCTGACTCAGAATATGTGGACAACTACAAATACCTAGGTGTCTGGCTAGACTGTAAACTCATATTAAACAATATTAAATCTAGAATCGGCTTCCTATTTCGCAACAAAGCCTCCTTCACTCACGCCGCCAAACATACCCTCGTAAAACTGACTATCCTACCGATCCTCGACTTCGGCGATGTCATTTACAAAATAGCCTCCAACCCTCTACTCAGCAAATTGGATGCAGTCTAGTCTATCACAGTGCCATCCGTTTTGTCACCAAAGCCCCATACACTACCCACCACTGCGACCTGTATGCTCTCGTTGGCTGGCCCTCGCTTCATATTCATCACTGGCTCCATTTCATCTACAAGTCCATGCTAGGTAAAGCTCTGCCTTATCTCAGCTCACTGGTCATGATAACAACACCCACCCGTAGCACGCGCTCCAGCAGGTGTATCTCACTGGTCATGATAACAACACCCACCCGTAGCACGCGCTCCAGCAGGTGTATCTCACTGATCATCCCCAAAGCCAACACCTCCTTTGGCCGCCGTTTCTTCAGGTTTTCTGCTGCCAATGACTGGAACGAATTGCAAAAATCACTTAAGCTGGAGACTTATATTTCCCTCACTAACTTTAAACATAAGCTATCAGAGCAGCTAACCAATCGCTGCAGCTGTACATAGTCCATCTGTAAATAGCCCATCCAATCTACCTACCTCATCCCCATATTGTTTTTATCTATTTACTTCTCTTTTGCACACCAGTATTTATACTTGCACATCATCATCTGCACATTTATCACTCCAGTGTTAATCTGCTAAATTGATATTACTTCTCTACTATGGCCTATTTATTGCCTTACCTCCTCACACCATTTGCACACACTTTATATAGACTCTTTTTTTCTATTGTGTTATTGACTGTACGCTTGTTTATTCCATGTAACTCTGTTGTTGTTTTTGTTGCACTGCTTTGCTTTATCTTGGCCAGGTCGCATTTGTAAATGAGAACTTGTTCTCAACTGGCCTACCTGGTTAAATAAAGGTGTTCTCAACTGGCCGACCTGGTTAAATAAAGGTGTTCTCAACTGGCCGACCTGGTTAAATAAAGGTGAAATAAGAATCCAAATAGATGTGCCTGGTGTGTCCACAGGGGAAGCTGGATGACAGGAAACCTCTCATGGTGCTGTTTGATGATGTCGCCATGCACTACATCCTGTCTGCAGCACAGTGAGTACCATTCCTCTCATCAGCCTTAAGGCTTTACACAGAAACATTTCTAACTCGTTCCGGCTTCTCATTCTCATTGGTTTGTGGCTACAGGTCTGCAGATGGAGCAGCAACATACAACACATCCTCTCCGACACAGTGAGTAGCCTACACATGTTCCACGTCAGCTCCTGCCCAGCAGTCGTATGTTTTTTTGCTCTAGAACATGGTTGATATTAAGCATTAGCATTGGAGCTCATACGCCCCCCCCCCCCCAGGCCAGTGGTGGAGAGACACTACATCTTCCTGAAGAGGCTTTGTCAGGTCCTGTGTTCCCTTGGCAGCCAACTCTGCTTCTTAGTGGTGAGTCTGTCTGCACTGTCTTTGATTACGATCATCTATCTACTATATTGTTTTATGTATGCATTTTCTTTCTAGTACTTGATGGTTCTGTCCTTTTGTCTTATGTGTTTCTAATGCAGGGTTCAGGTGTGGAGGTAGATGTACCTGCAAACCTCAGCAAGTACACAGAAGCATTCCTGGCCTTCACCACTCACCCAAGCCAGGTGAGTTACCTGCTGTCACAGTAAAGTACGAGCCAGGTGACTTACCTGCTGTCACAGTAAAGTACCAGCCAGGTGACTTACCTGCTGTCACAGTAAAGTACCAGCCAGGTGACTTACCTGCTGTCACAGTAAAGTACCAGCCACAGGCTCTTGATTCAAATCCATACAGCTAGTTAATACTACTGGTTTCTCCATATCTCCCTTTGTCGTTTCTGGGCCTGGAGCACTGAACGGTGACAGGGTTCTTCTTTAATTTCCTCATCTGTTCTGATAATCTATTCTACTCTGAACTGAAGTATGCATTTCCCCACCAGTTCCTAAGATCTTCCACCCAGATCACATGGGGAACCCTGTTCAGACATGAGATTCTCTCCAAGGATCCTGTCATCATCCAGATGATGATCAAGTACTTCAGAGCCACCATGACCAACCTAGTCAAGGTGAGACGGGCTACAACGTACGTGCATCCAAGATTTTGTGCAGGTGAACATTAAAGTATCAAAATGTTCATTAGAAAAATGAGCAAGTAACGGACTCATTGAGTTACACACAAACTATGATAAATAATGACTGCAACAAAAGGTTGAGCTTCTCCACTATTTCTATTGTTTCTTTACATGCTTTGGGAAGGTTCTTTAATTGTCTGACTTTGTGTTCTCGTGCTCCTCCTGCTAGACTGGTTTCCCTTCCAGGAACGACAGTCCCAGCTTTGGGAAGGTTCTTTAATTGTCTGACTTTGTGTTCTCGTGCTCCTCCTGCTAGACTGGTTTCCCTTCCAGGAACGACAGTCCCAGCTTTGGGAAGGTTCTTTAATTGTCTGACTTTGTGTTCTCGTGCTCCTCCTGCTAGACTGGTTTCCCTTCCAGGAACGACAGTCCCAGCTTTGGGAAGGTTCTTTAATTGTCTGACTTTGTGTTCTCGTGCTCCTCCTGCTAGACTGGTTTCCCTTCCAGGAACGACAGTCCCAGCTTTGGGAAGGTTCTTTAATTGTCTGACTTTGTGTTCTCGTGCTCCTCCTGCTAGACTGGTTTCCCTTCCAGGAACGACAGTCCCAGCTTTGGGAAGGTTCTTTAATTGTCTGACTTTGTGTTCTCGTGCTCCTCCTGCTAGACTGGTTTCCCTTCCAGGAACGACAGTCCCAGCTTTGGGAAGGTTCTTTAATTGTCTGACTTTGTGTTCTCGTGCTCCTCCTGCTAGACTGGTTTCCCTTCCAGGAACGACAGTCCCAGCTGTGAGTACTCCCGTCATGACTTCGACAGTGATGAAGACTTCAACTCCTTCTTCAACTGTAAGCAATGTGACTCCTATTTTAATTGAATAACTTTGATTTATGCAATCTTAGCAAATAAATAATATGATATATTCTCAAAGAATGTTCTGTCCAGTTTGTTCGTACTGATCACGACCCTGGTGCTTGTGTCCGTGTTCCGATGTGTTCCAGCGTTCCGAGCGCAGCAGGGGGAGGCGGTCCGGAACGCGTGCCGTGTCGTTCCCTTGGAGGGCTTCCAGATTGCAGCAGAGTGGCTGCAGTATCAGATCAGTACACCCATTGACATCGGGACCACTGGGTGTAGGTCCTGCTTCTTGACTGTGGCTCACTGAAGATCTGGGAAGGGGGGGTCGTGTGTGTGATGATAAATGTGTCAGTATGAAACAGTGTCTTGGGGGAATGTGGGATTAACATGCTGCCAGCCACAGCAGTCAGACTACCACAAGAGTAGGTCTAGGGTTCATAACTGGAGAGGTTGTGGACTCGGGCCATTAGTACGTATCTAGGTCATCTGAGCTGACTGCTCAAATCAAGAGTTCACCTGTATCAAGAGGAAGTAGAGAGTTGAGGTTCTTATAAAGGAAATGCTTCTTTATGAATTCTCACTCTAGGTCACCTGTAACCTGTAACGCATATAGATGAATTCTCTTAACAACTCTATGAAAGGGATTGATACTGGTGGTGCCTGTTAACTAATTAGATAATTAGCATTATTAACTAACTATAGACTTTCTCTTGTCTTCTCACCTTTTTCCCTCCCTCTGTCTTCTCTCTCTCCTCCTCCCTCCTGTCTTCTCTCCATTCCTCCTCCCTCCCTCTGTCTTCTCTCCCTTCCTCCTTCCTCATCCCTCCTCTGTCTTCTCTCTTCCTCCTCCGTCCCCTCCTCCTCCCTCTGTCTTTCTCTCCCTTCCTCCTCCCTCCCTCCCTCTGTCTTCTCTCCCTTCCTCCTCCTTCCCTCCCTCTGTCTTCTCTCCCTTCCTCCTCCTTCCCTCCCTCTGTCTTCTCTCCCTTCCTCCTCCTTCCCTCCCTCTGTCTTCTCTCCCTTCCTCCTCCTTCCCTCCCTCTGTCTTCTCTCTCCCTTCCTCCTCCTTCCCTCCCTCTGTCTTCTCTCCCTTCCTCCTCCTTCCCTCCCTCTGTCTTCTCTCCCTTCCTCCTCCTTCCCTCCCCTCTGTCTTCTCTCCCTTCCTCCTCCTTCCCTCCCTCTGTCTTCTCTCCCTTCCTCCTCCTTCCCTCCCTCTGTCTTCTCTCCCTTCCTCCTCCTTCCCTCCCTCTGTCTTCTCTCCCTTCCTCCTCCTTCCCTCCCTCTGTCTTCTCTCCCTTCCTCCTCCTTCCCTCCCTCTGTCTTCTCTCCCTTCCTCCTCCTTCCCTCCCTCTGTCTTCTCTCCCTTCCTCCTCCTTCCCTCCCTCTGTCTTCTCTCCCTTCCTCCTCCTTCCCTCCCTCTGTCTTCTCTCCCTTCCTCCTCCTTCCCTCCCTCTGTCTTCTCTCCCTTCCTCCTCCTTCCCTCCCTCTGTCTTCTCTCCCTTCCTCCTCCTTCCCTCCCTCTGTCTTCTCTCCCTTCCTCCTCCTTCCCTCCCTCTGTCTTCTCTCCCTTCCTCCTCCTTCCCTCCCTCTGTCTTCTCTCCCTTCCTCCTCCTTCCCTCCCTCTGTCTTCTCTCCCTTCCTCCTCCTTCCCTCCCTCTGTCTTCTCTCCCTTCCTCCTCCTTCCCTCCCTCTGTCTTCTCTCCCTTCCTCCTCCTTCCCTCCCTCTGTCTTCTTTCCCTTCCTCCTCCTTCCCTCCCTCTGTCTTCTCTCCCTTCCTCTGTCTTCTCTCTGTCTTCTCTCCCTTCCTCCTCCCTCCCTCTGTCTTCTCTCCCTTCCTCCTCCCTCCCTCCCTCCCTCTGTCTTCTCTCCCTTCCTCCTCCCTCCCTCCCTCCCTCCCTCTGTCTTCTCTCTTCTTCCTCCTTTCCAGCTAAGATGGCAGAGGGGCTGTGCTCTATCCTGTCTCCGTCAGCGGTCCAGTGGGATGCTATGACCTTCTTCACAGAGAGTGTTGTGGGACAGCTCTTCAAGAACGTGGAGGTTGAGGTATGAGGAAGCTAAACACAGCCGAGAGTTAGGGGTAGAGAGGGTGATACATTATCCAGAGATGGTCAAAGTGTGAACTCCACCAGTCCGGTTCCCTAGATGGCAACAATGCAACAGCTACTACTTGTAGGTATTGTTGAAAGACAAAACCATTGATTTATGCTTTGTTCCCCATGGCTCAATAACATAAACAAGTGTTATGAATGTAATGAAAGGAAATGATGATGATGAACCCCTAACTCTGGTGTTTGTCTGCCCTTTCTGTAGAAGTTGCCAGTAGATCAGGGCATTGAGCTGCTACAGGCAGTGTTGAACTACAACACCCAAGACCCTCTCATCCTGTCCTGTGTCCTCACCAACCTCTCCTCCCTCTTCCCCTTCGTCACACACCGACCTCACTTCCTGCCTCAGGTCCTCTACAAGGTGAACACCCAAACGTGTACACACCAATCTATAATCTCTCCGTCCTCATGTGGGTGGTGTTGAACTGTTGTTTTTTTCTTTCCCAGCTGTTTGCCTCCATCACATTTGAGGTGGTAGAGGAGAGCAAGGTGAGCCGTCTTAAATATTCTCAGGAGGGATGTCAGATGTGTGTTCTTTGGGATTGTATAAAAATAATAGGTATCTGGGGCCAAGTTTTCGGTCCAATCTGTTAAGTTCATGTTTTAAGTCTCCCTATATCTCTGTTATTACGGGGCTATCACTCAGTCAAGAGTGCGCCTGCGCGGGAAGTCTTGTTGTTGATGGACCTGGAGTGGAATGGCTACCTTGTAGTGTGTTCATACAGTATAGTAAACTTAGTTAAACTGGAACCTTGTCATTTCGAGTTAACATTGGTAGCAGAGGATGGCTAATAACTACAATGTGCCACCTCACTTCGACGAGAAGAGGTTGTACGAAAGTTGGAAAAATTAATCTGGCCACGGTTTACTAATCTGTTTGAACAAGGATGACTGTATGGGAACTTTGATCAGAGCACTGGATTCTGTATTTCTTAAAGAAGAGAAAGACTGTGCCTACGAGGCGTATTCAAACGTTGACAGTGTTACGAGAGATATTTCGGCTGCAATGACGGACTACATCATTGATTTCGAATAGAGGTACAATAGGATGTGCATGGACGACATGGTTCTCCCAGATGCAGTGTTATCTTTCAAGTTGCTAGATACTACTGCCTGTCTGGATGGTAGAGACATGGTTCTCCTGGATGCAGTGTTATCTTTGAAGTTGCTAGATACTGTCTGTCTGGATGGTAGAGACATGGTTCTCCTGGATGCAGTGTTATCTTTCAAGTTGCTAGATACTGTCTGTCTGGATGGTAGAGACATGGTTCTCCTGGATGCAGTGTTATCTTTCAAGTTGCTAGATACTGTCTGTCTGGATGGTAGAGACATGGTTCTCCTGGATGCAGTGTTATCTTTCAAGTTGCTAGATACTGTCTGTCTAGATGGTAGGGAGAAACAGTTGGCTTTGACTGCTTGTACTGTGCTGACTTTTGCATCAATGAATTCGGCACAAAAAATTATTTTGGGTGAAAAGACGTCTGTCGCGCCAATAGCAGAAGGAATGCAAGTGAGTGACACAGCATATCACACTGAGCAGCAGAGAAAATGGCGCCAGCAAGTCACGTTCTCAAGACAACCAGAAGAGGGCGCCATTTCCCGGCACAAATCCACTGGACAAATATGGAAGGAGATCAAAAATGTGCTATTGGTCAGAGCACTTACCATTGGGTTAAAGACTGTCCTCGTAAAAATGAACAAGTTAAACTAACAGAGGAAAATGTAAACACAGAGCAGTGTAACATTACACTGTTTTCAAACTAATCTGCTTCTGATACTGAGATTTTTATAGTTGAATCCTTAGGATCTGCTGTGATTGATACTGCATGTAAACGGACAGTGTGTGGTGTTAAATGGCGTGTTAGCTGTGTCAGTGAACTAAATATGGAAGTATGGTCCCTGCAGATATCCCCTTACTATTGAGCAAAGCTTCCCTCAAGAAGACAGGGGCAGTGACGTTTAAACAACCAGTGACTCTTGAACTTACTACCTCAGGCCACCATTGTGTAAACATTTTAGACAAAGGCATCACACAGAGTCCATGTAAAAATGAGATTCTGATGAACACAAAGCACCTTTCAGCACCACATGCAGCGAGAAAAGCCTTAACTGAAGCAGAGTTCAGAGAGAAGTCGCAGGGCTCTGCGTAAACAGCTACGACCCACCGATGAGAAGTACGAGACTGGAAACAGAGTGTTCAGAGAGAAGTCGCAGGGCTCTGCGTAAACAGCTACGACCCACCGATGAGAAGTACGAGACTGGAAACAGTGTTCAGAGAGATGTCGTAGATCATCTCAGAATTGAACCAGTGGAAAATCGAGAAAAACAGAACAACATTCAAATTGATGATGTACTTGAAACAAAGGATGTGTCATTTGGAGCGGCAGCGTAGCCTAGTGGTTAGAGCGTTGGACTAGTAACCGGAAGGTTGCGAGTTCAAACCCCCGAGCTGACAAGGTACAAATCTGTCGTTCTGCCCCTGAACAGGCAGTTAACCCACTGTTCCCAGGCCGTCATTGAAAATAAGAAGTTGTTCTTAACTGACTTGCCTAGTTATATAAAGGTAAAATAAAAAAATAAAAATAAAAATAAATAAGCCAGATGAGCTCAGTAATTGGAGGAAAAATTGAGTGTTTGAGGAAGTCAAAGACATTGGCCAAAAATGTGTCTCAACAAGGTGGGTGTGTACCCTTAAAGAATCCTTAACTAGAATAGTGCCTAAAGCACGTCTAGTGGCTAGAGGTTTAGAGGAGTTGGCTGCTAAACGACTCCTCTAGTGGCTAGAGGTTTAGAGGAGCTGGCTGCTAAACAACTCCCAAAAGACTCACCGACATGGGCCTCAGAGTCACTCAGATTGCTGATGACAGTGATCTGCCAGAAAAAAATGGAAACTTCATTCCATAGACATCAAAACTGCATTTTTGCAAGGAACAGAGCTGTCAAGGGACATTCACATCCGACCTCCGCCCGAAGCTAAAAGGGAAGGAACACTGGAAACTAAAACAGTGTGTCTGGACTGGCAGATGCATCACTCTACTGGTACAACAAAGTCAAGGCAACAATGCTGAATACAGGTGGTAAAATGTCACATGTGGATCCTGCAGTCTTCTATTGGCTTGATCAAGACTGCAATGTGACTGGAGTACTTGCCTGTCATGTTGATGACTTCATCTGGGGTGGCTCACAGACATTTGCTACAACTGTGATTCCATACCTCAAAGTTGTTTTCCAGGTTGGCCGTGAGGAGCATGATCATTGTTATGTTGGCATAGAGTTTATTACAGTTGATGGAACAATACTGATGCAACAGGAGAGCTGAATCAAGACTCTTCAAGCCATCCACATGGATTCTTCAAGAGCCGTACAAAGGAATTCCCCTCAGTGGAATTGAAGCTGATCAATTGAGGTCAAAGATAGGACAAATGTTATGGGTTGATAGACAGAGTAGACCTGATGTAATGTTTGATGGTTGCAACTTGGCATCTAACACAAAACACGCCTCTGTACAAACCATTCATGAGGCGAACAAAGTTGTTCGGAAACTGATATCACAACAAGTGACTTTTTAAAGTTTCAGCATGTTGGAAAAGATGACTCTTTGAAACTAGTTGTGTTCAGTGATGCTTCGCTAGGGAACCTTACAGATGGAGCCACACAAGGTGGACGTCTAATCGTGTTAATGGGTGAAGGAGGAAGATTCTCACCTATCTGTCGGCAGTCAAAAAGGATCAGAAGGGTTGTCTGAAACACACTTGCTGGAGAAACACTAGCTCTTGCGGATGGAATTGACAATGCCATCTTTCCTGCAACTCTGTTCTCAGAGCTTTCCACTGGTGAGACAAAACGGCACATTCTACCTGTAGTTTGTGTCACTGACAACTACTCCTTAGTTGATGCTGTGAAGTCAACCAAGTCTGTCACAGAGAAGAGACTTGGTCTTGAGATTAGCAGCATCAAGGAACTTATTCAAGCCTGCGCGGGAAGTCTTGTTGTTGATGGACCTGGAGTGGAATGGCTACCTTGTAGTGTGTTCATACAGTATAGTAAACTTAGTTAAACTGGAACCTTGTCGTTGTGTCATTTCAAGTTAACCCAATCATCAATCTGATCTGTGACGTCATTTTCAGGCACCACGGACGCGTGCGGTGAAGAACGTCAGAAGACACGCCTGCTCCTCCATCATCAAGATGTCTCGAGATTACCCATGGTTCATTCTGGTATGTTTCCGCAGTCACGTTTCTCCCAGTTCTAGACTGCTCATCCAGCACTGTGCAGCAGAAAGGAACCAATGCTTTAAATAGTCAACTGTTTTTCATCACTATCTACTTAAATCTATGCCATCTTACAAGTGTGTTTTCATCATGTACATCTCTCTCTCTCTGCAGCCATGTTTTGACATACTGTATAATCAGGTGAAGAAGCTGTTCTCCAACGAGGCCCTGTTGACCCAGATGGAGAAGTGTGCTCTGATAGAGGCTCTGGTCCTCATCAGTAACCAGTTCAAAGACTACACCAAGCAGAAGGCCTTCCTGGAGGAGCTCATGGCCACCGTGGCTGCTCGCTGGACCTCCGACGAGATGAGGCAGTATGTACCCACACTATACACACTGAACTGTGTATACACACACTCACTGCAGACACACTTTTATTTATTTTTATTTAACCGTTGTATAACTAGGGAAGTCAGTTAACCAAATTCAAAACAACAGAGAAAAATTCCTCAACCATACAAGTATTTTACACCATTTTAAAGATACACTTCTTGTTAATCCAACCACCGTGTCCGATTTCAAAAAGGCTTTTCGGCGAAAGCAGAACATATCATTATGTTAGGTCAGCAACTAGTCACAGAAAGCATTCAGCCATTTTCCAACCAAAGAGAGGTGTCACAAAAAGCAGAAATATAGATAAAATTAATCACTAACCTTTGATGATCTTCATCAGATGACACTCCCAGGACTCAATGTTACACAATACATGTATGTTTTGTTCGATCAAGTTCATATTTATATCCAAAAACCTCAGTTTACATTGGCGCCATGTTCAGAAATGCCTCCAAATCATCCAGAGAAATTGCAGAGACACATCAAATAACATAAATACTCATCATAAACTTTGATGAAAGATACATGTTTTACATAGAATTAAAGATAAACTTGTTCTTAATGCAAACTGCTGTGTCAGATTTCAAAAAAGCTTTACGCAAAAGCACAATATTACGGCAAAAGCACAATAATCTGAGAACAGCATTCAGCCACAAAAGCAAGCCATACAGTTACCTGCCAAATTGTGGAGTCAACAAAAGTCATAAATAGCATTATAAATCTTCACTTACCTTTGCTGTCCTCCGTTTTGTTCGCGCGTTTACTTCACTATTCTAAAGGCACAATGCCGAGCGCAAAATCCAGACGAAAAGTCAAGAGTTCCATTACAGTTTGTAGAAACATGTCAAACTATGTTTACATTCAATTCTTAGGGTCTTTTTATAAATAAATCTTCAATAATATTCCCACCTGACAATAGCATATTCATTACAGAGGAAAAAAGAAGGAATGGAGCGTCTGCATGACCGTGCAGTAAACAACTGATTGGCCTCAGTCTAGTCCACTTGTTGAAACAGCTCTTATTCCACACCCTTCCACAATAGACTCAAACAACTTTCTAAAGACTGTTGACATCTGCTGGAAGCCTTGAGAAGTGCAATCTGGCCCCATAGACACAGCGTATTGGATAGGCAATCACTTAAATGAAACTACAAACCTCAGACTTCCCACTTCCTGGTTGGATTTGTCTCAGGTTTTCGCCTGCCATATGAGTTCTGTTGTACTCACAGAGATCATTCATACAGTTTTAGAAACGTCAGTGTTTTCTATCCAATACTACTATTAATTTGCATATATTAGCATCTGGGACAGAGTAGTAGGCTGTTTACTCTGGGCACCTTATTCATCCAAGCTACTCAATACTGCCCCCCAGTCACCAAGAAGTTAAGAAGAAATTCTTATCTACAATGGCCTAAGAACAGGGGCAGAACGACAGATGTTTACCTTGTCAGCTCGGGGATTCCATCTAACAACCTTTCGGTTACTGGCCCGACTCTCTAACCACTAGGCTACCTACCTCCCACGTGTGTGTACTAGAGTTAAGAATGTAAGCTCACTCCATAGCTGGCATGAAACGTCAAGGATGGAGCCATCCAATTGGTAACCTTAGGAACGTTGTCATGGAGTGTGGAAGTGGTTTTCACTAAGCAAGCAACTTGATTTTCGTAACACGCGTAAACAACATGCGTACATACACACACACACGCTACACACACACACAATGTATAATATAAATGGTTGTCCTCTGTGTGTATCAGGGTACTGTTGGAACCTGCTCTGTTCCTGGCTTTCCTTGGTGCTGATCAGCTGATGGCTGAAGGCACAGACCACACAACAGGCATCAACAGGTCACGGGTAGGTAGGTGTGTGTGTGTGTGTGTGTGTGTGTGTGTGTTCGCGTGCATGTGTTCATGGCTAAGTGCCAAAACTTTCTATGTGATGTCAGGCATGCCAGTCCTGCCAAAA
This sequence comes from Oncorhynchus kisutch, assembly GCF_002021735.2. Taxonomy (NCBI): domain Eukaryota; kingdom Metazoa; phylum Chordata; class Actinopteri; order Salmoniformes; family Salmonidae; genus Oncorhynchus; species Oncorhynchus kisutch. The sequence goes on along the minus strand of NC_034198.2, from coordinate 32,350,840 downwards.
CATCAACTACTGTATATTGAAAGTGTCCTATTCCCTGTTTCTCTCCCCCACCCTGCCCTCCTTCCCTCCAGTTGAGTTTCTGTGTATACACCATCCTGGGGGTGGTGAAGAGAGCGCGCTGGCCAGCTGACCTGGAGGAGGCTAAGGCGGGGGGCTTCGTGGCGGGCTACACCCCTTCTGGAGCCCCAATCTACAGAAACCCCTGCACCCCCCAGGTCCTGGCCCTGCTGCCCAACCTGCTCGCCCTCATCAGGTAAGGGGATGTGTAGAGGGGGGTGGGGGTGTTGGAGAGAAAGACAGCGTGTGCATGTGTTTGGAATGGTGATAGTGTTTGTGATGGTAATCAATCAACTGTATTTATAAAGCCCTTTTTACATCAGCAGATGTCACAATGTGCTTATACAGAAACCCAGCCTAAAACCCCAAACAGCAAGCAATGTAGGTGTAGAAGCACGGTGGCTAGGAAAAACTCCCTAGAAATGCAGGAACTTAAGAAGAAACCTATAGAGGAATCAGGCTCTGAGGGGTGGCCAGTCCTTTTCTGGCTGTGTCGGGTGGAGAGGAACCAGGCTATGAGGGGTGGCCAGTCCTTTTCTGGCTGTGTCGGGTGGAGAGGAACCAGGCTATGAGGGGTGGCCAGTCCTTTTCTGGCTGTGTCGGGTGGAGAGGAACCAGGCTATGAGGGGTGGCCAGTCCTTTTCTGGTTGTGTAGGGTGGAGAGGAACCAGGCTATGAGGGGTGGCCAGTCCTTTTCTGGTTGTGTAGGGTGGAGAGGAACCAGGCTATGAGGGGTGGCCAGTCCTTTTCTGGCTGTGCCGGGTGAAGAGGAACCAGGCTCTGAGGGGTGGCCGGTCCTCTACTGGCTGTGTCGGGTGGCGATTTAAGGCCAGATTGTTCTTCAAGATGTTCAAACGTTCATAGATGACTAGCAGGGTCAAACAATAATCAGTGGTTGTAGAGGGTGCAGCAGGTCAGCACCTCAAGAGTACATGTCAGTTAGCTTTTTATAGCAGAGCATTGAGGTTGAGACAGCAAGTGGGAGGGAGGGAGAGCGAGAGGGTGGAAAACAGTAAGTCTGGGACAAGGTAGCATGTCCGGTGAACAGGTCAGGGTTCCATAGCCGTAGGAAACTGGAGCCTCAGCACTACCGGGTGGGATGGGGACAGCCAGGAGTCATCAGACCAGGTAGTCCTGAGGCATGGTCCTTAGGCTCACGGACTCCGGGAGGGAAGAGTGAGAGAGAGAGATGGGAGAATTAGAGGGTGGATACTTAAGTCACACAGGACACCAGATAAGACAGGAGAATTTCACCAGATAAGACAGACTGATCCTAGCCCGCCGGTGTTGCAGCATACAGTTGACGTCGGAAGTTTACATACACCTTCGCCAAATACATTTAAGAGTTTAAAAGTAAAACATTTGATTCCATCCACTTCCTTATTTCTGAAACACAGACTTCCAGTGTAGTACATTTTAGGACTTCACCATGTTAAATCGAAATGTATGTGTCTCATCCATATAGCAGTGAAAGTTTAGTGTTTCTGAATGACATCACCAAGCGGAAGAGTATATACACTACTGGTCAAAAGTTTTAGACAACCTTCTCAATCAAGGGTTTTTCTTTATTTTGACTATTTCCTACATTGTAGAAGAATAATTTAAATATCAAGACTATGAAATAAACCATGGAATCATGTAGTAACCAAAAAAGTGTTAAACAAATCAAAATACATTTTATATTTGAGATTCTTCAAATAGCCACCCTTTGCCTTGACAGCTTTGCACACTCTTGGCATTCTCTCAACCAGTTTCACCTGGAATGCTTTTCCAACAGTCTTGAAGCAGTTCCCAAATATGCTGAGCACTTGTTGGCTGCTTTTCCTTCACAATGCAGTCCAACTCATCCGAAACCACCACAATTTGGTTGAAGTCGGGGGATTGTGGAGGCCAGGTCATCTGATGCAGCACTCCACACTGTCCCTCTTGGTCAAATAGCCTTTATACTGCCTTGAGGTGTGTTGGGTCATTGTCCTGTGAAAAAACACACTAAGTCCCACTAAGCCCAAACCAGATGCGATGGCGTATCACTGCAGAATGCTGTGGTAGCCATGCTGGTTAAGTGTGCCTTGACTTCTAAATAAATCACAGACCGTGTCACCGGCAAGCACCCCCACAACATAACACCAACACCTCCATGCTTTACAGTGGGAACCACACATACGCAGAGATCACCTGTAAACTCGCACGCGTCTCACAAAGACACGGTGGTTGGAACCAAAAATATCCCATTTGGACTACAGACCAAAAGACTGATTTTCACCTGTCTAATGTCCATTGCTCGTGTTTCTTGTCCCAAGCAAGTCTCTTCTTATTGGTGTCCTTTAGTAGTGGTTACTTTGCAGCAATTCAACCATGAAGGCCTGATTCACGCAGCCTCTTCTGAACAGTTGATGTTGAGATGTCTGTTACTTGAACTCGTTTTGTTTCGAAATGATAGTTTCCGGATTTGACCATATTAATGACCAAAGGCTCGTATTTCTGTGTTTATTATATTATAATTAAGTCTATGATTTGATAGCGCAGTCTGACTGAGCGGTGGTAGGCAGCAGCAGGCTCGTAAGCATTCATTCAAACTTTACTGCGTTTGCCAGCAGCTCTTAGCAATGCTTGAAGCACAGCACAGTTTATGACTTCAAGCCTATCAACTCCCGAGATTAGGATGGCAATACTGAAGTGCCTATAAGAACATCCAATAGTCAAAGGTATATGAAATACAAATGGTATAGAGAGAAATAGTCGACACGTCATAATTCCTATAATAACTTCAACTTATAACTTCTTTACTGGGAATATTGAAGAACTGGGAATATTGAACCATCAGCTTTCTTATGTTCTCAGGTTCTGAGCAAGGAACTTAAACGTTACCTTTTTTACATGGCACATATTGCACTTTTACTTTCTTCAACACTCTGTTTTTGCATTATTTAAACTAAATTGAACATGTTTCATTATTTATTTGAGACTAAATAGATGTATTTATTATTTATATTAAGTTAAAATAAGTGTTCATTCAGTTTTGTTATAAAAATCATCTGATTTAATTGGTGTCTGCTTTTTTTGGTCCTCCAGTAATCGGTTTCGGTGTAGGAAAATCATAAACGGTTTTTAGAGGTGCAACTGCAGCTAGCGTTTTACGCAAGGTTAAATTTAGGTCCTCGTCGGGTGGTTAACTGATTTTTGTACTGCGACGTCCTTGGGTAGGTGGAGGGAGTCTGGAAGGGCATCTAGGAATCTTTGTGTGTGTGTGTGTGTGTGTGTGTGTGTGTGTGTGTGTGTGTACACGTGTACGTACCGTACGTGCATGGTCTTCGTATTTTCAAAAGATCTGTAGTACCTATCTGTGTGTTCCATATTCCTACAGTCTTAAATAATGAGCCATGTGAACTATTGTCTGAGAATTTATAGCACAGCTTTTGATCGTCCTTGGTTGGGGTCTAAACAGATTGTTTGTTGCGATTTCAAACCTAATAACATTTAGATCCACAATATTTATTCCACGTGACAACTAGATCCAGGACTGTGGCAATAGGTAGGTCCAGAGACATGATGATAGTGTGTGTGTGATGATGATTAAGGATGATCATGTCTCTCTGTAGAACCCACAACAATCTGTTCCTGCCGGAGAACATGTGTCGTCTGAGTGAGACGTTCTCCAGAGCCTACGAGGTGATTGAGGTGGAGAGGAAGGTGGTTCTAGGTAAGAGGAACCACACTGATTCACTGGTTCTGTACAGTACTGGTTTAGAAACTCTATACCACAAGTTGGTAACCTGTGGTGTTAACTTATATACTTATAATTTCACCCCTGAGGAATATACTACATAGCAGGATCAATGAGTTGCCAGCTAACTTGCCTGAATGTTCGAATAAAAAAAAAAAATATTAGCTTGAGATGGGCATTGCTAACTCATTGATTCTGTTTTTAGTATACACCTATGAAGGCTGATAAACCTCCATGATTATTGTGTGTCTTGACCTGTAGGCCTTACACAGCCAGTCCTGGACATCTATGACTCTCCAGTGTACAAGACTCATCTGGAGCGCATGCAGGGTTTCTTCTGTACCCTCTATGACAACTGGTGAGTTCCTCACTGTGGATAGTCTTCTGCTTCCTCTCCTTCTCCACACATGCACACTACTCCTACACAACCAACCCTCTCTCTCTTTCTCAGTTTTGACTAGATGCTGTACAGCTTATGTCGAAATTGACTTTTCGTATCATGTTAGGAGAATTAACTTATCAGGTTAGGAAAAGGGTTAGGATTAGCTAAAATGTCCCCCCAAAAAATCTACTTTTAATGTCAATTTCACTTAAGCTATATGCTCTCTAGACATGACCCCAGAGACGGAAGAGGAAGTGATGCATCCCACATTTTTTCTGGTTCAATGGAAGTCAATGAACTAATACGCTGCAATCGTATTGGTGTCTATGGAAGAGCCACCCCGTTAAGCAGACCGGAACTGATTATTTTTTCAATGGTAAACCAACCTAAGTGAACCATCTTCATTTATCCACCATCTTCGATAACCCTCCTCTCTCTAGTTACCATATCCTGGGGAATGCAGGCCTATCATTGCATCAGGACTTCTACACCATCGAGGGATTGGCTGAACAGATTGTTGGTTCCGCCTTAATCTCCCTCGACAACGTGCCTGACCACAGACTCCGCCCCATGCTCCATATCCTTCTGTCCTATTGACCCATCAGGGCTACCAATCACATAGAAGCTCTTGACTAATTCAATCAATCTCATTTTTCTTCAGCCAAAAAAAATGATCTGTCATTGCTCATGAAGTATCCCTCTTGTAGGTTTTTGGGTGATCAAATTAAACCACATTTTCCCCCTATTGAACATAGAATGGAGTAAAACAAATGAAATCAAGCACACACTGCGGCGTAGTCATGGCCACTGATATTACATGTCCACTATCTAGTCAATCAATCTGCTCCTTAATGTGTGTGTGTACGGGTGTTCCTGAAGCAGCTGGTGCTGTCGTGTCCACAGGAGTACTACGACAGTCTGCTCTGCCCCCTACTGGGCCCTCTGTTCGCCTACATGCTTCAGGTCAGAGCTCACACTTCTCTCCTTGCTCCTGTGAAGCAATACACCTAAACACTCGCGTAACATAAAAGGTTAGCTGTGGTACAACTTCCAAATAAATAAACCGATCTCTGAGGTCGATCAAGAACTCAGAGCATGCTTATTTTGCATTATCAGGCTTTTTGATCGCTGCTGTCATAGTCACTAGAAATCAGTTACCATGGAGATGGTAATAATAAGTAATAACAGGATGTATCACATTGTCTCTCTGTTTATTTGTCCAGAGACTCAACCTCAGGTGGCAGATCATCAACCAGCGGAGTACTGTCAGGTAAGATGAGTTAGACTCTTAATCCAGAACTTTATTGTTTTATGTGAAATAATCTCCCGTCGACTCGGACAATGTTCTGGTCTTCTATTTGACGAGGTTGAAGCACTTCTAACCCCATGTTGTGATCTCAGTAAGATATGACCGGAGTCCTAGGACTATACCTCTGGGCTACCTGGTCTGATGACTCCTGGCTGTCACAGTCCCCAGTCCACATGATCGTGCTGCTGCTCCTGCGGCTATAGAAGCCTGACCTGTTCACCAGACATGCTACCTTGTCCCAGACCTGCTGTTTCGATTCTCTCTGCCGCTCTCTCTATCGCACCTGCTGTCTAGACCTCAGCTATGAAAAGCCAACTGACATTAACTCCTGAGGTGCTGACTTGTTGCACCCTCTATAACCATTGTGTGATTGTTTAACCCTTCTGGTCATCTATCAGGTTAGGAGGAGTTGGGCCTGTTTTCTCATCAGTAACTAGGGTATGGGTAGGGCTGGGTATCACTAAATTGATCACTAACATTTTGAAGCTGAGCCATTTGCAATATGGAAATATTACTTGTGTCATGCACAATGTAGATGTCCTAACCAACTTGCCAAAACTATAGTTTTAATGACTACAACACCTGTTGTTTACAAAGCATGTGACTAATAAAGTTAAATATGATGTGGTCACTTTGAATGCATGGGTTTCTTTCTATTTCTGTCAACACGCCACCAGCAAAATCTCCCTCCCTCTGTCTGTGTAGTATGGAGGATGACGAGGACGAGGCGTGTGAGGAGAACCAAGTCACCCAGGAGATGCTGGAGGAACAGCTGGTTCGTCTGGTCACCAGAGAGGTTCTGGACCTGCTCAGTAAGTCCAGACTCTGGGACAAAGGACGGGAATGGGATGTAGGGAGCGATTAAGTAGCACTTTATATGGAGTTGAGCATGTTTTTTTTGTCCAGAAGAAACCATCTTGTCCCTTGAAACTGTTCATAGGAATTTAGTTCTGCTGCACATCCAGATTTAATAGATTTGGGGTATGTGGGGAGGATTAGGTTTGGGTTATGTGGGGAGGATTAGGTTTGGGGTATGTGGGGTGGATTAGGTTTGGGGTATGTGGGGTGGATTAGGTTTGGGGTATGTGGGGAGGATTAGGTTTGGGGTATGTGGGGTGGATCAGGTTTGGGGTATGTGGAATAGGTTTGGGGTATGTGGAATAGGTTTGGGGTATGTGGGGAGGATTAGGTTTGGGGTATGTGGGGAGGATTAGGTTTGGGGTATGTGGGGAGGATTAGGTTTGGGGTATGTGGGGAGGATTAGGTTTGGGGTATGTGGGGTGGATCAGGTTTGGGGTATGTGGGGAGGATTAGGTTTGGGGTATGTGGGGTGGATTAGGTTTGGTATGTGGGGAGGATTAGGTTTGGGGTATGTGGGGAGGATTAGGTTTGGGGTATGTGGGGAGGATTAGGTTTGGGGTATGTGGGGTGGATCAGGTTTGGGGTATGTGGGGAGGATTAGGTTTGGGGTATGTGGGGTGGATTAGGTTTGGTATGTGGGGAGGATTAGGTTTGGGGTATGTGGGGTGGATCAGGTTTGGGGTATGTGGGGAGGATTAGGTTTGGGGTATGTGGGGTGGATTAGGTTTGGGGTATGTGTGGTGGATCAGGTTTGGGGTATGTGGGGAGGATTAGGTTTGGGGTATGTGGGGTGGATTAGGTTTGGGGTATGTGGGGTGGATTAGGTTTGGGGTATGTGGGGTGGATTAGGTTTGGGGTATGTGGGGAGGATTAGGTTTGGGGTATGTGGGGAGGATTAGGTTTGGGGTATGTGGGGAGGATTAGGTTTGGGGTATGTGGGGAGGATTAGGTTTGGGGTATGTGGGGAGGTTTGGGGTATGTGGGGAGGATTAGGTTTGGGGTATGTGGGGAGGTTTGGGGTATGTGGGGAGGTTTGGGGTATGTGGGGAGGTTTGGGGTATGTGGGGAGGTTTGGGGTATGTGGGGAGGATTAGGTTTGGGGTATGTGGGGTGGATCAGGTTTGGGGTATGTGGGGTGGAATAGGTTTGGGGTATGTGGGGAGGATTAGGTTTGGGGTATGTGGGGTGGATTAGGTTTGGGGTATGTGGGGTGGATTAGGTTTGGGGTATGTGGGGTGGATCAGGTTTGGGGTATGTGGGGAGGATTAGGTTTGGGGTATGTGGGGTGGATTAGGTTTGGGGTATGTGGGGAGGATTAGGTTTGGGGTATGTGGGGTGGATTAGGTTTGGGGTATGTGGGGAGGATTTCAGTGTGGCCATATTTCCTAACATTGATCCTTTCCCCTCAGCTCACGCCTGCATACTGAAAAAAGTTCCTGAGCCAGCAGGGAATAAGGAGGATGTGGATGGTAAGTGTTCCCTGATCCCTACTTATTTCCACGTTTTCAAGGGAAGAAAAGCATCACTCAGGGTCCACCCCCTCCTCATTGTATCTTTTATGTTCTATTGTGTGTAGAGGATGAGATGATGTCCACTGAGTCCCAGGCAGTCACAGCCTCTCCGGCCCAGCCAACAGGCGAAATGACTGAGCTGGGGAAGTGTCTACTCAGACATGAGGTTGGCACCACACACACACACACACACACACACACACGCTTCTACAGCAGGGGTGTTCAACTCATTCCATGTAGGACCTAGTTTCTGCTGGTTTTTGCTCCTCACTTGTACTTGATGAATGAGTAAATGTCACTAATTAGTAAGGAACTCCCTTCACCTGGTTGAATGCGTTTGACACCCCTGATCTACAGCATCGACCCCTGGCAGTGTGACAGAACTCTCTCTTCCTCTGCAGGACATCTATATGACCTTGTTGACTATCTCGTTCACCTCTCTGTCCTGGAAGGACACCAGCAACTGTCACCGCACTGCCTCCATGGTGTGCTGGACCCTGCTGCGACAGGTAGGCTGCTACCCTGCTGCGACAGGTAGGCTGCTACCCTGCTGCGACAGGTAGGCTGCTACCCTGCTGCGACAGGTAGGCTGCTACCCTGCTGCGACAGGTAGGCTGCTACCCTGCTGCGACAGGTAGGCTGCTACCCTGCTGCGACAGGTAGGCTGCTACCCTGCTGCGACAGGTAGGCTGTTACCCTGCTGCGACAGGTAGGCTGTTACCCTGCTGCGACAGGTAGGCTGCTACCCTGCCGTGAAATCTTCTCTCTCTCTGACTCTTATTCTGTTCAGGTCGTAGGGGGGAACCTTCTACCAGAGGCGGTCACATGGTTCTATGCCAGTGTTCTGAAAGGACTGCAGATGCACGGGCAGCACGAGGTCTGTAACTCAGCCCTCACACAACTGGCCCTGATTATATATGACAACCTGGTGAGTAACACACTCACTCGCTCACACACTCCCTCCCTTCATCTTTCTTCTTCCTAACTCTACCTTTCCTCCCTCCGTGGGTCAGCGGCCACGATACATGGAGCTAAGGAGTGTGATGACTCAGATCCCCAGCATCAATCTGGAGGCTCTGGACCAGTATGACCAGCGGCTGCTGGAGCCCAGCTCTGCCCAGAAGGTGGGAGAGAAGAAGAGGAAGGACCAGTTCAAGAAGCTCATTGCCGGCACTGTGGGGGTAATACCACCTCCCACCACTAGATGGGGGCATTCTTCCACTTTTATGTTTTTCTGCAGAGAAGACCTAGAATTAACAAAATATTGTCTGAAATGTGTCCATTGACTGTTGAAGTGGATATTACTAATAGGATATAAGTTATACTTTATTGCCATGTTTCATATAAATGTAATTAAATAAGTCCCGTACACTCAGATATAATAAAATAACAATTCAATCCAGACAGATTGTAACTGTATTTGATCTCTCCTCTCCACAGAAAGATCTGGGCCAGCAGTTTAAAAAGGAGGTACATATCAGAAATCTCCCATCTCTCTTTAAGAAGCCCAAGCTGGAGAAAAGGGACATTGTGGAGCCCAGTGAGACTGGATCTCTAGCAGCTCTCTTCTCCCCAACACAGGACAACATCTAGGAGAACATAACAGCACAGAGAGGCTCTCAGACTGGACTAACACACACACACACACACTTTCTACCCTCCCCAGTGGAATTTTACTCCTGAAGGATTGGCTCAACAAGGATACGACGTCTCTATCCTATTGGTCAACAGTAGGATGAATGGACTCTACAAACTGTGGACAAAGAGAATCAGAATATTCTGTCATGGACTGAACCCTGCTAACTGGTCAAACATATGTATCCAAATAATGTGTCTGTCTGCCTTGATCGAGAAAACGGGACAATGTGTCTGAAGATGATGGTTGTTGTTCTTCAAGAGGACATGGCTGCTGCCATAAACCCTGCAGGTTGTAAATGGCAACAACACAATGCATTTGTACAGCTCATATCTTCACTAGCACAACACATTTAACTTACATTGTGTTTTGGTATCTCCGCTAACATGGACCATCCACCCAGGTGCTAAACATAGAGATTGATAGAGGACTCGTCTTTATATATGTATCATTATAGTGTCTGACAGCATGGGCAGCACCATTTGAGGCTACAACCCATAGTCAAGTAGTCATCAGGGTGGGGATTCCTATTTTAAAATGGTGGATGATGGCAATGCCCAAGTTAAAATGGGTTATACCCATGATGAGTCCTCTATCTATATCTATGGTGCTAAATGACAGCAGCCATTTTCTTGCCAGAAGAACCTGAATGGGATTCAGTGAGCATGTCTGAGGTGGGATAATTCCGAGTAGTCTGCTGTATAAGGAGAGCTGTCATCAAGCCCAGGTTTTGTACAGGATCATTCCTCTGTTGATGGGTGAGGTTGTCAAGTAGAACCGTCATCGGTGACTATGTTTTGAACTGGTGTTTCTCCCAGCTATGAACAGATGAGAAACCAGCACGACATTCCTCTTAGGTTAAAGGGATCGTTTGCTGCATCAAGTTTTGTCAGGCGTTATTGTTTGTAAAAACTGACTGACTAGTGGAGAGCTCATATTTTATTAATCTGTTTTGAAGGTAACATTGGATACATTTGGAAAAGATCTACAGGAATGGAAAGGGGATTCCTAGTCAGTTGTACAACTGAAAGCATTCAACCGAAATGTGTCTTCCACATTTAAGCCAACCTCTCTGAATCAGACCTCAATCCCAGATGAATGAGAATAGAAACAAGGCACCAAGTGTATATGGTGCCTGTCAGTTTCACATTCATGCTATTGAGGCCTGCAGAATTATTTACACTAAAGACGCCATGGAATCCTCTAATATAGACTGCTCTGTAATATAGACTGCTCTGTAATATAGACTGCTCTGTAATATAGACTGCTCTGTAATGTAGACTGCTCTGTAATGTAGACTGCTCTGTAATGTAGACTGCTCTGTAATGTAGACTGCTCTGTAATGTAGACTGCTCTGTAATGTAGACTGCTCTGTAATATAGACTGCTCTGTAATATAGACTGCTCTGTAATATAGACTGCTCTGTAATATAGACTGCTCTGTAATATAGACTGCTCTGTAATCTAGACTGCTCTGTAATCTAGACTCCTCTGTTACACCAGTGTTCAGGTCTGACAAACATTGATATTTTTGTGAACTACCCTTATAAATCTCTTCATCCTGTCAATTATTGTTTTGTTCACATGTGGCCCTTTTTTCCTCCTCAACAAGGAAAAAATTATCTGTACTTGTACAGGGGACAAAATATAAAACATTTTAGTGCTGTTTAGATTTTTCTGTTTTTAAATAAAATAGTCTTCAAAGTCATTAATTTCTATGTTATGCCATCGTCTACAAATATAAATCTTGTTTTGTAACCGGTAAAGCTGTGCTGTGCTGGTCAATAATAGTAGTTTAGAGAGAGAACTCTCTAAACTAAGGGGGGGTTGGCGCCCCCCCCCCCCTTGGGTTGTGCCGTGGCGGAGATCTTTGTGGGCTATACTCGGCCTTGTCTCAGGATGGTAAGTTGGTGGTTGAAGATATCCCTCTAGTGGTGTGGGGGCTGTGCTTTGGCAAAGTGGGTGGGGTTATATCCTTCCTGTTTGGCCCTGTCCAGGGGTGTCCTTGGATGGGGCCACAGTGTCTCCTGACCCCTCCTGTCTCAGCCTCCAGTATTTATGCTGCAGTAGTTTGTGTCTGGGGGCTAGGGTCAGTTTGTTATATCTGGAGTACTTCTCTTGTCCTATTCGGTGTCCTGTGTGAATTTAAGTGTGATCTCTCTAATTTCTCTCTCTCGGAGGACCTGAGCCCTAGGACCATGCCTCAGGACTACCTGGCATGATGACTCCTTGCTGTCCCCAGTCCATCTGACCGTGCTGCTGCTCCAGTTTCAACAGTTCTGCCTTATTATTATTGGACCATGCTGGTCATTTATGAACATTTGAACATCTTGGCCATGTTCTGTTATAATCTCCACCCGGCACAGCCAGAAGACTACTGGCAACCCCACAGCCTGGTTCCTCTCTAGGTTTCTTCCTAGGTTTTGGCCTTTCTAGGGAGTTTTTCCAAGCCATCGTGCTTCTACACCTGCATTGCTTGCTGTTTGGGGTTTTAGGCTTGGTTTCTGTACAGCACTTTGAGATATCAGCTGATGTACGAAGGGCTATATAAATACATTTGATTTGATTTAGAATAAAACATACAGGACAAAGGTGCTCAGTGTGTAAATCCACTGTCATTGGTCCTGTTTGAATACATGGGTGCATGTATTCAGAAGGGTGAAACTCCACCCAGAGTGGCCTGTTACTCAGGCCCTGAAACCAGGATATGCATATAATTACAATTGGAAAGAAAACACTTTGAAATGTGTAGAAATGTTAAAGTAATGTTGGGGAGTGTAACACCATAGATATGGTAGGAGACTGACTGACCATCCTCTTAGATATTCAAGAGAGAGGTCATATTGAAAATTAGTTCCCTGGATGCAATTCGTTTGGCTTCCACAGGGTGTCAGCAGTCTATGTTCAAGGTTTCAGACTTGTAACTTCAAATACGAAATATCAGTTTAAGTAGAGGGGCACTGTCTTCGAAATTTGTGTTTGTGTGCGCATCTGCTAAAATCGGTTTCCAATTGAACATACTTCCTTCCAAAATAAATATTATAGTCTGATTACATTTAAGGGTATCTGAGGAGTAAATAGAAATGTATTTTGACTTGTTGAAACAAAGTTTAGGGGTAGATTTTCGGATTCCTTTCTCTGCAAGTTGAACGACGACTACTCAAATCGATGGTGCCAACTAAACAGACTGTTTGGGATATAAAGAAGGATTTTATCTAACAAATCAACACTACATGTTATAGCTAGGGCCCTTTGGATGACAAATCAGAGGAAGATTTTCAAAAAGTGAATATTTAATCGTTAAATGTGAATTTATGAAACCTGTTCCGGTGGAAAAATATTTTGATGTTGGGCGCTGTCCTAAAACAATCTCATGTCATGTTTTAGCTGTAAAAGCTACTGTAAATCAGACAGTGCAGTTAGATTAACAAGAATTTACGCTTTCAGCCGATATAAGACACTTATATGTACCTAAATGTTTAATATCCATAATCTTCATGATTATTTATTTGAACTGCGCGCCCTCCAGTTTCACCGGAAGTTGTCCGCTATAGCGGGACGCCTAGCCTTATTACATTTAAAAAAGGGCCCCTTTAATAGAGTAAGTTATTAAAAGTTAAAGTAACTTTCAGATATCATACCAGGACAGGGAGTGACATCGTGTGAGAAAATGGCTTCTAGTCCGTCTCTCCCAGAGGAGGATTTCTCCTGTACGGTGTGCCTTGACATCCTATTGGTCAACAGTAGGATGAATGGACTCTACAAACTGTGGACAAAGAGAATCAGAATATTCTGTCATGGACTGAACCCTGCTAACTGTTCAGAAATATTTATCCAAATAATGTGTCTGTCTGCCTTGATCGAGAAAACGGGACAATGTGTCTGAAGATGATAAAGATGATGGTTATTGTCCTTCAAGAGGACATGACTGTTGCCATAAACCCTGCAGGTTGTAAATGGTAACAACACATTGCATTTACACAGCTCATATCCTCACTAGCACAACACATTTAACTTGCATTGTGTTTTGGTATCTCCTCTAACGTGGGCCATCCACCTGGCTGCTAAACATAGAGATTGATAGAAGACTCATCTTTATATCTATGTCATTATAGCGTCTGACAGCTTTGAGAATTGAGGCTACAACACATAGTTTTAAGTAGTCAACTGGGTGGAGATTCCTATTTTAAAATGGTGGATGATGGCAATGCCCAAAGGGTGATGATACCCATGATGAGTCCTCTATCTATCTCTACGGTGCTAAACAACAGCAGCAATTTTGTGCCAGAAGAACCTGAATGGAATCCAGTGAGCATTTCTGAGGTGGGAGACTTCAGAGTATCTGTATAAGGAGAGCTGTCATCAAGTCAAGGTTTTGTACAGAATCATTACTCTGTTGATGGATGAAGTAGAACTGTCATTAATGTGACTTTATGTTTGTTTGTTCTTGTTCTCCCAGCTATGAACTGATGAGAAACCAGCACTACATTCCTCTTAGGTTAAAGGGATAGTTGGCTGCAACAAGTTTTATCAGACATTATTGTTTGTAATAACTGACTGACTAGGGGAGAGCTCATATTTTATAAATCTGTTTTGAAGGTGACATTATATACATGTGAAAATATCTACAAGCCTCAATCAGGGGACAAACTATTTAAAATTGTAGTGTTTTTTCTATTTTGCTGTTTTTAGACAAAAGTAGAAAGTCAATTTAAATGGTTGATTTTACCATTTGCTGTGTTATGCAATGGTCTACAAATATAAGGATTATTTAGAAAATGTTCTAGCCGTGTTGTAAACATTTTTTATTTACAGTTAGAGAGAATAAAACATACAGGACAAAAGTGCTCAGTGTCTAAATCCACTGTCATTGGTCCTGTTTGTACTTGGGTGCATGTTAAATATTCAAACGGGATGTGAGGATATTGAAACTCCACCCCCGAGTCACATGATGACTAAAGTTCATGTCAGTGCTGTGACTTTAATAACTCTCCAGGACTCACGTCTGTCTGACACGCAACAACACTGGGATTTTATTTAGATTGTTCTGGAATATCAGGCTGTTAAACCAACCAATACAAGGTAATATCATCAAGACGGTGAACTTTACATGCACCTTCACTTGCTTTGAATAACGTGTCCCTTCAAGAGAGGACGTTTTTAAAAGTGAAAGTGAAAGTAACTTTCAGATCTCATACCAGGACAAGGAGTGACATCGTGTGAGAAAATGGCTTCTAGTTTGTCTCTCCCAGAGGAGGATTTCTCCTGTACGGTGTGCCTTGACATCTTTAAGGATCCTGTCATGTTGTCATGCAGCCACAGCTTCTGCCAAGCCTGTCTAAAGGAATGCTGGAAAGACAAGGAATCTCGGGAATGTCCAGTTTGCAGGAGACGATCGTCTAAGGATCATCCCCATACAAACCTTTCTCTAAAGAACCTGTGTGAGGCCTTACGGGAAAGGAGACAGACAGATCCAACCACAGGGTCCAAGGTGTTCTGCAGTCAACACAGTGAGAAACTCTGTTCTGTCTGTTCTGTCTGGAGGATAAAGAGCCCATCTGTTTGGTGTGTCAGGTCTCAAGGAAACATGAAGATCATGACTGTATCCCTGTAGATGAGGCTGTACAGGATCACAAGGTAGGAGGAAGATTCTGATAGAAAATATGTGATACAGCAATACTCAAACAATGAACATGAAGTTATCAATGTTTTATTAATGAGTCTGACTCATTTAGATAATAGATGTTCTACACATTGTGTTGACTGAATAATTGTGAATTTCAGATTCTGATACATTATAAATCACTGTTTGGTATGAAATTGAAGTGTTTGAGATCCTGAGTGAAAACGTATAGTGTATCTCTGACCATGAAACTTAAAACAAATGACTCTGCAGTGATAGAGATAAACTGTACAGTTACAGGTTTACTTTCATTGTCATGAATGAAAGATGAATCTTTCCCTGGAGGCAGAACTGAGTGATTTCCACTAGATGAGCCAGCTGCAATGGCAAAATTGTTTTAAAAATGAATGAAAACAAACATTTGCTTTTTGGTCTTAGTTTGAGGTTAAGGTTAGACATTATAGTCAGCAGTGTGGTTAAGGTTAGTCATTATAGTCAGCAGTGTGGTTAAGGTTAGACATTAGAGTAATCAGTGTGGTTAAGGTTAGGCATTAGAGTAATCAGTGTGGTTAAGGTTAGACATTAGAGTAATCAGTGTGGTTAAGGTTAGACATTAGAGTAATCAGTGTGGTTAAATCAAATCAAATCAAATGTATTTATATAGCCCTTCGTACATCAGCTGATATCTCAAAGTGCTGTACAGAAACCCAGCCTAAAACCCCAAACAGCAAGCAATGCAGGTGTAGAAGCACGGTGGCTAGGAAAAACTCCCTAGAAAGGCCAATACCTAGGAAGAAACCTAGAGAGGAACCAGGCTATGTGGGGTGGCCAGTCCTCTTCTGGCTGTGCCGGGTGGAGATTATAACAGAACATGGCCAAGATGTTCAAATGTTCATAAATGACCAGCATGGTCGAATAATAATAAGGCAGAACAGTTGAAACTGGAGCAGCAGGACAGTCAGGTGGAAGTTGAAACTGGAGCAGCAGCATGGCCAGGTGGACTGGGGACAGCAAGGAGTCATCATGTCAGGTAGTCCTGGGGCATGGTCCTAGGGCTCAGGTCAGTTGAAACTGGAACAGCAGCATGGCCAGGTGGACTGGGGACAGCAAGGAGTCATCATGTCAGGTAGTCCTGGGGCATGGTCCTAGGGCTCAGGTCCTCCGAGAGAGAGAAAGAAAGAGAGAAGGAGAGAATTAGAGAACGCACACTTAGATTCACACAGGACACCGAATAGGACAGGAGAAGTACTCCAGATATAACAAACTGACCCCAGCCCCCCGACACATAAACTACTGCAGCATAAATACTGGAGGCTGAGACAGGAGGGGTCAGGAGACACTGTGGCCCCATCCGAGGATGGGTTAGACATTAGAGTAATCAGTGTGGTTAAGGTTAGGGTTAGGTTTAAAATCAGATTTTATGACGTTGTGGCTGTGCCAGCTAGTGACCACTCCGTAGAGCTGCCTCCAGAACACGATTCATGACATAAAAACGTTAAGTTGCAGTGAAGACACGTTCTCTCCTATAAAGAGAGTCCAGAGGTTGTCTCCTCAGTGAGGTTCTGTCTCATTCCAGGAGGAACTCCAGACTGACCTGAAGCCCTTACAGGAGAAGCTGAAGATCTTTAATAAAGTTAAACAAACCTGTGATCAAACTGCAGTGCACATTAAGGTTCGTATAAATTATGTAAAGTTACAATAGTACAAGATGTATTGTTTCAATTGTAGCCTACATGTAGGACTTAATTTTGATAATAATTGTAGAATGATGTATTCTTCTCACTGTCTCCAGATCCAGGCCCAGCACACAGAAGCAGATTAAGGCGGAGTTTGAGAGACTTCACCAGTTTCTACGAGAGGAAGAGGAGGCCAGGATAGCTGCTCTGAAAGAGGAAGAGAAGCAGAAGAGTCAGAAGATGAAGGAGAAGATTGAGCAGATGAACAGAGAGATATCATCACTTTCAGACACAATCAGAGCCATAGAGGGGGAGCTGAAAGATGAAGACATCTCATTCCTGCAGGTAAGGACGGCTCTCTCTCAGACATACATTATAAATGAACTCAAAGATGTATAGATAAATCAATAATATTGATGACTATATACTCTACTTTCCAGAACTTCAGGACCACGAAGAAAAGGTAAGTGATCTGCTTCTCATCTCTCTTCTCTGTGGTTGTGAACCCAACCCCACAGACAGTCTGACTCCTGAATGTTATTCCAGAGCCCAGTGCACAATGCCAGATCCACAGCTGGTGTCAGGGGGGCTGATAGATGTGGCCAAACACCTGGGAAACCTGAAGTTCAGAGTCTGGGAGAAGATGAAGGAGATCATCAAACACAGTGAGTACTGGATAGGAGAGGACATGATCTAGAATAATGTAAGATAGATTTAATTAAGTAGTCTGTTTGAAGTAGTATTGTTAGTGTATATGAAAGAGACTACATGGTATAATGTGTGGAATATCTCTTTGTTCTGAAGCTCCTGTGATTCTGGATCCCAACACTGCATCCTCCTGGCTCTGTCTGTCTGATGATCTGACCAGTGTGAGTCAAACTGACCCAGAGCAGCAGGTCCCTGACAGCCCTGAGAGATTCATGAAGTATGCAGATATTCTGGGCTCTAAGGGGTTCAGCTCAGGTAAACACAGCTGGGAGGTGGAGGTGGGGGATCATCCTGACTGGATTATGGGCGTGGCTAAAGAGTCAGTTGACAGGAAGGGGGAGCGGCATGCATCACCAAAGAATGGAGTCTGGGCTATACGGCAGGATAGTGGTAAGTATGCTAATGGAAAGGGAGAGACCCTCCTCCTGAAGAAGAAACCCCAGAGGATCAGAGTTCAGCCCGACTACGACCAGGGGGAGGTGTCCTTCTACGACTCCATAGACATGACACTCATCTACACTTATAAAGACACATTCACTGAGACTCTCTACCCGTACTTCTATATTGATTCAGCTGGTGATGTGAAAAGCACTGGTGTTCAGATCTGCCAATCAGAGGTGTCTCTGACAGTGATGTCATCCCAATGAGGTTGTGTGTGTGTTGTTGTTGTGGGTGAAATTACTAGATTATAATGGTTATCAAATGGTTGTTTTCTGGAGTAGAATGGTGTTTTAGAACTCTCGTCTGTGTGTGTTCTTCTGAGTTGGACCTCTGGGACTTAATGCTGACCGTAGATTTACCATCCATTCATGTGAGGGAGATTGCTCCGGTTTGACTGGAAGGTACCAGGGATAGATGGCTCGGGTATAGATACTTATGAGAGGAACCCTGTTTTGGGGACCAGACCCTGGTTTACTCACAATGAGAACAGTCTTTACAGCAGATACTGTCTGCTGTTAATTATTAATACATTTAATATGAATCCAAACCTTGTGACACATTCCACACATCTGTTGTTTATCATGTAGACTAAGGGGGTGTATCTTTGCTATAAAAGGTCTTTGTATCCTTTGTCTCAGGGCTCTCAACCCAACAGTCACCATGTTGGGTCGACCAGCCATCGTTATTGCTCTGTGCTTTCGTTATTACAAGTTTATAATAAAGTAATATCCTTATTGATGATAGACCTTGTCGCTCTTCATTATTGATTAGAATTTCCACTACATTGTGTGTGTGTGTGTGTGTGTGTGTACCTTATCAGCAACTTGTAGCCTTTCCCCACAAATGTTCTGTCCCCCTCCTGGGCTCACCATCTAGTCAGTGATGAAGTAAGATGGGCAGGGCAGTAACTACATATGAGGACATCTCCAGTAGGTCCAGACCTCTGTTATGTTTTCTAATGAAACACTCAGTCAGGGTCTCAACTTACTAAACAAATGCAGTAAATGTATAGTAATGTAAAATGACCTACAACATCTGACACCCCTCCTCCCTGCCCTGACCTCTGGGGGGCCCCATTGATTCTGTTAGTCACTCTCACTCAGATTATCATTAGTAACGTGACATAAGTCATAACAACATGTGTAGATCAACTGAAAGGGCAGCAGTAGACTGGTGACTCCAGGAACAAGAAACACATTGGACAGAGAGGAGAAAGAGAACATCAGCTTTAGTGGTCAGTACTATACACCACTACACCTCTACATAGATAACCCTGTGTGTAGAGGGGTCAGTACTATACACCTCTACATAGATAACCCTGTGTGTAGAGGGGTCAGTATTATACACCACTACACCTCTACATAGATAACCCTGTGTGTAGAGGGGTCAGTACTATACACCCCTTGATAGATAACCCTGTGTGTAGAGGGGTCAGTATTATACACCACTACACCTCTACATAGATAACCCTGTGTGTAGAGGGGTCAGTACTATACACCACTACACCTCTCCATAGATAACCCTGTGTGTAGAGGGGTCAGTACTATACACCTCTCCATAGATAACCCTGTGTGTAGAGGGGTCAGTATTATACACCACTACACCTCTCCATAGATAACCCTGTGTGTAGAGGGGTCAGTACTATACACCTCTCCATAGATAACCCTGTGTGTAGAGGGGTCAGTACTATACACCTATCCATAGATAACCCTGTGTGTAGAGGGGTCAGTACTATACACCTCTCCATAGATAACCCTGTGTGTAGAGGGGTCAGTACTATACACCTCTCCATAGATAACCCTGTGTGTAGAGGGGTCAGTACTATACACCTCTCCATAGATAACACTGTGTGTAGAGGGTTCAGTACTATACAAAACTACACCTCTCCATAGATAACCCTATGTGTAGAGGGGTCAGATATACACCACTATACCTCTCCATAGATAACACTGTGTGTAGAGGGGTCAGTACTATACACCTCTCCATAGATAACCCTGTGTGTAGAGGGGTCAGTACTATAAACTACTACACCTCTCCATAGATAACCCTGTGTGTAGAGGGGTCAGTACTATAAACCTATCCATAGATAACCCTGTGTGTAGAGGGGTCAGTACTAGAAACTACTAACACCTCTCCATAGATAACCCTGTGTGTAGAGGGGTCAGTACCTGTATACCACTACCACCTCTCCATAGATACCCTGTGAGTAGAGGGGTCAGTACTGTGTGTGTGTGTGTGTGTGTGTGTGTAGTGTGTGTGTGTGTGTGTGTGTGTCGTGTGTGTGTGTGTGTGTTGTGTGTGTGTGTGTGTGTGTGTGTGGTGTGTGTGTGTGTGTGTGTGTGTGTGTGTGTGTGTGTGTTTTGGTGTGTGTAACAGGCCAGAGGAGGCTTCTCATGACAGATGTTTGGTCTAGATTCCTATCTTTTGCGGATGAAGTCAATTTGAGGACCTTGGCTTCATTCTCAGCTGTCAGATGGAATTATTTTAAGATGGTCAAACTATGGATCATTTAACTATTTGATTTATAATGACATTTAAAATATTTCTCTTACCGGTGGGGTCACATTAGTTTGTTGGCCTAAACGGTTTTGGACGCTACATGCAGAAGTTGCCATATCCACGGTTCAGACTTCAGACGAGTCCCCTGACAAAACGGAGACCACCATCGTGTCTCTCTTCTCTCTCTCTTTCTGCATATTGCTCCTCTCTCTATGGGACAGCTTTGTCTCTTCATACATCCTCTCTCTCACTCTCTGTATCCCTACGACTCTCTGTCCTCTACATCCCTCTCTTCTCTCCTGCATCCTGTATCCTGGCCTGTGACTCTCACAGCTGTCACTTCCATATGCTGTGGAATCTGGTTATGCTGACACTCTCAACTAGACCTCTAGTTACCTGCCTGTTATACTTTGGGGTGGCAGGTGGTTAGAGTGTTAGATTAGTAAACGGAAGGTTGTAAGAGCAAATCCCTGAGTTGACAAGGTAAAACATCTGTGTTCTGCTCCTGAAAAGGCAGTTAACCCACTGGTCCTAGGACATCATTGAAAATAATAATTTATTCTTAACTGACTTGCCAGGTTAAATAAAGGTCAAATTAAATAAATAAAATACAGTCCCTGGTTGAATTTACAGGGACATTTAACCAACAGAATAACAGCATGCTCAACCATTAAACTGTGTTTGGAGGCAGACAGACTGACAGGCAGATGGACAGACGTGACACAGTACTGGTTTTAAGGTTGAAGGTTGGGGGTCTGCTCTGTTCATTTGTTTCTAATGAGGATCAGTGTTCATTAAGGATGTTACGGATACAAGTATCCTGTGTGCATCCTGTGAGTGTGTTTCTTTTCTCTTCTTCTCCCCTCACAGGTGAAAATCATCACTTCCCAATCAGTCACCAATCAGAAGAAACACCTCCTCCTGTTTCCTACCCAATCACCGTTCCTTTCCCTTGGTTTAAAAACCCTGTCAGTTGTTTGCTGTGGAGCTCAATCTCTCTGTAAAAGCCATGTCAGTAGGTCTCTGTTTCACACTCGCTTTATGTATTGACCTCTCTTTTGTTTGAGCAACTACATAGCACTTTGTCCTCACCTGTGAGTATTGTTTTTGGTTATGGTGTTTGTTTGCTGGTGGGAAAAGGGGGAACCAAGATAAGTCGCCCATGGGCATACACTACCCGTAGGTAAACTTTGTTAAATACACTAGTTAGAACTGGGCGGACCACCCACTGTATTTTTGGTTAGTTAGCTGTTGTTGAACTGGGCTAGTCTAGCTTAGGGGTGTTTTTGAATACTTATTGTTTCTTTCCTTTGGTCCAGCTCAGCCCCTTTTCCTGCTCCCCCCCCCCCCCCCCCCCCCCCCCCCCCCCCCCCCCCCCCCCATTACTGTGTGTTCATTAATAAACCCTGAGTTTGACGGTAGATTTAAGTTGTCGTGGTTGTTTCGTTCTCACTTTTTACTTTTTCACTATAATTTGCATGAGTTATGTTACGGGTCTCGTTACCATCCCCCCCCCTAGACTGTCGGGGCAAAATGGATTCGTAACAGGAAAACAGTTGTTACTGAAATGAGCAGCTTGTCCCCACAGTGAGGATCTCTGAGCTCTACCTCCATCACTGTGTCCTGTCCTGCAGCCCAAACAGGTCCACAACAAATGGCTCTGCAGCTACAATCACTGCTTCTCTGGCTCTCTACCCAACACATAGGAGTGTGTGTGTTTCTTAAATGCACCATGTGTGTTAGCATGTGGATTCATGTGCACATTTGTGTAGCTGTTTATATGTACTGTATATGTACATATGAACATGTGTGTTGTCATCTGTTCTTGTGTGAGCATCAGGTGAGTGTGTTTGATTTGAATCCATCCCACTCTCAGATTCCAGTTCTGGTAATAATAATTATGCTCAATTCAAACAAGGTCTTTCAACATCCAATCTGCTTTCCTTCCCTCCTCATCTGTCTAGTCCTGGGAACTCAACAGGAGGCAGGAATAAATATAATGACTTTTTCACTGTTTATTCTTCTCTGCTGCTGAGATATAGAGTTGTGGACCAGTGCTGTGTGAGACCGGTGATGTGTATGAAATGGGCTCCCCCAAAGGTATACTGAACCAGGAAGTATTTACAGGTGGCCACTGCGCCTAGATGAGCTAAGGAAAGATTAGTCAACGATGTCATCAGTCTTCAAGATTCTCCAGGAAGTGTGTTGGAACTAGGAACCAATCTTTAATAGAAATAAATGCAACCCTCACTCCACTTCTCAGTGCTGGAGCCCAGCTCTGCCCACAAGGTGGGAGAGAAGAAGATGAAGGACCAGTTCAAGAAGCTCATCACTGGCACTGTGGGGGTAATACAACCTCCCACCACTAGATGGGGGTGTTCTTCAACTTATGTTTTCTGCAAAGAAGACCTAGAATTATTTAATAACAAAATAATGTCTGAAATGTGACTGTTGAAATGGATATTACTTACAGGATATAAGTTACACTTATATTAGTAAATGCTGGCAGTATTTTTCGTATAAATTGAATTACATAGGTCCTGTACACTCAAATGTAATGAGACAACCATTCAATCCAGACAGATTGTAACTGTATTTGATCTCTCCTCTCCACAGAAAGCTCTGGGCCAGCAGTTTAAAAAGGAGGTACATATCAGAAATCTCCCATCTCTCTTAAAGAAGCCCAAGCTGGAGAAAAGGGACATTGTGGAGCCCAGTGAGACTGGATCTCTAGCAGCTCTCTTCTCCCCAACACAGGACAACATCTAGGAGAACATAACAGCACAGAGAGGCTCTCAGACTGGACTAACACACACACACACACACACTTTCTACCCTCCCCAGTGGAATTTTACTCCTGAAGGATTGGTTCATCAAGGGTACAACGTCTCTATCCTATTGGTCAACAGTAGGATTAATGGACTCTACAAACTGTGGACAAAGAGAATCAGAATATTCTGTTATGGACTGAACCCTGCTTACTGGTCATACATATTTATCCAAATAATGTGTCTGTCTGCCTTGATCGAGAAAATGGGACAATGTGTCTGAAGATGATGGTTATTGTCCTTCAAGAGGACATGACTGTTGCCGTAAACCCTGAAGGTTTAAATGGTAACAACGAACTGCATTTACACAGCTCATATCGTCACTAGTACTAGGAGATAGGCAGCAACTACTGTAACTCAAGTTTATGTGCTGCCTACCTGTCTGTTTCCCATTAATTTGGTTTTGAGACCTGCCCATTTCTCCAAATGCTCCAAATGAAATACACTGAAGATGCCATAAAAACATTGACTCTCCAAGTTACATAAACAAGCAGACAAAGATTTTTCTTTTAAATGACCCTTATAAATCTCCTCACCCTGTCAATGATGGATAGTTCTTTCACTTGACCATGTTTTATTCATTCACTCAATATTAAGGCAAAAACTATCTGTACTTGTTCAGAGAACAAATATTTAAGACACTTGTACTGTTTAGACTTTTCTGCTTTTAAATAAAAAAGACTTTTAAGTCAATTGAAATGGCAGATGTTATAATTTATGTTATAACATGGATTAGAAATATAAAGATGATTTTAGTAATGTTGTTGATGGTAAAGCTGTGCAGGTCAATAATACTAGTTTACAGAGAGAATTAAACATACAGGACAGAAGTCCTCTGTCATTGGCCCTGTTTGTTCTTGGGTGCAGGTTAAATATTCAAACAGGTATTCCCAGGTTCACAGTAAACTCCACCCCCGAGTCACATGATGACTAAAGTTCATGTCAGTGCTGTGACTTTAATAACTCTCCAGGACTCACGTCTGTCTGACACGCAACAACACTGGGATTTTATTTAGATAGTTCTGGAATATCAGGCTGTTAAACCAACCAATACAAGGTAATATCATCAAGATGGTGAACTTTACATTCAGCTTAATTTACATTTGAATGTGTCCGTTTAAGAGATTAATTTGTTAAAAGTGAAAGTAACTTTCACATCTCATACCAGGACAGGGAGTGACATCGTGTGAGAAAATGGCTTCTAGTTTGTCTCTCCCAGAGGAGGATTTCTCCTGTACGGTGTGCCTTGACATCTTTAAGGATCCTGTCATGTTGTCATGCAGCCACAGCTTCTGCCAAGCCTGTCTAAAGGAATGCTGGAAAGACAAGGAATCTCGGGAATGTCCAGTTTGCAGGAGACGATCGTCTAAGGATCATCCCCATACAAACCTTTCTCTAAAGAACCTGTGTGAGGCCTTACGGGAAAGGAGACAGACAGATCCAACCACAGGGTCCAAGGTGCTCTGCAGTCAACACAGTGAGAAACTCAGTCTGTTCTGTCTGGAGGATAAAGAGCCCATCTGTTTGGTGTGTCAGGTCTCAAGGAAACATAAAGATCATGACTGTATCCCTGTAGATGAGGCTGTACAGGATCACAAGGTAGGAGGAAGATTCTGATAGAAAATATGTGATACAGCAATACTCAAACAATGAACATGAAGTTATCAATGTTTTATTAATGAGTCTGACTCATTTAGATAATAGATGTTCTACACATTGTGTTGACTGAATAATTGTGAATTTCAGATTCTGATACATTATAAATCACTGTTTGGTATGAAATTGAAGTGTTTGAGATCCTGAGTGAAAACGTATAGTGTATCTCTGACCATGAAACTTAAAACAAATGACTCTGCAGTGATAGAGATAAACTGTACAGTTACAGGTTTACTTTCATTGTCATGAATGAAAGATGAATCTTTCCCTGGAGGCAGAACTGAGTGATTTCCACTAGATGAGCCAGCTGCAATGGCAAAATTGTTTTAAAAATGAATTAAAACAAACATTTGCTTTTTGGTCTTAGTTTGAGGTTAAGGTTAGACATTATAGTCAGCAGTGTGGTTAAGGTTAGTCATTATAGTCAGCAGTGTGGTTAAGGTTAGACATTAGAGTAATCAGTGTGGTTAAGGTTAGGCATTAGAGTAATCAGTGTGGTTAAGGTTAGACATTAGAGTAATCAGTGTGGTTAAGGTTAGACATTAGAGTAATCAGTGTGGTTAAATCAAATCAAATCAAATGTATTTATATAGCCCTTCGTACATCAGCTGATATCTCAAAGTGCTGTACAGAAACCCAGCCTAAAACCCCAAACAGCAAGCAATGCAGGTGTAGAAGCACGGTGGCTAGGAAAAACTCCCTAGAAAGGCCAATACCTAGGAAGAAACCTAGAGAGGAACCAGGCTATGTGGGGTGGCCAGTCCTCTTCTGGCTGTGCCGGGTGGAGATTATAACAGAACATGGCCAAGATGTTCAAATGTTCATAAATGACCAGCATGGTCGAATAATAATAAGGCAGAACAGTTGAAACTGGAGCAGCAGGACAGTCAGGTGGAAGTTGAAACGGGAGCAGCAGCATGGCCAGGTGGACTGGGGACAGCAAGGAGTCATCATGTCAGGTAGTCCTGGGGCATGGTCCTAGGGCTCAGGTCAGTTGAAACTGGAACAGCAGCATGGCCAGGTGGACTGGGGACAGCAAGGAGTCATCATGTCAGGTAGTCCTGGGGCATGGTCCTAGGGCTCAGGTCCTCCGAGAGAGAGAAAGAAAGAGAGAAGGAGAGAATTAGAGAACGCACACTTAGATTCACACAGGACACCGAATAGGACAGGAGAAGTACTCCAGATATAACAAACTGACCCCAGCCCCCCGACACATAAACTACTGCAGCATAAATACTGGAGGCTGAGACAGGAGGGGTCAGGAGACACTGTGGCCCCATCCGAGGATGGGTTAGACATTAGAGTAATCAGTGTGGTTAAGGTTAGGGTTAGGTTTAAAATCAGATTTTATGACGTTGTGGCTGTGCCAGCTAGTGACCACTCCGTAGAGCTGCCTCCAGAACACGATTCATGACATAAAAACGTTAAGTTGCAGTGAAGACACGTTCTCTCCTATAAAGAGAGTCCAGAGGTTGTCTCCTCAGTGAGGTTCTGTCTCATTCCAGGAGGAACTCCAGACTGACCTGAAGCCCTTACAGGAGAAGCTGAAGATCTTTAATAAAGTTAAACAAACCTGTGATCAAACTGCAGTGCACATTAAGGTTCGTATAAATTATGTAAAGTTACAATAGTACAAGATGTATTGTTTCAATTGTAGCCTACATGTAGGACTTAATTCTGATAATAATTGTAGAATGATGTATTCTTCTCACTGTCTCCAGAGCCAGGCCCAGCACACAGAGAAGCAGATTAAGGCGGAGTTTGAGAGACTTCACCAGTTTCTACGAGAGGAAGAGGAGGCCAGGATAGCTGCTCTGAAAGAGGAAGAGAAGCAGAAGAGTCAGAAGATGAAGGAGAAGATTGAGCAGATGAACAGAGAGATATCATCACTTTCAGACACAATCAGAGCCATAGAGGGGGAGCTGAAAGATGAAGACATCTCATTCCTGCAGGTAAGGACAGCTCATTATAAATGAACTCAAAGATGTATAGATAAATTAATAATATTGATGACTATATACTCTACTTTCCAGAACTTCAGGACCACGAAGGAAAGGTAAGTGATCTGCTTCTCATCTCTCTTCTCTGTGGTTGTGAACCCAACCCCACAGACATTCTGACTCCTGAATGTTATTCCAGAGCCCAGTGCACAATGCCAGATCCACAGCTGGTGTCAGGGGGGCTGATAGATGTGGCAAAACACCTGGGAAACCTGAAGTTCAGAGTCTGGGAGAAGATGAAGGAGATCATCAAACACAGTGAGTACTGGATAGGAGAGGACATGATCTAGAATAATGTAAGATAGATTTAATTAAGTAGTCTGTTTGAAGTAGTATTGTTAGTGTATATGAAAAGAGACTACATGGTATAATGTGTGGAATATCTCTTTGTTCTGAAGCTCCTGTGATTCTGGATCCCAACACTGCATCCTCCTGGCTCTGTCTGTCTGATCTGACCAGTGTGAGTCGAACTGGCCCAAAGCATCAGCTCCCTGACAACCCAGAGAGATTCATGAAGTATCAACATGTTCTGGGCTCTAAGGGGTTCAGCTCAGGTAAACACAGCTGGGAGGTGGAGGTGGGGGACCATCCTGACTGGAACCTGGGCATGGCTAAAGAGTCAGTTGACAGGAAGGGGGAGGTGAAAGCATCACCAAAGAATGGAGTCTGGGCTATACGGCTGAGGAGTGGTAAGTATAATAATGGAAAGGGAGGGACCCTCCTCCTGAAGAAGAAACCCCAGAGGATCAGAGTTCAGCTGGACTACGACCAGGGGGAGGTGTCCTTCTACGACTCCAAAGACATGACACTCATCTACACTTATAAAGACACATTCACTGAGACTCTCTACCCGTACTTCACTATTGGATCAGCTGGTGATGCCAAAAGCACTGGTGATGCCAAAAGCACTGGTGTTCAGATCTGCCAATCAGAGGTGTCAGCCCATGTCAGTTAAACATTCTGTATTGGTTAATTAGTCTAGTTAATCTAGCCAGCTATCTAAACTAGTCATCATGACTGAATTACTAACTGTGCATGCAGGGTACGTGCCCAGGGGCCCTGACCTCCAGGGAGACCCAATTTATTATGTTCTGTAGAATTGCATGAAATTATGTGGAAAACGACAAAATAATTGTTCTGCAAACTCATATGTTTACTTTTTGTTAAAAAAACTCTTGTTCTGCAAACAGATCCCTCTGTACATATTATATTTTTCATCGCGATGCTGAGTTGATGTTTGTTAATGTGGAGCAACTAATTGTGTTTGTAGAACAATTCTAAATGTAATACATTTAGGGCCATGACTAGGGTGGTTCCTGGTCCCATCTTAAGGAAAACCTCTGGGCCCAAGGTGTGGTTGGATCACGTCTTTAGGAAAACCTCTGGGCCCTAGATGTGGTTGGTTCACCAGTTAAGGAAAACCTCTGGGCCCTAGATGTGGTTGGTTCACCAGTTAAGGAAAACCTCTGGGCCCTAGATGTGGTTGGTTCACCAGTTAAGGGAAACCTCTGGACCCTAAATGTGGCTGGGTTAAGGAAAACCTCTGGGCCCAAGGTGTGGTTGGGTCACGTCTTTTGGAAAACCTCTGGGTTCTAGATGTGGTTGGTTCACCAGTTAAGGAAAACCTCTGGACCCTAAATGTGGCTGGGTTAAGGAAAAGCTCTGGGCCCTAGATGTGGTTGGTTCACCAGTTAAGGAAAACCTCTGGACCCTAAATGTGGCTGGGTTAAGGAAAAGCTCTGGGCCCTAGATGTGGTTGGTTCACCAGTTAAGGAAAACCTCTGGGCCCTAAATGTGGCTGGGTTAAGGAAAACCTCATCTTCTAATATTAACTATTGACTTTAGTGTAAATGTGAATAACTTGAATCCTTGTCAGAATGTCCTTTTCTAGTGTCAACGTTTACCTGTCTATGTCCCTGACAGTGTCTGCAGCATTACAACATGAAACAAGGACATGATATTGATCTGACTATTGAGCTACAGAGCTCTGTGTTAAACTGTTATCAGTGAATGTTCTACATGCTACTGGGTCGGGGAGGACACCATGTACAACACAACGTCTGTCATTATTGGTGCTGATGTGAAGATATGAAACAAACTGACATTAAAAGATCATCAAAGAAACATCTTTATTTCCTGTCGTTATTATTCGTTGTGTGAAATACTGATCATCAACAGAGGTCATGTATTAAACTGAGATAATGTTACAGGTTTACTTTCATTGTCATGAATGAAAGATGCACACCGGTGCTGTGTGTGTGCACGTTGTGTGTGTGTGTGAGACCGGTGATGTGTGTGTGTGTGCACGTTGTATGTGTGTGTGTGTGTGAGACCGGTGATGTGTATGAAATGAGCTCCCCCAAAGGTATACTGAACCAGGAAGTATTTACAGGCGGCCGCTGGGCCTAGATGAGATAAGGAAAGATTAGTCAACGAAGTCATCAGTCTTCAAGATTCTCCAGGAAGTGTGTTGGAACTAGGAACCAATCTTTAATGGACTGAAATGCAACCCTCACTCCAATTCTCAGTGCTGGAGCCCAGCTTTGCCCACAAGGTGGGAGAGACGAAGAGGAAGGACCAGTTCAAGAAGCTCATCACTGGCACTGTGGGGGTAATACAACCTCCCACCACTAGATGGGGGTGTTCTTCCACTTATATTTTCTGCAGAGAAGACCTAGAATTATTTAATAACAAAATAATGTCTGAAATGTGTCCATCGTGACTGTTGAAATGGATATTACTTATAGGGTATAAGTTATACTTTATTGGAAATTGCTGGCAGTATTTTTCATATAAATTGAATTAAATAGGTCCTGTACACTCAAATGTAATGAGACAACCATTCAATTCAGACAGATTGTAACTGTATTTGATCTCTCCTCTCCACAGAAAGATCTAGGCCAGCAGTTTAAAAAGGAGGTACATATCAGAAATCTCCCATCTCTCTTTAAGAAGCCCAAGCCTGGTTCCTATGTGAATCTCCCCCTCTCACTCTCTCTCTCTCTTCTCTCTCTCTACTCTCTCTCTCTCTTCCTATCTCTCTCTCTCTCTCTCTCTACTCTCTCTCTCTCTACTCTCTCTCTCTCTCTCTCTCTCTCTCTCTCTCTACTGTCTCTCTACTCTCTCTCTACTCTCTCTCTCTCTACTCTCTCTCTCTCTCTCTACTGTCTCTCTACTCTCTCTCTCTACTCTCTCTCTCTCTCTCTCTACTCTCTCTCTCTCTACTCTCTCACTCTCTCTCTCTCTCTCTCTGCATGCTGGGAGTGATTGGTGCATGCTGGGAATTGTTTGAGTGAAGGAGTGCGTGTGTTGTGGAGAGTTAGATATTCACAACTTTTTTTCGGTTTGCTATGCTCTGCTATGCTATGCTTCTGTGCATGATTAAGGTTATTATTTTTGTTGTTGTGGTAGAATTAAGTATTTTGTTTTTCGTATCTTAATTACCCTGATTTTGGCGGGGATGGCAGCCCGAATGGGGATGCCGTCCCTGTCACTTCGGCACGGCTTTAGGTGTGTTACTGAAGCTGCTGTCACGGTGGAGGAGTTTCTGGTCGCCGTAGGAGAGAAGGTGGGATATGAGAATATTGCTTATGCATCCCGGATGAATAAAGCTGTGGTGGTATTTCTTAAAGAAGAGTGTCTAGTTGATCGGATGGTTGAGCATGGTGTACTTCTTAAAGAAGAGTGTCTGGTTGATCGGATGGTTGAGCATGGTGTACTTCTTAAAGAAGAGTGTCTAGTTGATCGGATGGTTGAGCATGGTGTACTTCTTAAAGAAGAGTGTCTGGTTGATCGGATGGTTGAGCATGGTGTACTTCTTAAAGAAGAGTGTCTAGTTGATCGGATGGTTGAGCATGGTGTACTTCTTAAAGAAGAGTGTCTAGTAGATCGTATGGTTGAGCATGGTGTACTTCTTAAAGAAGAGTGTCTAGTTGATCGTATGGTTGAGCATGGTGTACTTCTTAAAGAAGAGTGTCTAGTAGATCGGATGGTTGAGCATGGTGTACTTCTTAAAGAAGAGTGTCTAGTTGATCGTATGGTTGAGCATGGTGTACTTCTTAAAGAAGAGTGTCTAGTTGATCGTATGGTTGAGCATGGTGTACTTCTTAAAGAAGAGTGTCTAGTTGATCGTATGGTTGAGCATGGTGTACTTCTTAAAGAAGAGTGTCTAGTTGATCGGATGGTTGAGCATGGTGTACTTCTTAAAGAAGAGTGTCTAGTTGATCGGATGGTTGAGCATGGTGTACTTCTTAAAGGAATGTTTATTCAAGTTACGCCGCTTTTTTCTCCGTCAACAAGGGTAACGATTTCAAATGTACCACCGTTTATTCCTAATGAGCTATTGGAGCGTGAGTTATTGCGCTTTGGGAAGTTCGCCAGTTCAATTAAGGTTGTCCCGTTGGGTTGCAAACACCCGGCGTTGAAACAGGTAATGTCATTTCGGCGACAGGTGTTTATGTTTTTGGACTCACCGGAGCAAACTTTAGAGTTATCGTTTAAAATCAGGATGAATGGACTCTACAAACTGTGGACAAAGAGAATCAGAATATTCTGTCATGGACTGAACCCTGCTAACTGTTCAGAAATATTTATCCAAATAATGTGTCTGTCTGCCTTGATCGAGAAAACGGGACAATGTGTCTGAAGATGATAAAGATGATGGTTATTGTCCTTCAAGAGGACATGACTGTTGCCATAAACCCTGCAGGTTGTAAATGGTAACAACACATTGCATTTACACAGCTCATATCCTCACTAGCACAACACATTTAACTTACATTGTGTTTTGGTATCTCCTCTAACGTGGGCCATCCACCTGGCTGCTAAACATAGAGATTGATAGAAGACTCATCTTTATATCTATGTCATTATAGCGTCTGACAGCTTTGAGAATTGAGGCTACAACACATAGTTTTAAGTAGTCAACTGGGTGGAGATTCCTATTTTAAAATGGTGGATGATACCCATGATGAGTCCTCTATCTATCTCTACGGTGCTAAACAACAGCAGCAATTTTGTGCCAGAAGAACCTGAATGGAATCCAGTGAGCATTTCTGAGGTGGGAGACTTCAGAGTATCTGTATAAGGAGAGCTGTCATCAAGTCAAGGTTTTGTACAGAATCATTACTCTGTTGATGGATGAAGTAGAACTGTCATTAATGTGACTTTATGTTTGTTTGTTCTTGTTCTCCCAGCTATGAACTGATGAGAAACCAGCACTACATTCCTCTTAGGTTAAAGGGATAGTTGGCTGCAACAAGTTTTATCAGACATTATTGTTTGTAATAACTGACTGACTAGGGGAGAGCTCATATTTTATAAATCTGTTTTGAAGGTGACATTATATACATGTGAAAATATCTACAAGCCTCAATCAGGGGACAAACTATTTAAAATTGTAGTGTTTTTTCTATTTTGCTGTTTTTAGACAAAAGTAGACTAGAAAGTCAATTTAAATGGTTGATTTTACCATTTGCTGTGTTATGCAATGGTCTACAAATATAAGGATTATTTAGAAAATGTTCTAGCCGTGTTGTAAACATTTTTTATTTACAGTTAGAGAGAATAAAACATACAGGACAAAAGTGCTCAGTGTCTAAATCCACTGTCATTGGTCCTGTTTGTACTTGGGTGCATGTTAAATATTCAAACGGGATGTGAGGATATTGAAACTCCACCCCCGAGTCACATGATGACTAAAGTTCATGTCAGTGCTGTGACTTTAATAACTCTCCAGGACTCACGTCTGTCTGACACGCAACAACACTGGGATTTTATTTAGATAGTTCTGGAATATCAGGCTGTTAAACCAACCAATACAAGGTAATATCATCAAGATGGTGAACTTTACATGCACCTTCACTTGCTTTGAATAACGTGTCCCTTCAAGAGAGGACGTTTTTAAAAGTGAAAGTGAAAGTAACTTTCAGATCTCATACCAGGACAAGGAGTGACATCGTGTGAGAAAATGGCTTCTAGTTTGTCTCTCCCAGAGGAGGATTTCTCCTGTACGGTGTGCCTTGACATCTTTAAGGATCCTGTCATGTTGTCATGCAGCCACAGCTTCTGCCAAGCCTGTCTAAAGGAATGCTGGAAAGACAAGGAATCTCGGGAATGTCCACTTTGCAGGAGACGATCGTCTAAGGATCATCCCCTTG
This sequence comes from Oncorhynchus kisutch, assembly GCF_002021735.2. NCBI lineage: Eukaryota > Metazoa > Chordata > Actinopteri > Salmoniformes > Salmonidae > Oncorhynchus > Oncorhynchus kisutch. The sequence goes on along the minus strand of NC_034198.2, from coordinate 32,317,772 downwards.
CAAACCTTTCTCTAAAGAACCTGTGTGAGGCCTTACGGGAAAGGAGACAGACCGATCCAACCACAGGGTCCAAGGTGTTCTGCAGTCAACACAGTGAGAAACTCTGTTCTGTCTGTTCTGTCTGGAGGATAAAGAGCCCATCTGTTTGGTGTGTCAGGTCTCAAGGAAACATGAAGATCATGACTGTATCCCTGTAGATGAGGCTGTACAGGATCACAAGGTAGGAGGAAGATTCTGATAGAAAATATGTGATACAGCAATACTCAAACAATGAACATGAAGTTATCAATGTTTTATTAATGAGTCTGACTCATTTAGATAATAGATGTTCTACACATTGTGTTGACTGAATAATTGTGAATTTCAGATTCTGATACATTATAAATCACTGTTTGGTATGAAATTGAAGTGTTTGAGATCCTGAGTGAAAACGTATAGTGTATCTCTGACCATGAAACTTAAAACAAATGACTCTGCAGTGATAGAGATAAACTGTACAGTTACAGGTTTACTTTCATTGTCATGAATGAAAGATGAATCTTTCCCTGGAGGCAGAACTGAGTGATTTCCACTAGATGAGCCAGCTGCAATGGCAAAATTGTTTTAAAAATGAATTAAAACAAACATTTGCTTTTTGGTCTTAGTTTGAGGTTAAGGTTAGACATTATAGTCAGCAGTGTGGTTAAGGTTAGTCATTATAGTCAGCAGTGTGGTTAAGGTTAGACATTAGAGTAATCAGTGTGGTTAAGGTTAGACATTAGAGTAATCAGTGTGGTTAAGGTTAGGCATTAGAGTAATCAGTGTGGTTAAGGTTAGACATTAGAGTAATCAGTGTGGTTAAGGTTAGACATTAGAGTAATCAGTGTGGTTAAATCAAATCAAATCAAATGTATTTATATAGCCCTTCGTACATCAGCTGATATCTCAAAGTGCTGTACAGAAACCCAGCCTAAAACCCCAAACAGCAAGCAATGCAGGTGTAGAAGCACGGTGGCTAGGAAAAACTCCCTAGAAAGGCCAATACCTAGGAAGAAACCTAGAGAGGAACCAGGCTATGTGGGGTGGCCAGTCCTCTTCTGGCTGTGCCGGGTGGAGATTATAACAGAACATGGCCAAGATGTTCAAATGTTCATAAATGACCAGCATGGTCGAATAATAATAAGGCAGAACAGTTGAAACTGGAGCAGCAGGACAGTCAGGTGGAAGTTGAAACTGGAGCAGCAGCATGGCCAGGTGGACTGGGGACAGCAAGGAGTCATCATGTCAGGTAGTCCTGGGGCATGGTCCTAGGGCTCAGGTCAGTTGAAACTGGAACAGCAGCATGGCCAGGTGGACTGGGGACAGCAAGGAGTCATCATGTCAGGTAGTCCTGGGGCATGGTCCTAGGGCTCAGGTCCTCCGAGAGAGAGAAAGAAAGAGAGAAGGAGAGAATTAGAGAACGCACACTTAGATTCACACAGGACACCGAATAGGACAGGAGAAGTACTCCAGATATAACAAACTGACCCCAGCCCCCCGACACATAAACTACTGCAGCATAAATACTGGAGGCTGAGACAGGAGGGGTCAGGAGACACTGTGGCCCCATCCGAGGATAGGTTAGACATTAGAGTAATCAGTGTGGTTAAGGTTAGGGTTAGGTTTAAAATCAGATTTTATGACGTTGTGGCTGTGCCAGCTAGTGACCACTCCGTAGAGCTGCCTCCAGAACACGATTCATGACATAAAAACGTTAAGTTGCAGTGAAGACACGTTCTCTCCTATAAAGAGAGTCCAGAGGTTGTCTCCTCAGTGAGGTTCTGTCTCATTCCAGGAGGAACTCCAGACTGACCTGAAGCCCTTACAGGAGAAGCTGAAGATCTTTAATAAAGTTAAACAAACCTGTGATCAAACTGCAGTGCACATTAAGGTTCGTATAAATTATGTAAAGTTACAATAGTACAAGATGTATTGTTTCAATTGTAGCCTACATGTAGGATTTAATTCTGATAATAATTGTAGAATGATGTATTCTTCTCACTGTCTCCAGAGCCAGGCCCAGCACACAGAGAAGCAGATTAAGGCGGAGTTTGAGAGACTTCACCAGTTTCTACGAGAGGAAGAGGAGGCCAGGATAGCTGCTCTGAAAGAGGAAGAGAAGCAGAAGAGTCAGAAGATGAAGGAGAAGATTGAGCAGATGAACAGAGAGATATCATCACTTTCAGACACAATCAGAGCCATAGAGGGGGAGCTGAAAGATGAAGACATCTCATTCCTGCAGGTAAGGACGGCTCTCTCTCAGACATACATTATAAATGAACTCAAAGATGTATAGATAAATCAATAATATTGATGACTATATACTCTACTTTCCAGAACTTCAGGACCACGAAGAAAAGGTAAGTGATCTGCTTCTCATCTCTCTTCTCTGTGGTTGTGAACCCAACCCCACAGACAGTCTGACTCCTGAATGTTATTCCAGAGCCCAGTGCACAATGCCAGATCCACAGCTGGTGTCAGGGGGGCTGATAGATGTGGCCAAACACCTGGGAAACCTGAAGTTCAGAGTCTGGGAGAAGATGAAGGAGATCATCAAACACAGTGAGTACTGGATAGGAGAGGACATGATCTAGAATAATGTAAGATAGATTTAATTAAGTAGTCTGTTTGAAGTAGTATTGTTAGTGTATATGAAAAGAGACTACATGGTATAATGTGTGGAATATCTCTTTGTTCTGAAGCTCCTGTGATTCTGGATCCCAACACTGCATCCTCCTGGCTCTGTCTGTCTGATGATCTGACCAGTGTGAGTCAAACTGACCCAGAGCAGCAGGTCCCTGACAGCCCTGAGAGATTCATGAAGTATGCAGATATTCTGGGCTCTAAGGGGTTCAGCTCAGGTAAACACAGCTGGGAGGTGGAGGTGGGGGATCATCCTGACTGGATTATGGGCGTGGCTAAAGAGTCAGTTGACAGGAAGGGGGAGCGGCATGCATCACCAAAGAATGGAGTCTGGGCTATACGGCAGGATAGTGGTAAGTATGCTAATGGAAAGGGAGAGACCCTCCTCCTGAAGAAGAAACCCCAGAGGATCAGAGTTCAGCCCGACTACGACCAGGGGGAGGTGTCCTTCTACGACTCCATAGACATGACACTCATCTACACTTATAAAGACACATTCACTGAGACTCTCTACCCGTACTTCTATATTGATTCAGCTGGTGATGTGAAAAGCACTGGTGTTCAGATCTGCCAATCAGAGGTGTCTCTGACAGTGATGTCATCCCAATGAGGTTGTGTGTGTGTTGTTGTTGTGGGTGAAATTACTAGATTATAATGGTTATCAAATGGTTGTTTTCTGGAGTAGAATGGTGTTTTAGAACTCTCGTCTGTGTGTGTTCTTCTGAGTTGGACCTCTGGGACTTAATGCTGACCGTAGATTTACCATCCATTCATGTGAGGGAGATTGCTCCGGTTTGACTGGAAGGTACCAGGGATAGATGGCTCGGGTATAGATACTTATGAGAGGAACCCTGTTTTGGGGACCAGACCCTGGTTTACTCACAATGAGAACAGTCTTTACAGCAGATACTGTCTGCTGTTAATTATTAATACATTTAATATGAATCCAAACCTTGTGACACATTCCACACATCTGTTGTTTATCATGTAGACTAAGGGGGTGTATCTTTGCTATAAAAGGTCTTTGTATCCTTTGTCTCAGGGCTCTCAACCCAACAGTCACCATGTTGGGTCGACCAGCCATCGTTATTGCTCTGTGCTTTCGTTATTACAAGTTTATAATAAAGTAATATCCTTATTGATGATAGACCTTGTCGCTCTTCATTATTGATTAGAATTTCCACTACATTGTGTGTGTGTGTGTGTGTGTGTGTGTACCTTATCAGCAACTTGTAGCCTTTCCCCACAAATGTTCTGTCCCCCTCCTGGGCTCACCATCTAGTCAGTGAGGAAGTAAGATGGGCAGGGCAGTAACTACATATGAGGACATCTCCAGTAGGTCCAGACCTCTGTTATGTTTTCTAATGAAACACTCAGTCAGGGTCTCAACTTACTAAACAAATGCAGTAAATGTATAGTAATGTAAAATGACCTACAACATCTGACACCCCTCCTCCCTGCCCTGACCTCTGGGGGGCCCCATTGATTCTGTTAGTCACTCTCACTCAGATTATCATTAGTAACGTGACATAAGTCATAACAACATGTGTAGATCAACTGAAAGGGCAGCAGTAGACTGGTGACTCCAGGAACAAGAAACACATTGGACAGAGAGGAGAAAGAGAACATCAGCTTTAGTGGTCAGTACTATACACCACTACACCTCTACATAGATAACCCTGTGTGTAGAGGGGTCAGTACTATACACCTCTACATAGATAACCCTGTGTGTAGAGGGGTCAGTATTATACACCACTACACCTCTACATAGATAACCCTGTGTGTAGAGGGGTCAGTACTATACACCCCTTGATAGATAACCCTGTGTGTAGAGGGGTCAGTATTATACACCACTACACCTCTACATAGATAACCCTGTGTGTAGAGGGGTCAGTACTATACACCACTACACCTCTCCATAGATAACCCTGTGTGTAGAGGGGTCAGTACTATACACCTCTCCATAGATAACCCTGTGTGTAGAGGGGTCAGTATTATACACCACTACACCTCTCCATAGATAACCCTGTGTGTAGAGGGGTCAGTACTATACACCTCTCCATAGATAACCCTGTGTGTAGAGGGGTCAGTACTATACACCTCTCCATAGATAACCCTGTGTGTAGAGGGGTCAGTACTATACACCTCTCCATAGATAACCCTGTGTGTAGAGGGGTCAGTACTATACACCTCTCCATAGATAACCCTGTGTGTAGAGGGGTCAGTACTATACACCTCTCCATAGATAACACTGTGTGTAGAGGGTTCAGTACTATACAAAACTACACCTCTCCATAGATAACCCTATGTGTAGAGGGGTCAGATCTATACACCACTATACCTCTCCATAGATAACACTGTGTGTAGAGGGGTCAGTACTATACACCTCTCCATAGATAACCCTGTGTGTAGAGGGGTCAGTACTATAAACTACTACACCTCTCCATAGATAACCCTGTGTGTAGAGGGGTCAGTACTATAAACCTATCCATAGATAACCCTGTGTGTAGAGGGGTCAGTACTATAAACTACTACACCTCTCCATAGATAACCCTGTGTGTAGAGGGGTCAGTACTATAAACTACTACACCTCTCCATAGATAACCCTGTGTGTAGAGGGGTCAGTACTATACACCTCCCCATATATAACCCTGTGTGTAGAGGGGTCAGTGCTATACACCTCTCCATAGATAACCCTGTGTGTAGAGGGGTCAGTACTATACACCTCTCCATAGATAACCCTGTGTGTAGAGGGGTCAGTACTGTATACCTCTCCATAGATAACCCTGTGTGTAGAGGGGTCAGTACTATACACCTATCCATAGATAACCCTGTGTGTAGAGGGGTCAGTCCTATAAACTACTACACCTCTCCATAGATAACCCTGTGTGTAGAGGGGTCAGTACTATACACCTCTCCATAGATAACCCTGTGTGTAGAGGAGTCAGTACTATACACCTCTCCATAGATAACCCTGTGTGTAGAGGGGTCAGTACTATACACCTCTCCATAGATAACCCTGTGTGTAGGGGGGTCAGTACTATACACCTCTACATAGATAACCCTGTGTGTAGAGGGGTCAGTACTATACACCTCTCCATAGATAACCCTGTGTGTAGAGGGGTCAGTACTGTATACCACTACACCTCTCCATAGATAACCCTGTGAGTAGAGGGGTCAGTACTGTGTGTGTGTGTGTGTGTGTGTGTGTGTATGTGTGTGTGTGTGTGTGTGTGTGTGTGTGTGTGTGTGTGTGTGTGTGTGTGTGTGTGTGTGTGTGTGTGTGTGTGTGTGTGTGTGTGTGTGTGTGTGTGTGTGTGTGTGTGTTTTGGTGTGTGTAAAGGCCAGAGGAGGCTTCTCATGACAGATGTTTGGTCTAGATTCCTATCTTTTGCTGATGAAGTCAATTTGAGGACCTTGGCTTCATTCTCAGCTGTCAGATGGAATTATTTTAAGATGGTCAAACTATGGATCATTTAACTATTTGATTTATAATGACATTTAAAAAATATTTCTCTTACCGGTGGGGTCACATTAGTTTGTTGCCTAAACGGTTTGGACGCTACATGCAGAAGTTGCCATATCCACGGTTCAGACTTCAGACGAGTCCCCTGACAAAACGGAGACCACCATCGTGTCTCTCTTCTCTCTCTCTTTCTGCATATTGCTCCTCTCTCTATGGGACAGCTTTGTCTCTTCATACATCCTCTCTCTCACTCTCTGTATCCCTACGACTCTCTGTCCTCTACATCCCTCTCTTCTCTCCTGCATCCTGTATCCTGGCCTGTGACTCTCACAGCTGTCACTTCCATATGCTGTGGAATCTGGTTATGCTGACACTCTCAACTAGACCTCTAGTTACCTGCCTGTTATACTTTGGGGTGGCAGGTGGTTAGAGTGTTAGATTAGTAAACGGAAGGTTGTAAGAGCAAATCCCTGAGTTGACAAGGTAAACATCTGTTGTTCTGCTCCTGAAAAAGGCAGTTAACCCACTGGTCCTAGGACATCATTGAAAATAATAATTTATTCTTAACTGACTTGCCAGGTTAAATAAAGGTCAAATTAAATAAATAAAAATACAGTCCCTGGTTGAATTTACAGGGACATTTAACCAACAGAGTTAACAGAATGATCAACCATTAAACTGTGTTTGGAGGCAACAGACTGACAGGCAGATGGACAGACGTGACACAGTACTGGTTTTAAGGTTGAAGGTTGGGGGTCTGCTCTGTTCATTTGTTTCTAATGAGGATCAGTGTTCATTAAGGATGTTACGGATACAAGTATCCTGTGTGCATCCTGTGAGTGTGTTTCTTTTCTCTTCTTCTCCCCTCACAGGTGAATATCATCACTTCCCAATCAGTCACCAATCAGAAGAAACACCTCCTCCTGTTTCCTACCCAATCACCGTTCCTTTCCCTTGGTTTAAAAACCCTGTCAGTTGTTTGCTGTGGAGCTCAATCTCTCTGTAAAAGCCATGTCAGTAGGTCTCTGTTTCACACTCGCTTTATGTATTGACCTCTCTTTTGTTTGAGCAACTACATAGCACTTTGTCCTCACCTGTGAGTATTGTTTTTGGTTATGGTGTTTGTTTGCTGGTGGGAAAAGGGGGAACCAAGATAAGTCGCCCATGGGCATACACTACCCGTAGGTAAACTTAGTTAAATACACTAGTTAGAACTGGGCGGACCACCCACTGTATTTTTGGTTAGTTAGCTGTTGTTGAACTGGGCTAGTCTAGCTTAGGGGTGTTTTTGAATACTTATTGTTTCTTTCCTTTGGTCCAGCTCAGCCCCTTTTCCTGCTTCCCCCCCCCCCCCATTACTGTGTGTTCATTAATAAACCCTGAGTTTGACGGTAGATTTAAGTTGTCGTGGTTGTTTCGTTCTCACTTTTTACTTTTTCACTATAATTTGCATGAGTTATGTTACGGGTCTCGTTACCATCCCCCCCCTAGACTGTCGGGGCAAAAGGGATTCGTAACAGGAAAACAGTTGTTACTGAAATGAGCAGCTTGTCCCCACAGTGAGGATCTCTGAGCTCTACCTCCATCACTGTGTCCTGTCCTGCAGCCCAAACAGGTCCACAACAAATGGCTCTGCAGCTACAATCACTGCTTCTCTGGCTCTCTACCCAACACATAGGAGTGTGTGTGTTTCTTAAATGCACCATGTGTGTTAGCATGTGGATTCATGTGCACATTTGTGTAGCTGTTTATATGTACTGTATATGTACATATGAACATGTGTGTTGTCATCTGTTCTTGTGTGAGCATCAGGTGAGTGTGTTTGATTTGAATCCATCCCACTCTCAGATTCCAGTTCTGGTAATAATAATTATGCTCAATTCAAACAAGGTCTTTCAACATCCAATCTGCTTTCCTTCCCTCCTCATCTGTCTAGTCCTGGGAACTCAACAGGAGGCAGGAATAAATATAATGACTTTTTCACTGTTTATTCTTCTCTGCTGCTGAGATATAGAGTTGTGGACCAGTGCTGTGTGAGACCGGTGATGTGTATGAAATGGGCTCCCCCAAAGGTATACTGAACCAGGAAGTATTTACAGGTGGCCACTGCGCCTAGATGAGCTAAGGAAAGATTAGTCAACGATGTCATCAGTCTTCAAGATTCTCCAGGAAGTGTGTTGGAACTAGGAACCAATCTTTAATAGAAATAAATGCAACCCTCACTCCACTTCTCAGTGCTGGAGCCCAGCTCTGCCCACAAGGTGGGAGAGAAGAAGATGAAGGACCAGTTCAAGAAGCTCATCACTGGCACTGTGGGGGTAATACAACCTCCCACCACTAGATGGGGGTGTTCTTCAACTTATGTTTTCTGCAAAGAAGACCTAGAATTATTTAATAACAAAATAATGTCTGAAATGTGACTGTTGAAATGGATATTACTTACAGGATATAAGTTACACTTATATTAGTAAATGCTGGCAGTATTTTTCGTATAAATTGAATTACATAGGTCCTGTACACTCAAATGTAATGAGACAACCATTCAATCCAGACAGATTGTAACTGTATTTGATCTCTCCTCTCCACAGAAAGCTCTGGGCCAGCAGTTTAAAAAGGAGGTACATATCAGAAATCTCCCATCTCTCTTAAAGAAGCCCAAGCTGGAGAAAAGGGACATTGTGGAGCCCAGTGAGACTGGATCTCTAGCAGCTCTCTTCTCCCCAACACAGGACAACATCTAGGAGAACATAACAGCACAGAGAGGCTCTCAGACTGGACTAACACACACACACACACACTTTCTACCCTCCCCAGTGGAATTTTACTCCTGAAGGATTGGTTCATCAAGGGTACAACGTCTCTATCCTATTGGTCAACAGTAGGATTAATGGACTCTACAAACTGTGGACAAAGAGAATCAGAATATTCTGTTATGGACTGAACCCTGCTTACTGGTCATACATATTTATCCAAATAATGTGTCTGTCTGCCTTGATCGAGAAAATGGGACAATGTGTCTGAAGATGATGGTTATTGTCCTTCAAGAGGACATGACTGTTGCCATAAACCCTGAAGGTTTAAATGGTAACAACGAACTGCATTTACACAGCTCATATCGTCACTAGTACTAGGAGATAGGCAGCAACTACTGTAACTCAAGTTTATGTGCTGCCTACCTGTCTGTTTCCCATTAATTTGGTTTTGAGACCTGCCCATTTCTCCAAATGCTCCAAATGAAATACACTGAAGATGCCATAAAAACATTGACTCTCCAAGTTACATAAACAAGCAGACAAAGATTTTTCTTTTAAATGACCCTTATAAATCTCCTCACCCTGTCAATGATGGATAGTTCTTTCACTTGACCATGTTTTATTCATTCACTCAATATTAAGGCAAAAACTATCTGTACTTGTTCAGAGAACAAATATTTAAGACACTCGTACTGTTTAGACTTTTCTGCTTTTAAATAAAAAAGACTTTTAAGTCAATTGAAATGGCAGATGTTATAATTTATGTTATAACATGGATTAGAAATATAAAGATGATTTTAGTAATGTTGTTGATGGTAAAGCTGTGCAGGTCAATAATACTAGTTTACAGAGAGAATTAAACATACAGGACAGAAGTCCTCTGTCATTGGCCCTGTTTGTTCTTGGGTGCAGGTTAAATATTCAAACAGGTATTCCCAGGTTCACAGTAAACTCCACCCCCGAGTCACATGATGACTAAAGTTCATGTCAGTGCTGTGACTTTAATAACTCTCCAGGACTCACGTCTGTCTGACACGCAACAACACTGGGATTTTATTTAGATAGTTCTGGAATATCAGGCTGTTAAACCAACCAATACAAGGTCATATCATCAAGACGGTGAACTTTACATTCAGCTTAATTTACATTTGAATGTGTCCGTTTAAGAGATTAATTTGTTAAAAGTGAAAGTAACTTTCACATCTCATACCAGGACAGGGAGTGACATCGTGTGAGAAAATGGCTTCTAGTTTGTCTCTCCCAGAGGAGGATTTCTCCTGTACGGTGTGCCTTGACATCTTTAAGGATCCTGTCATGTTGTCATGCAGCCACAGCTTCTGCCAAGCCTGTCTAAAGGAATGCTGGAAAGACAAGGAATCTCGGGAATGTCCAGTTTGCAGGAGACGATCGTCTAAGGATCATCCCCATACAAACCTTTCTCTAAAGAACCTGTGTGAGGCCTTACGGGAAAGGAGACAGACAGATCCAACCACAGGGTCCAAGGTGCTCTGCAGTCAACACAGTGAGAAACTCAGTCTGTTCTGTCTGGAGGATAAAGAGCCCATCTGTTTGGTGTGTCAGGTCTCAAGGAAACATAAAGATCATGACTGTATCCCTGTAGATGAGGCTGTACAGGATCACAAGGTAGGAGGAAGATTCTGATAGAAAATATGTGATACAGCAATACTCAAACAATGAACATGAAGTTATCAATGTTTTATTAATGAGTCTGACTCATTTAGATAATAGATGTTCTACACATTGTGTTGACTGAATAATTGTGAATTTCAGATTCTGATACATTATAAATCACTGTTTGGTATGAAATTGAAGTGTTTGAGATCCTGAGTGAAAACGTATAGTGTATCTCTGACCATGAAACTTAAAACAAATGTCTCTGCAGTGATAGAGATAAACTGTACAGTTACAGGTTTACTTTCATTGTCATGAATGAAATATTAATCTTTCCCTGGAGGCAGAACTGAGTGATTTCCACTAGATGAGCCAGCTGCAATGGCAAAATTGTTTCAAAAATGAATTTAAACAAACATTTGCTTTTTGGTTTATATAGTTATATATATTATAGTTAGCAGTGTGGTTAAGGTTAGACATTAGAGTAATCAGTGTGGTTAAGGTTAGACATTAGAGTAATCAGTGTGGTTAAGGTTAGACATTAGAGTAATCAGTGTGGTTAAGGTTAGACATTAGAGTAATCAGTGTGGTTAAGGTTAGACATTAGAGTAATCAGTGTGGTTAAGGTTAGGCATTAGAATAATCAGTGTGGTTAAGGTTAGACATTAGAGTAATCAGTGTGGTTAAGGTTAGGCATTAGAATAATCAGTGTGGTTAAGGTTAGACATTAGAGTAATCAGTGTGGTTAAGGTTAGGCATTAGAATAATCAGTGTGGTTAAGGTTAGACATTAGAGTAATCAGTGTGGTTAAGGTTAGGGTTAGGTTTAAAATCAGATTTTATGACGTTGTGGCTGTGCCAGCTAGTGACCACTCCGTAGAGCTGCCTCCAGAACACGATTCATGACATAAAAACGTTAAGTTGTTGTTCTCTCCTATAAAGAGAGTCCAGAGGTTGTCTCCTCAGTGAGGTTCTGTCTCATTCCAGGAGGAACTCCAGACTGACCTGAAGCCCTTACAGGAGAAGCTGAAGATCTTTAATAAAGTTAAACAAACCTGTGATCAAACTGCAGTGCACATTAAGGTTCGTATAAATTATGTAAAGTTACAATAGTACAAGATGTATTGTTTCAATTGTAGCCTACATGTAGGATTTAATTCTGATAATAATTGTAGAATGATGTATTCTTCTCACTGTCTCCAGAGCCAGGCCCAGCACACAGAGAAGCAGATTAAGAAGGAGTTTGAGAAACTTCACCAGTTTCTACGAGAGGAAGAGGAGGCCAGGATAGCTGCTCTGAAAGAGGAAGAGAAGCAGAAGAGTCAGAAGATGAAGGAGAAGATTGAGCAGATGAACAGAGAGATATCATCACTTTCAGACACAACCAGAGCCATAGAGGGGGAGCTGAAAGATGAAGACATCTCATTCCTGCAGGTAAGGACGGCTCTCTCTCTGACATACATTATAAATGAACTCAAAGATATATTGATGAATCAATGATATTGATGACTATACTCTCTACTTTCCAGAACTTCAAGACCACGAAGGAAAGGTAAGTGATCTGCTTCTCGTCTCTCTCTTCTCTGTGGTTGTGACCCCAACCCCACAGACATTCTGACTCCTGAATGTTATTCCAGAGCCCAGTGCACATTGCCAGATCTACAGCTGGTGTCAGGGGGGCTGATAGATGTGGCCAAACACCTGGGAAACCTTAAGTTCAGAGTCTGGGAGAAGATGAAGGAGATCATCAAACACAGTGAGTACTGGATAGGAGAGGACATGATCTAGAATAATGTAAAATAGATTTAATTAAGTAGTATTCTTAGTGTATATGAAAAGAGACTACATGGTATAATGTGTGGAATATCTCTTTGTTCTGAAGCTCCTGTGATTCTGGATCCCAACACTGCATCCTCCCGTCTCTCTCTGTCTGATGATCTGACCAGTGTGAGTCGAACTGGCCCAAAGCATCAGCTCCCTGACAACCCAGAGAGATTCATGAAGTATCAACATGTTCTGGGCTCTAAGGGGTTCAGCTCAGGTAAACACAGCTGGGAGGTGGAGGTGGGGGACCATCCTGACTGGAACCTGGGCATGGCTAAAGAGTCAGTTGACAGGAAGGGGGAGGTGAAAGCATCACCAAAGAATGGAGTCTGGGCTATACGGCTGAGGAGTGGTAAGTATAATAATGGAAAGGGAGGGACCCTCCTCCTGAAGAAGAAACCCCAGAGGATCAGAGTTCAGCTGGACTACGACCAGGGGGAGGTGTCCTTCTACGACTCCAAAGACATGACACTCATCTACACTTATAAAGACACATTCACTGAGACTCTCTACCCGTACTTCTCTATTGGATCAGCTGGTGATGCCAAAAGCACTGGTGATGCCAAAAGCACTGGTGTTCAGATCTGCCAATCAGAGGTGTCAGCCCATGTCAGTTAAACATTCTGTATTGGTTAATTAGTCTAGTTAATCTAGCCAGCTATCTAAACTAGTCATCATGACCGAATTACTAACCGTGCATGCAGGGTACGTGCCCAGGGGCCCTGACCTCCAGGGAGACCCAATTTATTATGTTCTGTAGAATTGCATGAAATTATGTGGAAAACGACAAAATAATTGTTCTGCAAACTCATATGTTTACTTTTTGTTAATAAAACTCTTGTTCTGCAAACAGATCCCTCTGTACATATTATATTTTTCATCGTGATGCTGAGTTGATGTTTGTTAATGTGGAGCAACTAATTGTGTTTGTAGAACAATTCTAAATGTAATACATTTAGGGCCATGACTAGGGTGGTTCCTGGTCCCATCTTAAGGAAAACCTCTGGGCCCAAGGTGTGGTTGGATCACGTCTTTAGGAAAACCTCTGGGCCCTAGATGTGGTTGGTTCACCAGTTAAGGAAAACCTCTGGGCCCTAGATGTGGTTGGTTCACCAGTTAAGGAAAACCTCTGGACCCTAAATGTGGCTGGGTTAAGGAAAACCTCTGGGCCCAAGGTGTGGTTGGGTCACGACTTTTGGAAAACCTCTGGGTTCTAGATGTGGTTGGTTCACCAGTTAAGGAAAACCTCTGGACCCTAAATGTGGTTGGGTTAAGGAAAAGCTCTGGGCCCTAGATGTGGTTGGTTCACCAGTTAAGGAAAACCTCTGGACCCTAAATGTGGCTGGGTTAAGGAAAAGCTCTGGGCCCTAGATGTGGTTGGTTCACCAGTTAAGGAAAACCTCTGGGCCCTAAATGTGGCTGGGTTAAGGAAAACCTCTGGGCCCTAAATGTGGCTGGGTTAAGGAAAACCTCATCTTCTAATATTAACTATTGACTTTAGTGTAAATGTGAATAACTTGAATCCTTGTCAGAATGTCCTTTTCTAGTGTCAACGTTTACCTGTCTATGTCCCTGACAGTGTCTGCAGCATTACAACATGAAACAAGGACATGATATTGATCTGACTATTGAGCTACAGAGCTCTGTGTTAAACTGTTGTCAGTGAATGTTCTACATGCTACTGGGTCGGGGAGGACACCATGTACAACACAACGTCTGTCATTATTGGTGCTGATGTGAAGATATGAAACAAACTGACATTAAAAGATCATCAAAGAAACATCTTTATTTCCTGTCGTTATTATTGGTTGTGTGAAATACTGATCATCAACAGAGGTCATGTATTAAACTGAGATAATGTTACAGGTTTACTTTCATTGTCATGAATGAAAGATGCACACCGGTGCTGTGTGTGTGCACGTTGTATGTGTGTGTGTGTGAGACCGGTGATGTGTGTGTGTGCACGTTGTATGTGTGTGTGTGAGACCGGTGATGTGTATGAAATGAGCTCCCCCAAAGGTATACTGAACCAGGAAGTATTTACAGGCGGCCGCTGGGCCTAGATGAGATAAGGAAAGATTAGTCAACGAAGTCATCAGTCTTCAAGATTCTCCAGGAAGTGTGTTGGAACTAGGAACCAATCTTTAATGGAACGAAATGCAACCCTCACTCCAATTCTCAGTGCTGGAGCCCAGCTTTGCCCACATGGTGGGAGAGACGAAGAGGAAGGACCAGTTCAAGAAGCTCATCACTGGCACTGTGGGGGTAATACAACCTCCCACCACTAGATAAGGGTGTTCTTCCACTTATATTTTCTGCAGAGAAGACCTAGAATTATTTAATAACAAAATAATGTCTGAAATGTGTCCATCGTGACTGTTGAAATGGATATTACTTATAGGGTATAAGTTATACTTTATTGGAAATTGCTGGCAGTATTTTTCATATAAATTGAATTAAATAGGTCCTGTACACTCAAATGTAATGAGACAACCATTCAATCCAGACAGATTGTAACTGTATTTGATCTCTCCTCTCCACAGAAAGATCTAGGCCAGCAGTTTAAAAAGGAGGTACATATCAGAAATCTCCCATCTCTCTTTAAGAAGCCCAAGCCTGGTTCCTATGTGAATCTCCCCCTCTCTCACTCTCTCTCTCTACCGCTCTCTCTCTCTTCTCTCTCTCTACTCTCTCTCTCTCTTCCTATCTCTCTCTCTCTCTACTCTCTCTCTCTACTCTCTCTCTCTCTCTACTGTCTCTCTACTCTCTCTCTCTCTCTCTCTCTACTCTCTCTCTCTCTCTACTCTCTCTCTCTCTCTACTCTCTCTCTCTCTCTCTCTCTCTCTCTCTCTCTCTCTCTACTCTCTCTCTCTGCATGCTGGGAGTGATTGGTGCATGCTGGGAATTGTTTGAGTGAAGGAGTGCGTGTGTTGTGGAGAGTTAGATATTCACAACTTTTTTTCGGTTTGCTATGCTCTGCTATGCTATGCTTCTGTGCATGATTAAGGTTATTATTTTTGTTGTTGTGGTAGAATTAAGTATTTTGTTTTTCGTATCTTAATTACCCTGATTTTGGCGGGGATGGCAGCCCGAATGGGGATGCCGTCCCTGTCACTTCGGCACGGCTTTAGGTGTGTTACTGAAGCTGCTGTCACGGTGGAGGAGTTTCTGGTCGCCGTAGGAGAGAAGGTGGGATATGAGAATATTGCTTATGCATCCCGGATGAATAAAGCTGTGGTGGTATTTCTTAAAGAAGAGTGTCTGGTAGATCCTATGGTTGAGCATGGTGTACTTCTTAAAGAAGAGTGTCTGGTTGATCGTATGGTTGAGCATGGTGTACTTCTTAAAGAAGAGTGTCTGGTTGATCGTATGGTTGAGCATGGTGTACTTCTTAAAGAAGAGTGTCTGGTTGATCGTATGGTTGAGCATGGTGTACTTCTTAAAGAAGAGTGTCTGGTTGATCGTATGGTTGAGCATGGTGTACTTCTTAAAGAAGAGTGTCTGGTTGATCGGATGGTTGAGCATGGTGTACTTCTTAAAGAAGAGTGTCTAGTTGATCGGATGGTTGAGCATGGTGTACTTCTTAAAGAAGAGTGTCTAGTTGATCGGATGGTTGAGCATGGCGTACTTCTTAAAGAAGAGTGTCTAGTAGATCGGATGGTTGAGCATGGTGTACTTCTTAAAGAAGAGTGTCTAGTAGATCAGATGGTTGAGCATGGCATACTTCTTAAAGAAGAGTGTCTAGTTGATCGTATGGTTGAGCATGGTGTACTTCTTAAAGAAGAGTGTCTAGTTGATCGTATGGTTGAGCATGGTGTACTTCTTAAAGAAGAGTGTCTAGTTGATCGGATGGTTGAGCATGGCGTACTTCTTAAAGAAGAGTGTCTAGTTGATCGGATGGTTGAGCATGGTGTACTTCTTAAAGAAGAGTGTCTAGTTGATCGTATGGTTGAGCATGGTGTACTTCTTAAAGGAGAGTGTCTAGTTGATCGTATGGTTGAGCATGGTGTACTTCTTAAAGAAGAGTGTCTAGTTGATCGTATGGTTGAGCATGGTGTACTTCTTAAAGAAGAGTGTCTAGTTGATCGTATGGTTGAGCATGGTGTACTTCTTAAAGAAGAGTGTCTAGTTGATCGGATGGTTGAGCATGGTGTACTTCTTAAAGAAGAGTGTCTAGTTGATCGTATGGTTGAGCATGGTGTACTTCTTAAAGAAGAGTGTCTAGTTGATCGGATGGTTGAGCATGGTGTACTTCTTAAAGAAGAGTGTCTAGTTGATCGGATGGTTGAGCATGGTGTACTTCTTAAAGAAGAGTGTCTAGTTGATCGGATGGTTGAGCATGGTGTACTTCTTAAAGGAATGTTTATTCAAGTTACGCCGCTTTTTTCTCCGTCAACAAGGGTAACGATTTCAAATGTACCACCGTTTATTCCTAATGAGCTATTGGAGCGTGAGTTATTGCGCTTTGGGAAGTTCGCCAGTTCAATTAAGGTTGTCCCGTTGGGTTGTAAACACCCGGCATTGAAACAGGTAATGTCATTTCGGCGACAGGTGTTTATGTTTTTGGACTCACCGGAGCAAACTTTAGAGTTATCGTTTAAAATCAAGTATGACAATAGATTGTATATGGCTTATGCTAGTATGGGTAGTCAACGGTGTTTTGAGGGTGGAGATGTTGGTCATAAACGACATGCTTGCCTGAAAAGGGAGAAGGCCGAGGGAGGGGCGCAGGTGGTCATCGTAACGCCAGGGCCCTCTGATGTAGAGAGAGGTGAGCTGACAGCGGTAGAGCAGCCACAAACACCTGTTGCTGAGGAACAAGTTATCCGTGTTGAGGGCACGGGGTTGCAACTTGTATTAGAGGGAAATGTTATGCTACAGAAAAGTATTGTTGTAGAAGGTAAGGATGTATCTGAAGAGCCAGTTCCTCAGACTGGTGAGCAGGTGCCCAGTACAAGTGCTGGTATAAAGGAGGGGGTTCAGGTGGAGCTAGGCTCCCAGGTAGTGGAGGAGATGCCCACTGCGAGTAACGGGGTACAGGAGGGGGTTCATGTGGAGCTAGGCTCCCAGGGAGTGGAGGAGATGCCCACTACGAGTGCTGGGGTTCATGTAGAGCTAGGCTCCCAGGTAGTGGAGGAGATGCCCACTACGAGTAATGAGGTACAGGAGGGTTTTAATGTGGAGCTAGGCTCCCAGGTAGTGGAGGAGATGCCTAATACGAGTGCTGGGGTTCATGTGGAGCTAGGCTCCCAGATAGTGGAGGAGATGCCCACTACGAGTGCTGGGGTTCATGTGGAGCTAGGCTCCCAGTTAGTGGAGAAGATGCCCACTATGAGTAGTGATGTTCAGGTGGGGCTAGTCTCCAAGGTAGTGGAGGAGATGCTTGGTACGAGTGATGAGGTGCAAGTGGGGAGTGTTGAAAGGGATGTGGTAGAGGGGAGTCAGTTGTCTGTGGTCTCAGCTGAGGAGGATCAAGAGAAGGATATGGATATCTCTTTAGATATGACAGCTGCTGGTGAGGACTCAGTTTATGATCTAGAGGAGGTAAATGAGTTTCTGGATCAGACTTTTGGGAAACCTGTCAAATTGGCAGATTATTTTGATGTTGATAAGTTTGTGAGGTCAGCTGTGATGTTACAGAAGACGGTGGGGTTAGACCAGCTGAGTGAGAAGAAGCGGTTTCGCTTGAGGAAATTTATTACTGCTGTTGCAGCAGCAAAAGGTGGTGGGAAACGTGTTCAGGTTAAGAGAAGAAAAAAAAATTATGATGATGATCATGCTTCATAGGGTGTCTTTTTTCTCGTTGGTTTCTCTGTGGTTTCTTCTGCTTTTCTTTTCTCTTTTCTACATGGAAGTACTAAGGGTAGGTTCTCTCAATGAATGGGGGAAGGGACAGGAATTAGAGGGCTTGGGTATTAGAAGTAATAAAACAGAAAAGGCTTAATGTAGTTTTCCTACAGGAGACACATAGCGATGAGGAAAATGAGGTTGACTGGGGTATGTGGTATGGAGGGGCAGCATGTACTCAGTCATGGTACTAATTTCAGTGCTGGGGTGGCAATATTGTTTTCCTCAGGTTTAGGGGTGACTGTGGTATCTACAACAGAGATTGTCAAGGGTTTTATTGGTCAAGGTGGATGTTATGGTGTGTTATGTTTATGCTCCTAATGAGGGTACAGAGCGTATTGCTGTATTTGATCAACTAAAGGAAACCTTAAGACAGTGTGACCAAGAGGGGTGTATGGTTTTAGGGGGTGACTGGAACTGTACAGTGGATTTTACTGTTGATCACACCGCTGAAGAACCTCACCTGCGGTCAGCCACTTGCCTGGCTGGCCTATTAACTGAGTTTGAGCTTTCTGATGTGTGGAGAGTAAGGAATGCCAAAGTTAGGCAGTACACATGGCTAAAAATTAATGAAGGTCGTGTCAGTGCAGCAAGGTTAGACAGGTTGTATGTATCTGAGCAATACTGTAGTTGGGTTGGAAAGTGTGCCATTACTCCTGTGGGTTTCTCTGATCATCATATGGTTACTGTTGATATTCACTTGTCCTGTCCATGAAGGTCATCACCTTACTGGTATTTTAATGTTAAATTGTTACATGATGTCATGTTTCGTGACAGGTTTTTGTTGTTTTGGGAAAAATGGAGGGGTATAAAAGGGAATTTTGAGTCCTTGAGACAATGGTGGGAGGTTGGGAAGGCCCAAATATGAGTATTTTGTCAACAGTATACTGCTCTGTCTCAAACTGAAGTTAAAGAGACTATCAAGGCCCTTGAACAGGACATCAAATCTATTGAATTGAAGCTGCTCACTCAGAACAACCCTGGACTAGTCATGAACTTACAGAACAAGAGACATGAACTGAGGTCGTTTCTACATGAAAGATTGAAGGGTGCCTTGATTAGGTCTCGTTTCGCTTCCCTCAAGGATATGGATGCTCCTAGTGCTTAAAAAAAAAAACTAGGACAGTTGATATTTCAATGTAAACAGATGGCCTGCCTTCGTCTCCCTGATGGGAAGGTGACCACGAATGATATTGAAATGCGTCAACATGCCGTGGATTTCTACTCGTCCCTTTATAAGGCGGAGGATTGTGACTCTATGTGTACTGAACAGTTGTTACATGGTCTTCCTCAATTGGGACCTGAGCAGAGAGTCGCATTGGACGCTGACATTACACTGCAGGAGCTGTCCACAGCAGTTATGCAGCTCTCAACAGGCCGAGCCCCTGGCATCGATGGTTTACCATCTGAGTTTTATAAGCACTTTTGGGGGTCTGTTGGGGAGGATGTTTATGAAGTGCTGTGTGAATCTTTTCATGAGGGTTCTCTTCCTGTATCCTGTCAACGTGCGGTGCTTTCACTGTTGCCAAAAAAGGGGGATTTGGCTCTCATAAAAAATTGGAGACCTGTTGCTTTGCTGTGCGCAGAATATAAAATTGTTTCTAAATGTCTCTCAAACAGGTTGAAAGAGTATCTGGGATTGTTGATCCACAAGGACCAGTCCTACTGTGTACCTGATCGCTCTATTGTTGACAACTTGTTTCTGATAAGAGATGTTTTAGACATTTGTAAACTGTCTGATGTAAATGTGGGTTTACTTTCGTTGGATCAGGAGAAGGCTTTTGATCGTGTGGACCACCAGTACTTGTTTAAAACAATGAAAGCCTTTGGGTTTGGGGATGTTTTTCTGTCTTGGGTGAATTTACTGTATGCTGGAGCCTCGTGTATGGTGAAGGTGGGTGGTGGTTTAAGTTGCCCCATCCCTGTCGAAAGGGGCATCAGGCAGGGATGCCCAATTTCAGGGCAGTTCTATAGTCTGGCGATTGAACCAATGCTTTGTTTTTTAAGAGCGAAGCTTACTGGTTTCTTTGTGCCAGGTGTAATGAAGGGTCCCACGATAGCACTGTCTGCGTATGCAGATGACGTGATAGTTTTTATTACAGGGGGTGAGGATGTTAAGGTTCTCTCAAACACTTTAAAGTTGTATGAGGGGGTCTCCTCAGCTAGAGTCAATTGGGGAAGGAGTGAAGCGCTGTGGGCAGGTCATCTTCAGATGGGGTCCACTCCACGGTTACCAGGGGGGCTTCAGTGGGGCAGAGATGGAATGAAGACTTTGGGGGTTTTTCTAGGCTCCGATGTCTTTCAGAAAAAGAACTGGGAGGGTGTAGTGGAGAAAGTGTATGCCAGACTGTCAAGGTGGAAATGGGTGCTGCCCCAGCTGTCTTATAGGGGACGGGTCCTGGTAGCAAATAATCTTGCTGCTTCTACCCTGTGGCACAGACTAATGATTTTACAGCCACCAAAGCGTCTGATACAAGAGCTTCAGAGGACCCTTGTCAATTTCTTCTGGTCTGGGCAACACTGGATTAAAGCTGCAGCCCTGTACCTGCCACTGCACGAGGGTGGGCAAGGCCTGGTGGACATTTCCTCTAGGATCACGGCTTTCAGGCTCCAAGCAGCCCAGAGATTGTTGTAGAGAGACTGTTCTAGCTGGGTCGAAACAGCCTACATATTGATGAGGAGAGCGGGCTGTTTGGGCTTAGACAAGCATCTTTTCCTCTTAAAGCTGGAGGGGGGTGATTTGACTGGCCTGACTCCATTTTATGAGTCTGTTATGCAGGTTTGGAGAGTCTTTGTCAAGTCCCGTAAGGCCTGCACGCCACCAAGGATGTGGCTTTTTGAAGAGCCTCTTTTTCACAACACTGCCATCCAGTTCTGGGTTCAGCCAGCCTACGTTCATGCCTGTTAGGCGTGGGGTGTACCAAGCTGGGTCATCTGATGCGGAGCAGGAGCAGATTGGAGGAGCTGGGAGAAAGAGCGGGGATCCGATCATCTCGCCTACTGAGGAAGGTCGTCGATGAGGTCTGCGACTCCTTGCCAGTACTTCATCTGCAGTATGTGACTGACACTTCCAATTCTGATCGGTGGAAGGAGGGTCTGGATTATGTGTTCCCTGCACTGATTGTTAGTGCTGCGATGGGGGCATTTGAAAAGGACGTGGGGACGCTGCTTTCCTTCGATACCCCGGAGCTGGAGGAGTTCAAGGAGGTGGGAAAGAAGGCCATGTACAGAATATGTGTAAAGGTGTCCCATGCCTCTTCCCTGGAAGGGGTCAAATCGACGAGGTGGGCGGATGTGCTTGGTCCAGGTGCCTCTCCAAAAGGCTGTCGGCGATCATTATATAAACTGCCTATTGATAAGAGGACAGCTGACCTCCAATGGAGGATAATACATGGAGCTATAGCCACCAATATGCATCTGGTACACCTGGATCCTACTGTTGGGGAGGGGTGTCCATTCTGTGCTGAGTCTGAATCTCTGGCACATCTGTTTTTACTGTGTCCCAGGTTGGTTGGGATGATTGAACTGATCACTGATTGGTTCTCAACGTTGGGAGAGGTTTTCTCTTCCCAACTGTATATATCTGGGCCAAAGTACAGGTTCAGTCAAAAGGGTGTAGTTGTGTTGCTTAATTTTGTGTTAGGGGCAACAAAATTAGCGATATGGAAGACCCGAAAGAACAGTATTCGGGGACAGGGGTCTGTGGATGTGGTGGGAATGCTGGAGGGAATGTTGGCAGCGAGACTAAGGGTTGAGTTTGCCTATTATAAACTTGTCAACAATATCGATCTGTTTTTGAGTATATGGGGTATTCAGAGGCTGTTGAGTGTAGTTACTGTGGAGGAGGAATTGGAGTTGTGTTTTTAATTGATGTGTAACTGTGGTTTTGTATGAGTATTTATTGTGTGGTGGGCCCCCAGACTCAATAAAGAGTATTTAAAACTCTAAAACTCTCTCTCTACCTCTCTCTCTCTTCTCTCTCTCTCTCTCTCTCTCTCTTCTCTCTCTCTCTCTCTCTCTCTACCTCTCTCTCTCTCTACCTCTCTCTCTCTCTTCCAACCTCTCTCTCTTCTCTCGCTCTCTCTGCATATTGCTCCTCTCTCTATGGGACAGCTTTGTCTCTTCATACATCCTCTCTCTCACTCTCTGTATCCCTACGACTCTCTGTCCTCTACATCCCTCTCTTCTCTCCTGCCTCCTCTCTCCTGGCCTGTGACTCTCATGGCTGTCACTTCCATATGCTGTGGAATCTGGTTATGCTGACACTCTCAACTAGACCTCTAGCTACCTGCCTTTTATACTTTGGGGCAGCAGGTGGTTAGAGTGTTAGATTAGTAAACGGAAGGTTGTAAGATCGAATCATTGAGCAAGGCAGATAACCCACTGTTCCCAGGCCGTCATTGAAAATAATAATTTATTCTTAACTGACTTGCCAGGTTAAATAAAGGTCAAATGAACTAAATAAAAATACAGTCCCTGGTTGAATTTACAGGGACATTTAACCAACAGAATAACAGCATGCTCAACCATTAAACTGTGTTTTGTGGCAGACAGACAAACTGACAGGCAGATGGACAGACGTGACACAGTACTGGTTTTAAGTTTGGGGGTCTGCTCTGTTAGGGGTTCATTTGTTTCTAATGAGGATCAGTGTTCATTGAGGAAAACAGGTGTTGTTACTGAAATGAGCAGCTTGTCCCCACAGTGAGGATCTCTGAGCTCTACCTCCAACACTGTCCTCTTCTCTGTCCTGCAGCCCAAACAGGTCCACAACAAATGGCTCTGCAGCTACAATCACTGCTTCTCTGGCTCTCTACCCAACACATAGGAGTGTGTGTTTCTTAAATGCACCATGTGTGTTAGCATGTGGATTTATGTGCACATTTGTGTAGCTGTTTATATGCACTGTATATGTACATATGAACATGTGTGTTGTCATCTGTTCTTGTGTGAGCATCAGGTGAGTGTGTTTGATTTGAATCCATCCCACTCTCAGATTCCAGTTCTGGTAATAATAATAATATTAATAATAATACAAATGTGTAATCATAATAATAAGCGTAACAATAATAACAATAATAATTTCAATCATATTAATAATAACAATAATAACAATAATAATAAGACTAACAATAATTATAATAATATTAATTATATTCATTATAATAATAATAATATGACTAATAGTAATAATAATAATATTAATAATAATTATGCTCAATTCAAACCAGGTCTTTCAATATACAATCTGCTTTCCTTCCCTCCTCATCTCTGTTTAGTCCTGGGAATTCAACAGGAGGCAGGAATAAATATAATTACTTTATCACTGTTTATTCTTCTCTGCTGCCGGTCGTGGACCGGTGGTGTGTGTGTGTGAGACTGGTGGTGTGTGTGTGTGAGACTGGTGATGTGTGATGTACACGTTGTATGTGTGTGTGTGTGAGACTGGTGGTGTGTGTGTGTGAGACTGGTGGTGTGTGTGTGTGCGCATTGCATGTGTGTGTGTGTGAGACTGGTGGTGTGTGTGTGTGCGCGTTGTATGTGTGTGTGTGTGTGAGACTGGTGGTGTGTGTGTGCGCGTTGTATGTGTGTGTGTGAGACAGGTGATGTGTATGAAATGGGCTCCCCCAAAGGTATACTGAACCAGGAAGTATTTACAGGCGGCCACTGGGCCTAGATGAGATAAGGAAAGATTAGTCAACGATGTCATCAGTCTTCAAGATTCTCCAGGAGAGGAGAGGAGAGAAGAAGAGGAAACATATTAGTGACCCCTGACTGTCTGAGCAGGTCATGATGACTCAGATCTCCAGCATCAATCTGGAGGCTGTGGACCAGAACGACCAGCGGCTGCTGGAGCCCATTTAGGAACTAAATGCAACCCTCACTCCAATTCTCAGTGCTGGAGCCCAGCTCCGCCCACAAGGTGGGAGAGAAGAAGAGGATGGACAAGTTCAAGAAGCTCATCACTGGCACTGTGGGGGTAATACAACCTCCCACCACTAGATGGGGGTGTTCTTCCACTTATATTTTCTGCAGAGAAGACCTAGAATTATTTAATAACAAAATAATGTCTGAAATGTGTCCATCGTGACTCTTGAAATGGATATTACTTATAGGATATAAGTTATACTTTATTGGAAAATGCTGGCAGTATTTTTCAAATAAATTGAATTAAATAGGTCCTGTACACTCAAATGTAATGAGACAACCATTCAATCCAGACAGATTGTAACTGTATTTGATCTCTTCTCTCCACAGAAAGATCTGGGCCAGCAGTTTAAAAAGGAGGTACATATCAGAAATCTCCCATCTCTCTTTAAGAAGCCCAAGCTGGAGAAAAGGGACATTGTGGAGCCCAGTGAGAGTGGATCCCTAGCAGTTCTCTAGTTTTGTACAGGATTATTACTCTGTTGATGGATGAAGTAGAACTGTCATTAATGTGAATTTATGTTTGTTTGTTCTTGTTCTCCCAGCTATGAACTGATGAGAAACCAGCACTACATTCCACTTAGGTTAAAGGGATAGTTGGCTGCAACAAGTCTTGTCAGACATTATTGTTAAAAACTGACTAGTGGCTCATATTTTATTAATCTGTTTTGAAGGTGACATTGTTTCCATTTGGAACATTTCTACAAGCCTCAATCAGGGGACAAACTATTTAAAATTGTAGTGCTTTTTCTATTTTGCTGTTTTTAGACAAAAGTAGACTAGAAAGTCAATGTAAATGGTTGAATTTACCATTTGCTGTGTTATGCAATGGTCTACAAATATAAGGATTATTTAGAAAATGTTCTAGCCGTGTTGTGGGGGTAAAAAATAATAATTATAGTTAGAGAGATAAAACATATGTTAAATCTTAAGTTAATCTCAGTGCTGTAACTTTAATAACTCTCCAGGACTCACGTCTGTCTGACACGCAACAACACTGGGATTTTATTTAGATAGTTCTGGAATATCAGGCTGTTAAACCAACCAATACAAGGTCATATCATCAAGATGGTAAACTTTACATGCACCTTCACTTGCTTTGAATAACGTGTCCCTTTAAGAGAGGACGTTTTAAAAGTGAAAGTGAAAGTAACTTTCAGATCTCATACCAGGACAGGGAGTGACATCGTGTGAGAAAATGGCTTCTAGTTTGTCTCTCCCAGAGGAGGATTTCTCCTGTACGGTGTGCCTTGACATCTTTAAGGATCCTGTCATGTTGTCATGCAGCCACAGCTTCTGCCAAGCCTGTCTAAAGGAATGCTGGAAAGACAAGGAATCTCTGTCATGTCCAGTTTGCAGGAGACGATCGTCTAAGGATCAGCCCCCTATAAACCGTTCTCTAAAGAACCTGTGTGAGGCCTTACGGGAAAGGAGACAGACAGATCCAACCACAGGGTCCAAGGTGTTCTGCAGTCAACACAGTGAGAAACTCAGTCTGTTCTGTCTGGAGGATAAAGAGCCCATCTGTTTGGTGTGTCAGGTCTCAAGAAAACATAAAGATCATGACTGCATCCCTGTAGATGAGGCTGTTCAGGATCACAAGGTAGGAGGAAGATTCTGGTAGAAAATATTTTTATTTATTTCACCTTTATTTAACCAGGTAGGCTTGTTGAGAACAAGTTCTCATTTACAACTGCGAACTGGCCAAGATAGAGCATAGCAGTGTGAACAGACAACACAGAGTTACACATGGAGTAAACAATTAACAAGTCAATAACACAGTAGGAAAAAAAGAGTCTATATACATTGTTTGCAAAAGGCATGAGGAGGTAGGCGAATAATTACAATTTTGCAGATTAACACTGGAGTGATGAATGATCAGATGGTCATGTACAGGTGGAGATACTGGTGTGCGAGTTTGTTGCACTGAAAGTAAAGGGGCTGAATAATTTTGCACGCCCAATTTTTCAGTTTTTGATTTGTTAAAAAAGTTTGAAATATCCAATAAATGTCGTTCCACTTCATGATTGTGTCCCACTTGTTGTTGATTCTTCACAAAAAAATACAGTTTTATATCTTTATGTTTGAAGCCTGAAATGCGGCAAAAGGTCGCAAAGTTCAAGGGGGCCGAATACTTTCGCAAGGCACTGTACCTTCTGGAGCGCGTGCTACGGGTGGGTGTTGCCATCGTGACCAGTGAACTGAGATAAGGCGGAGCTTTACCTAGCATGGACTTGTAGATGACCTGGAGCCAGTGGGTCTGGCGACGAATATGTAGCGAGGGCCAGCCGACTAGAGCATACAGGTCGCAGTGGTGGGTGGTATAAGGTGCTTTAGTAACAAAACAGATGGCACTGTGATAAACTGCATCCAGTTTGCTGAGTAGAGTATTGGAAGCTATTTTGTAGATGACATCGCCGAAGTCGAGGATCGGTAGGATAGTCAGTTTTACTAGGGTAAGTTAGTTCGGCGTGAGTGAAGGAGGCTTTGTTGCGGAATAGAAAGCCGACTCTAGATTTGATTTTAGATTGGAGATGTTTTATACGAGTCTGGAAGGAGAGTTTACAGTCTAGCCAGACACCTAGGTACTTATAGATGTCCACATATTCTAGGTCGGAACCATCCAGGGTGGTGATGCTAGTCGGACGTGCGGGTGCAGGCAGCGGACGGTTGAAAAGCATGCATTTGGTTTTACTAGCGTTTAAGAGCAGTTGGAGGCCACGGAAGGAGTGTTGTATGGCGTTGAAGCTCGTTTGGAGGTTTGATAGCACAGTGTCCAAGGAACGGCCGGAAGTATACAGAATGGTGTCGTCTGCGTAGAGGTGGATCAGGGAATCACCCGCAGCAAGAGCAACATCATTGATATATACAGAGAAAAGAGTCAGCCCGAGAATTCAACCCTGTG
The DNA here is from genome assembly GCF_002021735.2 of Oncorhynchus kisutch. Classification (NCBI taxonomy): domain Eukaryota; kingdom Metazoa; phylum Chordata; class Actinopteri; order Salmoniformes; family Salmonidae; genus Oncorhynchus; species Oncorhynchus kisutch. The sequence goes on along the minus strand of NC_034198.2, from coordinate 32,290,757 downwards.
GCACCCCCATAGAGACTGCCAGAGGACCGGACAACATGCCCTCCGATTTGAGACATTGAACTCTGTCTGCAAAGTAGTTGGTGAACCAGGCAAGGCAGTCATTAGAAAAACCGAGGCTACTGAGTCTGCCGATAAGAATACGGTGATTGACAGAGTCAAAGCCTTGGCAAGGTCGATGAAGACGGCTGCACAGTACTGTCTTTTATCGATGGCGGTTATGATATAGTTTAGTACCTTGAGTGTGGCTGAGGTGCTCCCATGACCGGCTCGGAAACCAGATTGCAAAGCGGAGAAGGTACGGTGGGATTCGAGATGGTCAGTGACCTGTTTGTTGACTTGGCTTTTGAAGACCTTAGATAGGCAGGGCAGGATGGATATAGGTCTGTAACAGTTTGGGTCCAGGGTGTCAGCAATACTCAAACTATGGAACATGAAGTTATCAATGTTTTAATCATAGCTTTTCTGCAGATTGTGTTGACTGAATGATTGTGAAATTCAGTTTTTGATACATTCTAAATAGTCTCTGAGATCCTGAGTGAAAACAAAGGTATCTCTGAAATTAAGTCTTTAAACAAGGATATAAAGTATCTGCAGTGATAGAGGTGTGTTGTACAGACACGTTCTCTCCTATAAAGAGAGTCCAGAGGTTGTCTCCTCAGTGAGGTTCTGTCTCATTCCAGGAGGAACTCCAGACTGACCTGAAGCCCTTACAGGAGAAGCTGAAGATCTTTAATAAAGTTAAACAAACCTGTGATCAAACTGCAGTGCACATTAAGGTTCGTATAAATTATGTAAAGTTACAATAGTACAAGATGTATTGTTTCAATTGTAGCCTACATGTAGGACTTAATTCTGATAATAATTGTAGAATGATGTATTCTTCTCACTGTCTCCAGAGCCAGGCCCAGCACACAGAGAAGCAGATTAAGAAGGAGTTTGAGAAACTTCACCAGTTTCTACGAGAGGAAGAGGAGGCCAGGATAGCAGTTCTGAAAGAGGAAGAGAAGCAGAAGAGTCAGAAGATGAAGGAGAAGATTGAGCAGATGAACAGAGAGATATCTTCACTTTCAGACACAATCAGAGCCATAGAGGGGGAGCTGAAAGATGAAGACATCTCATTCCTGCAGGTAAGGACGGCTCTCTCTCAGACATACATTATAAATGAACTCAAAGATGTATAGATAAATCAATAATATTGATGACTATATACTCTACTTTCCAGAACTTCAAGACCACGAAGGAAAGGTAAGTGATCTGCTTCTCGTCTCTCTCTTCTCTGTGGTTGTGAACCCAACCCCACAGACATTCTGACTCCTGAATGTTATTCCAGAGCCCAGTGCACATTGCCAGATCTACAGCTGGTGTCAGGGGGGCTGATAGATGTGGCCAAACACCTGGGAAACCTTAAGTTCAGAGTCTGGGAGAAGATGAAGGAGATCATCAAACACAGTGAGTACTGGATAGGAGAGGACGTGATCTAGAATAATGTAAAATAGATTTAATTAAGTAGTCTATTTTAAGTAGTATTCTTAGTGTATATGAAAAGAGACTACATGGTATAATGTGTGGAATATCTCTTTGTTCTGAAGCTCCTGTGATTCTGGATCCCAACACTGCATCCTCCGGTCTCTCTCTGTCTGATGATCTGACCAGTGTGAGTCGAACTGGCCCAAAGCATCAGCTCCCTGACAACCCAGAGAGATTCATGAAGTATACAACTATTCTGGGCTCTAAGGGGTTCAGCTCAGGTAAACACAGCTGGGAGGTGGAGCTGGGTGACCGTCCTTGCTGGATTATGGGCGTGGCTAAAGAGTCAATTGACAGAAAGGGAGGGGTGAGTTCATCACCAGAGTATGGAATCTGGGTTATACGGCAGGATAGTGGTAACTATAGTAATGGAAAGGGAGAGACCCTCCTCCTGAAGAAGAAACCCCAGAGGATCAGAGTTCAGCTGGACTACGACCAGGGGGAGGTGTCCTTCTACGACTCCATAGACATGACACTCATCTACACTTATAAAGACACATTCACTGAGACTCTCTACCCGTACTTCTCTATTGGATCAGCTGGTGATGTGAAAAGCACTGGTGTTCAGATCTGCCAATCAGAGGTGTCAGCCAATGTCAGTTAAACATTTTGTATTGGTTAATTAGTCTAGTTAATCTAGCCAGCTATCTAACTATTCATCATGACTGAATTACTAACCGTGCATGCAGGGTACGTGCCCAGGGGCCCTGACCTCCAGGGAGACCCAATTGATTATGTTGTGTAGAATTGCATGAAATTATCTGTAAAACGACAAAATAATTGTTCTGCAAACTCATATGTTTACTTTTTGTTAATACAACTCTTCTTCTGCAAACAGATCCCTCTGTACATATTATATTTTTCATCGCGATGCTGAGTTAATGTTTGTTAATGTTGAGCAACTAATTGTGTTTGTAGAACAATTCTAAATGTAATACATTTAGGGCCATGACTAGGGTGGTTCCTGGTCAGGTCCCATCTTAAGGAAAACCTCTGGGCCCAAGGTGTGGTTGGGTCACATATTTAGGAAAACCTCTGGGCCCTAGATGTGGCTGGGTTAAGGAAAACCTCTGGGCCCTAGATGTGGTTGGTTCACATGTTAAGGAAAACCTCTGGGCCCAAGGTGTGGTTGGGTCACTTCTTTAGGAAAACCTCTGGGCCCTAGATGTGGTTGGTTCACCAGTTAAGGAATACCTCTGGGCCCTAGATGTGGCTGGGTTAAGGAAAACCTCTGGGCCCTAGATGTGAGTGAGAGGTCCAAGGTCTAGGACTATCTGAAGGTATAGTATTATTACTACTGGTGAACTCACTGTTTATTAGGATTTTGTTTCTTTAAACAAAGTCTTTGATTACAACACTGATTTTCTCTCTAATTAAACTACGTTTTACACTTGAAGCCTTTTCTTTGTGTGTTTTACTTTATCAGAGTACAACTACTATGTGTCTTAATGATCACATTGTTTTATTCTGTTATTTGCATCGACTCATGTTTTATGCAATATTTGATGTATTATCCATTTTTATGTTCTTAGTTTTGATAATGTTACACATGTCTTTTAATGCAATCTGTGTTACAATATCGATGTCATTTATTCTAACGTTGTGTTACATGTACAGCAAAAATATTGACCTCTGAATCCTGACTATATTCAACCATATCTTCTAATATTAACTATTGACTTCAGTGTAAATGTGAATAACTTGAATCCTTGTCAGAATGTCCTTTTCTAGTGTCAACGTTTACCTGTCTATGTCCCTGACAGTGTCTGCAGCATTACAACATGAAACAAGGACATGATATTGATCTGACTATTGAGCTACAGAGCTCTGTGTTAAACTGTTATCAGTGAATGTTCTACATGCTACTGGGTCGGGGAGGACACCATGTACAACACAACGTCTGTCATTATTGGTGCTGATGTGAAGATATGCAACAAACTGACATTAAAAGATCATCAAAGAAACATCTTTATTTCCTGTCGTTATTATTGGTTGTGTGAAATACTGATCATCAACAGAGGTCATGTATTAAACTGAGATAATGTCATGCTGAAGGTTGACCGTGATTGAAGATTTTACAACATGGACTGGTAATATTTAATGTACATGTTTGAGAGTTTGTTTTATTTACAGGTTTTTAGTGAATTTAGTTGTCTGCTAAACTGCATGCTGGAACTGGTGACTGGTCTGTAGTGACTGAGTGCAGTTGAATTGTAAACCACCAGATGGAGGACTTTAGATACAAAAGATCAGCCTTCTGTAAAGATGACCTGAAACCAGAGTCATTAAACGTGTGAGTCATTATGGTGTCTGAGTCGTTACATGTTTGGTATGGTAAGTATACGTTGTGGACATCTGTGTTGTATTGTGTATTGTAAGTATAGCAGGTTCCTTCTCTCTCTCTCTCTCTCTCTCTCTCTCTTTCAATTCAATTCAATTCAATTCAAGGGCTTTATTGGCATGGGAAACATGTGTTAACATTGCCAAAGCAAGTGAGGTAGACAACATACAAAGTGAATATATAAAGTGAAAAACAACAAAAATTAACAGTAAACATTACACATACAGAAGTTTCAAAACAGTAAAGACATTACAAATGTCATATTATATATATATATATATATATATATATATATATATATATATATATATATATATATATATATATATATATATATACAGTGTTTTAACAATGTACAAATGGTTAAAGGACACAAGATAAAATAAATAAGCATAAATATGGGTTGTATTTACAATGGTGTTTGTTCTTCACTGGTTGCCCTTTTCTCGTGGCAACAGGTCACAAATCTTGCTGCTGTGATGGCACACTGTGGAATTTCACCCAGTAGATATGGGAGTTTTTCAAAATTGGATTTGTTTTCGAATTCTTTGTGGATCTGTGTAATCTGAGGGAAATATGTCTCTCTAATATGGTCATACATTGGGCAGGAGGTTAGGAAGTGCAGCTCAGTTTCCACCTCATTTTGTGGGCAGTGAGCACATAGCCTGTCTTCTCTTGAGAGCCATGTCTGCCTACGGCGGCCTTTCTCAATAGCAAGGCTATGCTCACTGAGTCTGTACATAGTCAAGGCTTTCCTTAATTTTGGGTCAGTCACAGTGGTCAGGTATTCTGCCGCTATGTACTCTCTGTGTAGGACCAAATAGCATTCTAGTTTGCTCTGTTTTTTTGTTAATTCTTTCCAATGTGTTAAGTAGTTATCTTTTTGTTTTCTCATGATTTGGTTGGGTCTAATTGTTTTGCTGTCCTGGGGCTCTGTAGTATGTGTTTGTGTTTGTGAACAGAGCCCCAGGACCAGCTTGCTTAGGGGACTCTTCTCCAGGTTCATCTCTCTGTAGGTGATGGCTTTGTTATTTGTTATTTGTCTCTCTCTCTCTCTCTCTCTCTCTCTCTCTCTCTCTCTCTCAGGTCCTGTAAATGCACAACAGGACAGCAGGGACTGTGCTGGACATACCAATGTTCACTACTGTACATAGTTACCACGTCAAACACAGGTGTTGCTCCCCCCCACCTCTTCTAAGGTGCTGCTACTCTCTGTTATTATCTATGCATAGTCACTTTAATAATTCTACCTACATGTACATATTACCTGAATTACCTCGACACCGGTGCCCCCCCACACTGACACATTGACTCTGTACAGGTACCCCCTGTATATATCCCCACTATTGTTATTGACTGCTGCTCTTTGATTATTTCTTATTCTTCTCTCTTACTTTATTAGGTATTTTCTCAAAACTGCATTGTTGGTTAAATGCTTGTCAGTAACCATTTCACAGTAAGGTCTACTACACCTGTTGTGTTCAACGAACGTGACAATATAGATTTGATTTGAATGTAACTCAGGGGTTTTATTTAGAATGGGTTCTCCAGACACAGTTTGTTCACTGTAGACATGCTAGATTAGACCCATTCAACCAAGCATTATCCATACACAACCCCAAAGTATACATAGCGTTATTTCAGAATGATTCAAAATACATCTTCACACCACTCTTCTATGTTCTCTCTGGTGAGCTCTAGTTACTACTAAATTACTACACAATTACTACAAAAATTAAAGTTAGACTAATGTTCCTGAGAGGTGACTTCCTTTATTTCCTATATGAGTTGTGGTACTGTCTGCTGTTTGACAATTCTCCTAAGTGCCAATTGGTGTCATTCCATCTGACATCTGAGACAAACAGAGGTATGTGTTGCGTATCTGTGTGCATTCCATTCACAGTTCTGTGAGAGAGTGGAGGGAGCAGAGAGAGGGACAGAGAGAGACACCCTCATTTCTCCCTCAACACCACCCTCTACCTTGTAATCAGGACCCCACTGACACTTTAGCTGGTCCAGATGGAGCTCTGTCTCTCTACGATGTGTGGTGTCTGACTGGCTAGGACTGGGAAGGACAGAGCACACACT